>NC_056737.1:1353437249-1353787249 GCF_019279795.1 Protopterus annectens
CTAAAAATTGTTGAATTAAAGCCCCCCTAATGCTATCCTTCTTGATGGTAATATCTAAATAATGGACAGAGGTGTCTCCGACATTACTGGTAAATTCCAAAAATAGTGTAGTACTACTCATATATATCAGAAACTCGTCCAATAACTTCCTGCTACCTTTCCAAAATATTATAATGTTGTCCAAATAATGACTGTAGAATAACCAGTACTGGGAATAAGGGGAGTGCAATATATATTGATTCTCCCAATATGCAAGTATCACGTTTGCAAAAATAGGGGCACAGGTGGCACCCATGACCACCCTTTTACATTGCTTGAAAAGTTGATGTTCAAACGTTATGAAATTATTGTCCAACTAAAACTGAAAGCACGTGGGATGAAAATGAATACAGACAAGAAGGTTGTCATTGCAGCAAAGTGGAGGAATTAGAAGAAGATGAAAATTGAAGAAGGAAACAATAGTGGAACAGGTTAACAGCTGCAATTATCTGGAATGGATGGTTGAGGAGAAGGGAAGTCTGAACGACGAGGTCAATGCTAGAATCAGAGCAGATGCTGCCAACAAGCACAGCATTTTAGGGGGAGTGTATGACAGAAAAATTCCAAAGAAGCTGAAAAGTAGGATGCATAAAACAGTGTTACGACCAGTACTACTGTATATTACAGAAAATTGGACAGTGACAGCAGAGGATTTGAGGAAGCTAGAGGTGATGGAATGCACATGGTGGGAAAAAAATAAATTCTGAAATCAGAGCTGACGCCAAAAGTAGTACAAACTGCACAGAAGGTTAAAGAAAACAGATTACTGTGGTTCAGGCATATGTGCAGAAAGCAGAAGATGGTTTGGCGAAGATTTGGGAGAGATAGGAAGAAGGCAAGAGGAACTAAGGATATCCAGCAGAGAGACGGATGAAATGAATGACAGAAGACCTGTGACAATCAGGCATGCCTGTTGAATGTAGGAGAGTGGTAGTGAAATAAAAGAGGTGTTGACAGTTAATGCGACTCCCCGACACCATGTAGAAAATAGGAAAAAGGGGGCTGATGATAATGATGACGTTGAAAAAGAAGAATGGCTGTGTCTCAGAACAGCATCTGTGAACAGAATAGAACAGATATGGGACCAAGTCAGGTGTGGAGATAATGTACGTAAGGAAAGCTGGTTGTGGCGTCCAGAAGTCCAGGAAGGTAAAAAAAAGGAGGAGTGCATGAAAAAGTGTGAGGCAGAAAAGATGGACTAAGTTAAGAAGGAATACTGGATGGCTAACAAAGAGGGCAAGACAGCAGTCACAATATCACAGATCAAAGCATCAAAGGTACCCTATGAGCTTCTAGAAGGTGATTTAGCAAATGGCACAGAAGGCAAAGCCAGAAAAATAAAGTTAACCAGTCCACAGGCTATCAAAGGCAGGAGGAAGGAGTTCTTACAGCAGCTTCTGAGTGAAGAAAACACCATAAGAGCTGTGCTGCCTTATACACAGCCTACAATGAAATATGAAAAAGAACCTATCACAGAAGAAAGGTCAGCATTAAAGAAAATTAAGTTGGTATTGGTAGCTCTTGAGGATAATCAGGGTAGTACAGAGAAAAAGGCGCATCCTGGATGAGTGGAGACTACGTACTCTAGTGCCATTGTACAAGCACAAAGGGGATATTCACAATTGTGGACAGTACAGAGGTATCATACTCCTGTGACACTGCATGAAAGTGCTGTTGAGAGTTTCTGAAAAATCAATACAGAGAGCAGTAGAAACTAAGATGGAAGATAAGCAGCTCAGATTAAGACTAGGATGCAGCACAACTGACCTGATATTTGTAGCAAGACAGTGGAGAAGAAGCTCGTGATTAGGAAACAGTCCAACTGGGCATTCTTAGACTTGCAGAAAGCATATGACAAGGTCCCAAGAAAGCTGATATGGGCAATCCTGTGATGGTCTGTAGTCCTGGATGCACTGGTAAAATTAGTACATGGTATGAGCAAGGACCCAGTAACACAAGTTAAAATAGTGTTTGGACTCTCAGAGGCATTTCTAGTGGGAGTGGTTGTACATCAGGGCTCAGCTCTGTGCCTTGTGCTGTTCATACTGGTGTTGAACTACATTACCAAGCAGCTAGGAGGGAACAGATCAACAAAGCTGCTGTATGCAGACAATGTGGCATTACAAGAACACTGTGAACAGGCACTTCAGCAAATGACAGGGAAATAAATCATGGCATTAGAACAAAAGCCAAAGTAGCTCCAATTGTAGACGAGGTCAAAGAACAGATTACAGCTGTTTCAGAATATGTTCAGGAAAGCAGATGATGATTTGGGAGAGACAGGAAAAATCAATAGAGAGCAACATCTTTCCAAGAGATGGATGGATGGATTGAGTGAGAGAAGACCTGTGACATTAAGGCATGTCACTGAGTCAAGAGTGACGGAGACAGCTGATGCGACACTCTGACTACATGTAGAAAAATGGGAAAAAGGAAGTTGTTGATGATGATGACGATTAAGTACCCAGTAAAACAGAGGATGGCTCCTTAAAGCACTCTGCTGTCATGTAAGTGCTGGGTTTCTCCCACGGTGGATAGCCTCTCACCAGAAATCCAAGGAGTTTTGTTCATGTTGTAGGATACAAAGCAGTTTGTGCAGTATAATGTTTAGCCATCAGGTACGACCATTAGGTGGCAGTGACAGTCACACACACACACACACACACACACACACACACACACACACACACACACACAGTGTCCTATCTGTCATTGAATATATATATATATATATATATATATATATATATATATATATATATACGTACACACAAACATACACACATACATATATGAGTGTCCTGTCTGCCATTCAAAAACACAACAAAACCACATTTGATTTACAAAGATCGAAAGGCACAACAACAGTTGTGCTTCTTGTCTATGGAAGACTCAGAGATACAGGTTAGTAAACACTCCTGAAGCTGGCATTAAACAAAGAAGACAGTCTCTCTATTTCTTGGTAGCATGCGCCACATGTTGTCAGATGTCCACTCACAAGAAACAGGACAATATCCCTGCACACAGCTGGCAGTATCCTCTGCAATTTCATGAATGCTTGCTTGATTTTATTCTCAGCTGAGAAGGTCAAAGTGGTCAACATGTGTAGCAAACTGTGCTTAAGTGCCATATAGGATTATACGATAATGTCACTACAACTGCCACCAGAGTATTTTACCCAAATGGAAGAGAGAATCCTTTCATCCTTTCTGCATAGGTTCCATTTGTGGCCTTGATCACTGCTTTCTTGAAGTCTGTTAGAACATACCATGCAGTAATCTCTGCCTTGTACTTCTTGTACAAGTCTTGTGCAAGTCCCCATAGGGTACAATACACTGTTAAGGACTTTCAGCTCATCAGCATAAAGATAAGTGGCACCATCCACCATGTGTTTAGCACACCTACATTGCCATGTACAGCATACAGTTGCCCATGGAGGGAGGATTCTATCAATATCATCACAGAGAGTGCCAAGTCTCTCAGATTCACCACTGTGATGTCTGTATATTGTACATGGTGTACCTTTTGTATGAAGTGTCCACATTTAATATGTTACATTTTCTGATTTAATGTTTCTGAGTGTTGCGTATGCATGTGGGTGTCCCTTTATATACACCTGCTCCATCCTATCATACTTTAAAGGCTGTGGGTGGATGGCATTGGCAGTACAACCCATTTCCATATCATGTAGGACAATGTACAAGAGATGGGCATATATATATATATATATATATATATATATATATATATATATACACACACACACATATATATATATATATATATATATATATATATACACACACACACACACACACACACACACACACACACACACACACACGAGTGTCCTGTCTGTCATTGAAAAACACAACAAAACCACATTTGATTTACAAAGATTTAAAGGCACAACACTGAAAAGAAAATCAAACAAAAACTTTTTTTTGCAACTCCAAGATCATAAAACAGTGGGGGAAGGGCAAATTTCCAATCTCTGCTGCTCCGCGACTTCCCAGAAAGTAATGCTGGCACTCTGTGACTAGATGACTCTCTGATCACTTGTGCCAGAACTACATATGTGTAGTATTCCTAGCATTTGAACAAAGGGAAGGTTTTACATGTATATATATATATATATATATATATATATATATATATATATATATATATATATATATATATATATATATATATATATATATATATATATGTATATATATATATATATATATATGTACATATACATATATATATATATATATGTATGCGTGTATATATGCATAGATATATGTGTGTGTTGTGTGCATGGGTGAGATTAATACATTTTTTTCCTTTGACTCTTAAATCCTCAATCAAGTTGTAAGAATCAAATTTAACTACGTGTTGGGATGAAACTTCAAAGCTAGTCATGAATCAGAGGGCTATTTTTTTGTTATTAGCATTTTCTGTGATAGGCTCTCTTTAAAAGAACAACATGCAACTTACCAACAACAGTAACATTGATCTGCACTTGCTTAGATCCTACTTTGTTTTCCACAACCAGCGTGTAACACCCACAATGTTCATGCTTTGTTTTCGATATGGTAAGCTTGCTAGTGCTTTCTGTGTTCTCAATTTTCATATGTTCATTTTCTACGATCTGTAAAGACAGAAACAAAATAACCTTAACATTGTAGTTGTAAAAGATTTTTCCTCTTCCAGTGGGGACTAGACATTTTGGACTATGTATGGATACTACTGTTTGGAACTATACAGGCTGACCGACAGCTGCCTAGGTATAACATAGTCTCTTCCAACATTTTCCTGTAATATGACAGACTGTGTGACCACTCAGCAGTCCATTAATGGCCGAATTTATATGAGATCCTACTACAGTCTCTGTATCTTTAGGAAACACTGCTTTGCCTCAACCCTCCCAGTGAAGAAATGTGAATAGGCAAAAACACAATGAAAACAAAAGATACTGCATCTCAGTTGAGCAGTTATGAATAAAATGCAAACAATTTTTTGTCACTATCATGATCTCTTTTCCTACTTAATACAATCAGACTTGTGCTGCATCTTTTTCTTTCTCCATATTAATCAGCCAAACAATGCTTAGGGTAACTTTGCAACAGAAAATGCAGGTATGGATTTTCCTAAATGTAAGAAAGAAATGGGTTCTGAAAGCTGTTTAAGATGAATATCCTGCTTAGATAAAAATAAGGGGATGAGGATGAAATGTAACTAGTGACCCTGCATTGGGAACACGAACAGAAAACATACAGGGATAAAGAAAAGAAAATGGAAGCATAATGCTGTGTGTGTATTAGTGTTTCACATTCATACTATGACCATAGCAGATGACAATGATACAGAGGCATGATGGAAAAAACGGCTGTACTGCATATGAACTGGGATAACATACCAACCAGTCTTAGGCTGTATAGAAATACAAGGAAAAAGAGAGGAGGAGGAGGATGGTATACACTTGGAATGATGTAAATGTTCGCTGTACAGGAAATGAAGGGTAAGAAGACAAGAGCTGACTTAGGAGTCATCCATACATGTAGAGTACATTCCAGTGTTCTTTTTTAACAAGAAGCATCTTTATTAAATTATCACTTTTGGCATAGGCAATCATACATTTATATAAATGAAAACAAAGAAGTCAGTAAAAACGATGCACAAACCAAGAAAATCCAAGCCAAGGCAGAAACCAGGAACCGACACTGGACGTTAAACCACTTTTATTCCAAGTATTAAAAAGCCAGTACAGCTCAGACCACAAAAAACGAAACACACGTATAGAAGTTTATCAACTGTCCTTTTACTATACCCTTTTTCTGAAAAAAAGGGTGTCCACTCTGAAAATGTAAATATGTGTTGGAAAAAGCGGGTTTTCTATATAATTTTGAATGTAGATAATCAAATGAATGTTTATACAAGGTAACATCCAAATAGTTAATACTTGTTTCGTTCAGAGTGTGTGTAAATTTCAAGAAGTCAGTGCACGCATTTATATATTCATAAAATTCAAGGAATGATTGCCTGGACCCTTTCCAAAAAATGCAAACATCATCCAAAAAACAGGTATAGAAAAGAATGTATTGCTTCCATGCTGTATTAAAAATAAATTTTTTCTCCCAGAAATATAAAACGCAATTTGCGTAAATGGGGGCACATGCTGCCCCCATAGCAACACCCTTCTTTTGCTGAAAATGGTCACCATTGAAGTACACAAAATTGTTCATTAATACTGTTTCAGTAAATTCTATAATTAAATTGAAAAGGTTACTATTTACACCGGAATCCGTACTCAGAATCTCACGAAACCATTCCAATCCTATAGTGTGAGGAATACTCGGGAATAATTCCACCACATCTATAGTAACAAAATATAACTCGATCTCAATTTTCCTTATTGGAATGTTCTTCAAAAATTCCCAAGAATCTCTACTATGTGGAACCGAATTAATAAAGTGTTTCAATTGTGTGTCTATAAAAATAGCTAAGGGTTCCGTAATACTCCCTGCTCCTGCTACAATGGGTCTAAATTTAAGTGGTTCTAACCCTTTGTGTACTTTTGGTATCCCAAATATAACAGGAAGCCGGGGATTTTCCAAGTGCAAAAAGTTGTATAATTTCTCATTTATACTCCCCTGCAGTAGATGATCCATCAAATAATAATTGATCTTAGAATAGGCAATGTTTATTTCATTACGAGATACTAGCATATAATGATCAGTATCCTGTACAATACTGTGTATGTAATTCTCATACATTTCCTGGTACATCAAAACCACCCCACCCCCCCTTGTCAGGTTTCATCACTCTAATTTTTTCTTCTCTCAATTTTCTTACTAGTATTTCTTCCTCTTCTGTCCAGTTTTCATGTATAAAATTCAAGTGGGGTTTAATTTGCCTCAAGTATTTATTTTTAATACAGCATGGAAGCAATACATTCTTTTCTATACCTGTTTTTTGGATGATGTTTGCATTTTTTGGAAAGGGTCCAGGCAATCATTCCTTGAATTTTATGAATATATAAATGCGTGCACTGACTTCTTGAAATTTACACACACTCTGAATGAAACAAGTATTAACTATTTGGATGTTACCTTGTATAAAGATTCATTTGATTATCTACATTCAAAATTATATAGAAAACCCTCTTTTTCCAACACATATTTACATTTTCAGAGTGGACACCCTTTTTTTCAGAAAAAGGGTATAGTAAAAGGACAGTTGATAAACTTCTATACGTGTGTTTCGTTTTTTGTGGTCTGAGCCGTACTGGCTTTTTAATACTTGGAATAAAAGTGGTATAAATGAAAACAAACCATACTAACATGATTTTAGTTGCAAACATTATACATCACAAACCATATTAACTTTAGTTGCAAACATTATATATCTCTTAATCTATCCAGTCATTGTCAGTCAAACATTACATAGCCCATTCAAATCTTGCCTTCTTTTAACCCTCAATCTCTCTCTGCATGTGTTGTTCCCACAATTCCCATTTTTTTCTATGTAATTTGCTCCTACCCTTTTCTAAAGATCCCGGCTCCAGTTGTCTTACCTGTTACTATGTTCACTACTTCCAGTACAGTGTGTTTGACTTTGATTTCCATTTTCTAGTTATTGCTTTTTTGGCAGCCACCATAATTAGACTCAGCAAGGCCTTACTATGTCCAGGCAATTCCAATTCTGTATCACAGTTCAAAAAATAATTTCCTTAGTTACACCAATTTGATCAACCAATCTCTGACAGACTAGTTTGCAGGGAATCCTTAAAGTCTGCCAATTCATTACACTCCTAGAAAACATGTTCCCCATTACATCTTTCTTCCCTGTCACACCTCCAACATTTGCTGTCTACCAGAGGAAAAATTCTTTGGCGTCTACTTGGAATTAAAATACCTATGTAAACACTTCCAAGCAAAGATCCAAAATCTTCTATACTCTGTTGCATATTTGGGAGACATACATACATACCCCACTGTTTCTTTGTGAATTGCTTATCCAGTCTCTCTTCCCAATACTTTCTAACCTCCTCCGATTGATTCTTATAGTTATTATGCAATATTTTATACGCTCTACTAATTATTCCTTTTTTAAAAGCAGTTTCTGTTCTAGATTCTACTAAAAACTGTACCAGTGCTGGTCTTTCACTTAGGATCTCCCTATTTCTTTCTCTTTGTCTATAATCTGATATCAAGCACTGATAGGGAAGGCAATCTTTAGCCTGCAGTCTAAACAAATTCTTAGCCTCACCCCATTCTATTACCCTTCTCTCTCTAATTATTTGCTTCAAATACATCAGTTCTTTTGCTAGTTTTCTCCAATTAATTCCATCCCCCTCTTTCCTATTGTCTGTATCCCTAAATGCACTTATCCCTATCAGCAGAATCTCCTTTCTCCATTCCCGTGTTGGCTTACTTCATAGAATACTTTCTGTTACTTTATGAATACAATATTATGTATGGTTAATCTTACTCTCCTTAAAGATCTGAATCCAAAATCTCAGTCTTTTCATGTTTCTTGAGGTTCCCCTCCGTTCATCATCATCCCTTTCCACTTTGAATTATAGGTTTCTGCTTGTGCTATGTATAGGAGCCTAGCTGTGTAGCTCTGAAATACCCCATTCTAATTGGGTAATCCCAAACTGCCTTGTTCTACTGCAAGAATCGGCTTATCTCACTTGACTCTTGCCATTTTCCGCTCCCAGAAAAAATCCTTCCTCTCTATTAATTGCTATCCGCAGCTTCTCCTCTGGTTGACAAAAATATGTCTGACCTGTGTATAAAGCTAAAGGGACTAAAAACAGTTTATCTGTTTGTATATTGCTATCCATTATCCATATAACAGAGCTTCCAATTTCTCAGTTTTTGTGTTATCTTTTGTTTAGTCTCTTCCCACATATCCTTAGCTACCACACCAGAATCCTTTTTAATTCATACTCCTAAGCACATTTTATCATGTCCTCATAAATATGGATATTGATGAACCAATTTGTGTGTGGGTACATAATTTACAGCTATTGCCTTTGTTTTATCTTCATTAATTTTATATCATGAAAAAATTTGAAGCTGCCTCAAAATGTTCCACAAAACTGAAATGTTCTTTTCTGGTTTTATCAGGTATAAAATAATATCTGCAAACAGAGCCACTTTTCTTGACTACCATACCAATTAAATCCTTGATTTTCTAAGTCCCTTACTTTCTTTGTGAATGGTGCTAAATATAATGCAAATAACAAAGGGGAAAGAGGACACTCCTGCCTGGTTCCTATAGAGGAAGTCACCCACTTCAATTTCCGCCTCCGATCCCTCATATAGCCTCCTAATCAACCTTATGATTTTATCAGGGAATGCAAATGCTTCCATTGCCCTACTCATAAACTCCCAGCTTACTCTGTCAAATGTTTTCCTGTGTCAAGACCCAACAACAACAATGCTATTTTCTTACATTCTGCTTCCCTCTGGATCATCAATGTTCTGTTAATGTTTTCAAATGTTTGCCTCCCCTCCACGTAACCACTCTGAGCCATATCTATCAATTTTGGCATCATTTTTCTTATTCCTTTAGGCATTACAGATGCAAACACTTTATAATCATTGTTTAGGATTGAAAGGGGCCTGTATGAAGCTGGATCTGATGGGTCTTTACCATCTTTAGGTATTACAGCCACCAACACTTTCTTCCAAGATGTTGGTGCTTCTCTTCCTCTTAAAATACTGGGTTGGGAGGTTGGCTTAATGGCTAAGGTGTTTGCCTTACAAACACAAGGTTCAGGGTTTGAGTCCAACAAGGGATAACTGGCTAGGCTTAAAATGGCTCGCAAGGGCCGTTAGCTTAGTACTAAACTATGAACCTATGAACAAAACCTTTCAGATCTTTATCAGTTTTGCCCCTCCTAACTTCCAAATTTCCACAGGAATATCATCTATTCCTAAGGACTTTCCTGTGGATTGGTTGTACATCACAATTTTTACCTCATCTCCTTTTAACCTGTTAGTAATTGAGTCTCATCTACTGCTAACCTTGGAATATTTATTTCTTTCACAAACATCTAATCTACTTCCACCAATATTCCCAAAACTATTCACAATATGTTTACAAGCCTTATATCTATTACATACATAGTTGCCAAAGTTAAATCTCAAATTATATACATTAACATTAGGCATAATAAATTTACCTTTCACTAGAACGTTTTTTTTTTTAATTTTTCCCCACCCTACATGAGAATTTAAGTTTCTCAGTTAACCATAATTGAGAATCTCCATTACATTGCATGTACTGCCAATAGTATTGCACCAAACCTGTTAGAATACCACTAAAGCAACTATAAGTAGATACAAAATAAATGTCAGTCTGACTTTCATCACATAAATTACCAACTTTTTTGCACCTGGGGTAATTGTCTCTCTCCGTCTTTATTATTTTGGTAAATGCTCTGACAATAATCGAGCTACTGTAGCCGTAGATTCAAACATTAGGCTTGTTCTCAGCATCTCCTCCTGAAGTTCTAAAGGGTCATTACATAGCCTTCTAATCCGTACCATTTCCCCATAGGAGAGGGCTTCAATAGTATGTGTGGGGGGTGACAACTGGAAGCTTTTAGGTATTGGTTAATTCGATCAAATTTTCTATGTACTTTAGTATGTAACCCTCTAGGCCCACAAATATCCAATTCAACATCCAGAAAGGACACTTTTTTGCCCCTCTGTATGCCATTAAAAGACAGATTGAATCTATTGGACTGTATATGCTCATTAAATTCATCCACATTCTCTTCTCCCCATCACACAGAAAAATTAGATCATCAATAAACCGAGCATAGAATTTAACATGCTGTATAAAAAATGATGATCTGTATATATACTCCAGTTCAAATAACCCCATACTCAGGTTGGCATATGAAGGGGCAAATGCCGCCCCCATAGCCGTGCCTTGTTTCTGTGATAAATTTCCCCATTAAATTAAAAAAAAAATTTTTCTAAGCAGAAAGTTAATTCCAAAATATACTCTGTGGCAGGAAATTCACCCATAAAAAAACTAACAACTTCAATACTAAAAGTATGAGCAATATTTGTATAAAAACTTTGCACATCCATAGTGACAAAGTACATGTTCCTATAATTTCCACATTATTAATTTTCTTCAAAAAATCAGAGACATCTTTAATATATGCAGGTAGCAACATCACCTTAGATAGTAACAGCTTGTGTAACAAACATCCAATATTATGAGCGAAGTATTTAGTCCCCGATACTATGGGGCATCCAGGTGGGTTCAACAGACTTTTGTGTATTTTGGGCAAACAATTAAAACATGCAATGTCAGCACCATCCGCACCAAATTTCTTTTTAGCACCATCAGAGGAAATATACCCCAGTCTTACACCTTATCAATCAGGTCCAAATACTCTCCAATAGCTGACCTGTACACAGAAAAAGGGGCCTTCAGATATACATTGTCATCATTTAGGTGTCTATAGCACATATCCAAATATTGGGTTACATCCATAACAACAAGTTTGTTGCCCTTATCAGAGGGCTTAAAAATAAGATTCTTGTTATTTCTGAGAGCTACCAGAGCAGACCATTCAGCTTTTGTTAAATTATATATGATGTTATTAACATTCCCCAGAAACTCATACATTTCCTGTTCCATTGAAAAATGTAACATCTTGTACAACTGTAACACCCTCTCATTGTTAAAAATAGAAACAAACTTGCGTTTTGCAGAAATCATGCTAGTATCAAATACATAATAAGCATTAGGTTTTTCATCTGATACACAAGAATAAAAGCTATCCATATCTGAATCAGAATCAATATCATCTGAATCATAATCTAAAGAAGCCATCTTACCATTAAACAATACTTTAAGCTGCAGTTTCCTAATAAATCTAAAAATTTCACAGTTTAATTCATGAATACGTGGCATAACAGTAGGAATGAATATAAGTCCACATTCTAAAATGGCCTTTTCACAGTCATCAAGAACATAACCAGACAAATTAACAATATATGAATGACAGTTACCATTTACCCCTTTTCCTTTGTGGAAACTGCTGGGGTTGTTGTTGCCAGTGTCCATTATATTGTCCTTCTCTCTGGCGTTTCTTGCTCTGTGGTCTCCCATATCGAGTACTTGTGCTGCTCCAAACGTTCTGTTGATGCTGAGCCCCATTCTGGGGTTCAGGAAGTGGCGGAAAGTCATTTTTATTCATAGCATGCATATCCTCTTCTCCAGAGGAAATAAAACTAGTGGAAGCATGTGGAGGAAAACAAAGACTGTTCTCCATCATTATTGCCCTGCTTAAATGAAACTCACTGTAAAACTTTCTTCCAGTGAGTCTTGGACAGAAAGGGTGTACCATTATCGTAGTCGCGGGTGTCATGAGTCAGTTTATGCAGTTTTCTATCCCAAATTTCCTTCTCATAATTCTGTAATTTGACATTAACATCTTTTAAGATTTTATCAAGAAATTCTGTGCTCGTTTTAGAAACCAGATCATTACATGTGGAGCTAATTTCTGTTTGCAGTTTTTGTTGTTTCACCCTATCGTGTTCAATCAATACAGCAACCCATTTTAAGGTGCATTTGTGTACTGCACACACCCACCTTTTATGAAAAGCAACATCTATTTCATCGTTCATATCAAAAGGGGTTGCAGGATCCTTATATGCCCTTAAACCACGGGGGGTGATATCAAGCTCCACATATTTATTCAAACTATGTAAGTTAAGGAACACAGAGGTTTCCTTAAAGAGCAATTTCTCTAAGGAATCACACAGTACCTTAATTTTGGGATTCAAAGATGCATCAAATCTTCTGCCCACATTAGAGAAGGGATTTGGAAGATGACAGTTGTGAACAGATTCCCACTTGTGCCACATACTAGATACCTCTTCAGGCCCACCACTGGATCCAATAACAGCCTGTGAAGTTTGAACATGCCATTTACTTGCCTCAAATAACTGTCCATAGGACGTTGCTACGAATCTGGTTGATTTCCACGAAAAAGCCTTGGAATATCTACATTAGGGTCACTGGCCATGCCAAAATAATACACAACTAAAACAAAATAAAATAAAATAAAGAAACAACCAAAAGACCAGTAACCCAGTAGAATCAAGAAGTATTTTATTCACTCTCTTCACTCTCTGATGTCTCAGCTGGAATGCCTTCAAAGGAAAAAACACATCCAAAAAACACTCCATATAAATACAATCAATTATTCAATAAAAATTCAATTAAAGAAAATCAGAAGCATAATTAAAGGAGATCTCTCCAATTAAGTTCAGAATTCATACCATTAGGTATAAGAGTATCACATTTAAGAATATAGATGGCTTCTTTATATAAAAGTTTATCCTTAAAATAAGTGTCAGTAAATTCACAATTATTACCATCCACTTTTTATAAAATGGTGCCTTGTAAACCCACAGATGAACCCTGATGTGCTTGGTGAAAATTAATTGGTCAATTAAGGGTTTTGATCTGTATAAAATAATGGCTGTTTTTGATGTATATCATCCGTTGAAGGCAAAAAGCCGAGGTACCAGTGTGTCAACTGTATTAAAACTTTTAACAGCTTTTGACCCGTTTCTTTCTGCTCCATTACTGGTGTTTTTCTGCAATTTTGCATGTAAGGTGTCTTTATTATGTCGTTGGAAGGAGCAGATACATTGCCAGGTGTTTTCAAAACCCCAGCAGATGTTAACAGACTGCTGTTCACTGAATTCATGAAGGAGTGTGAAGCCAAACTGGTTGACCAGGACTTGTGGTCCTTGATGGGTGAAATGGATCACAATGTCCAGTTTGTTCAACTAGAATTCCTCATGGTAAAGGAAATGAAATTATTTTATGACATAAAATTTTTGGAAAAATATTTGAACTTAAATGTGACTCCCAGGGATCTCAAAATTGATAAGTTACCAGTATGGGATTTTGCTGAGGAGGAGCAGGATTTACTGCAGGAATGGAGGCAGGTGTCACTTGAGTGTACGTTAGGGTGGATTCATGTTCTTGTTAAAAGAAACCAGCGTAATAGCAAAAAATTGCAGCACCAGATTACTGAACTACAAAAGAAATTGAATGAGACGTTATCATGTGACAATTTTTCCAGACAAATGAATGAAATTAAAGCTAAACTAGAAGACCATGAATGTTTAATGATGGAAAGGAAAAAGAAGGAATTGCTTCGTGACGTGAATGATTTTCGCTGTGGTTCTGTATATGGTTGGCAACACTCTCAACGTAGGGGGAGGTCTAAAGGTAACAGGAAGTTTGATTCCACTCATACAGCAGTACGTGACTCTTCAGCCTCTTCACTGGATACAACTTCTAAGAAAAGTGTTTCTTTTGAAACTATTGAAGGGGAATCCTTGTCTGATTCCTTGCATGCATTAGAGACTGAGTCCAGTTAGTCTACCTTTCAACCAGAACAGGGAAAGGCCAAATTAAATTGTTACAGGGGGAAGAAAGAGCGCTGAGTTGTTACAAGGCCAATAAGCAGCTGGCATCTTTTATGCCAGGAGTGAGCGACATTTTTTTCTATGTTGGACTGTATTTCTTCTCAACATGTAAGTGTGTGTAATGACATCTGTTCCAATAATAATCTTTTGAAAGTTATTAATCTTTCTGAATTAATACCAAGTGATGTGGCGATTAACTTGTTATCTAAAGGGACAAAGTTTGTCCCTGTTAAAATACCACCTTGTGCTGATTTATTATTGGAAGTAAAAAGGTTTTGCAGGAAATTACATTTAACTGTTTTTTTATGACAGTAAAAAGGTTGTGACAAACTATCATTATTGCTGAGGATGATCTGCTTTTGAATGTTTCTATTTATGATGACTGTTTTTTTGAAACAAGTTCTAATGTGGATGAGAAGCATGTAGAAGAGTTTGAAACTGGGTATGGTAAACTTTTAGTCCCAATCCTGCCTACCCAGAGTACATTTATGCCATCTAAGTTATCTCCTGCTGTAACTATGTTTGAGCAAATGTTGTTTAAGGAAGTTAAATATGAGTATTCAAAGTTTGTTAAAAGTGTTAAACAATATAACATTTCTAAGGTGGAATGGGATATGTTGAATACATTAAGAAGTCAAGTGACAGACTTTGTTTTCAAGCAAGCAGACAAAAGGGGAAACTGGGTGGTTATGTCTAGAGTTAAATATAATGAAATGGTGTATAAACTTTTGATGGTGCAAGAGGATTATAAGAAACTTACTTTTAGTCCTAAGCACAGTTTTAATGAGCAGCTCCTTGAAATTTTAGAGAGAGGAGAAAGGTTAGGTTTTTTTGACTAGGGAAAATGTCAAAAAGTTATACATCGAAAAACCATGTGGCCCCACCTTTTATGCATTACCAAGGTTACATAATGATTTGCTGAACCCACCAGGGAGACCCATAGTCTCAGGTATGGGTTCATATTTACAAAATGTGGGTACATTTTTAGATTCCTTACTGAAAAAATATCTGAAAAAGATTCCTGCACATGTGGCAAACACTGAGGAATTATGTAAAGAATTTAAAAAATTGGTATGGCATGATGATTACTATTGGGTTGTTGTCGATGTTAACTCATTATATATGAATATACAGCTGAAATGGGGCTTGGATGCTATATGGGACATTATAGGTGATGGTCCTAGAACTGCATTTGTAGTGAGGTTGATTTAAATTTGTTTGACACACAACTATTTTGGTTTTTGAGAATTATATTTTTCTTCAATTAAAAGGGACAGCAATCTTATGCCCCCACCTATGCTATTTTGTATATGGGTTTTTTGAAAGAAAATACATTTATAGTTCTGAATTTAAAAAACATGTTGTGTTGTTTAAACAATACACTGACAACCTCATTTTTCTATGCAAGGGTGACCCACAAGATTTTGATTTATTCTTTTCATAATTGAATTCAAATGGTCATAATCTTGTTTTTTCTATGGTAAAAGGTGAATCCAGAATTGAATTTTTAGATGTAGAATTTTAAGTGGATATGGAAAAGAATATTCAGTTCAAGCCATTTAGGAAAGTAACTGCGGTAAATAATTTTTTTACATACAGACAACATGCACTCCCCCCCATCTGCTTAATTCTTTGCTTTTGGGTGAGTTCAAGCGTATTGCTCGTAAACATCTGAGGAAAATTGTAAATGAAATTTCTCCTGGAAGCTAAAGATAGGCTTCGTGAGAGAGGTTACAATGAAGGTGTTTTGCAGCATGCCTTGGATGAAGTATTACATGGTAAATATGGTAACAAAAAAGTGATGGTTAGTAGTAATAATGGTATAATATGCGACCTTGGAGGAAGAGATATTTTCTTTGTTTCTAAATTCTTTGGTTTCTCAGAGACCATGAGAAAGATTATATTGGATTTATGGCATGTTGTATGGGAGGATGTAAATATAGGGAAATTATTCCCTAGATTTGTTAGATTTTCTTATGAGCGTTATGCTAATTTGAAATAACTATTATATATGGTTCATTTTAGTGGTTCACGGGAATCTTTTGGTGTGTCTGTACATTAAAAACAGTCTGGGTGAGTTTATAAATGGTAAAAAAATGTGTGTAAAGGTAGATTTAGTTGTAATTTGTGTGAGGTGGTTTATGCAGTGGGTTGTGAGTGTGCTGAAATTAAGTGGTATATTGGACAAACTAAGAGAGCCATAAAAGTCAGGATTATGGAGTATTTGAAGGATATTTGGAATAAGAATGTGAGGAGCCCAGTTGCACAGCATTTTGTAATCTTACATGAAGGAAATGTGTCATCCTTTTATTTTAGTGTTCTTTGCCCAACATGTATTATATAGGGGGAGATGTTGTTAGAAAATTTTTGGAATTGGAGAGTAAGTTCATTTTGAACTACAGAACATTATTCCCCAGGGGTCTTAATCTGGATGTGAATTTAGTGAACTAGGCTAGTTTGTGTAGTGGCTTAATCTTATAATTATATGTGCTGATGAAAATTATAGATGTTACAAAAAAATTGATTAAAAATGTTTATAAAATGTTGAAAAGGTTTTAAAATGTTATAAACTGTATTATTTTCTTAAATATGCTGTATTTAAAGTACGAGATATGTTTAATATGAGCATGTAATACTGAAGGGAAATATTTAAGGGAGTGTGTTTCACTTCAAATTAATTGGTCAATTAAGGGTTTTGATCTGTATAAAATAATGGCAGTTTCTGATGTATATCATCCGTTGAAGGTGAAAAGCCAAGGTACCAGTGTGTCAACTATATTAAAACTTTTAACAGCTTTTGACCTGTTTCTTTCTGCTCCATTATTGGTGTTTTTCAGCAATTTTGCATGTAAGGTGTCCTACACTTCTTAAAACTGAACAAGTAGAAAGAGAGAAGGAGGAAAAAAACAAGGACACCTGTTTACTTTAGTATCCCAGATACACTTGAAAATAACTCAGAAACCTTTACTTTACAGCATGCAGATTATATAATGCATTATAAAAATACTACCAAGAACAACATTTTGTTTTACTTATAGTTAACCCTCTCCATCCTCTTCCCATCTCCATAAGTGTTCTTCCAAACACTAATGACAAAGTACACATATGCTTTAGAGTCTCCTAGAAATTTAAAAAAAGTAAAAAAAGTCTAATATTTCCAGGTTTTCTTGTTTTGTCATTTTCACAAATATAATTAATGCTTTGTAATCCCACATTTATTTGTCAAGTTCCAAGTTGGTTTTATTCCTGTTTATCTCCATCTCCCAAATCCAGTCTCTACTTCATTTCCAATGTACTCTCAGTTATTCTAGTTGACTCTTGCAGTTTTTCTCTCTCTCTCTCAAGCATTTTCAGTTGAAACATTGGAAGATGTTCACTGGCACAGTCTATGTGTTTTTTATTACCAGAAGCAGAATTTCCTTCTGTTTCACAGCTCACTTTCTGTTGGACAAACTTTTGTATTTCCTCCTTAGCATTTTATTACCAGAAGCAGAATTTCCTTCTGTTTCACAGCTCACTTTCTGTTGGACAAACTTTTGTATTTCCTCCTTAGCATTTTATTACCAGAAGCAGAATTTCCTTCTGTTTCACAGCTCACTTTCTGTTGGACAAACTTTTGTATTTCCTCCTTAGCATGTTGTTCTGAATCAAAAATGATTTTGTCCCACTAGTAAAGAATATTCTGAAGATATATGGGCACAGCAGTTTGAATCTCAAGCCTGCTTCTCGACATTTCCTGAGTAGAGAAATACATTTACTCCTCTTTTGCCTGGTTAAAAGTGAGTAATCATTTTCCACAAACACTCTTCTGTCTCCCACTTCTAGAACTTGTCATTCTGCAACAGTTTTGACAACACTTTCTGCTGGTAGGACTGCATCTTTACTATTAAAGGTCTTGGTTGCTTTCTCATACCAGGTTTAGAGCATACACACAACGTGCCTTTTCAGTTAACTCCTGCTGTGGAATACCAGTCTAATTGCTTAATTGTGCTTTCATAAAATTAATACAGTCTGTTCTTTTCAGTTTCCCTGATGCAGCAGAAAATCACAGGTTTTCCCTATGTGGTCTACCCTCTAATTCTATTCTTTGAAACATCTCTTCTTGAGTACTCTCATATTCAGCCAGACTTTTCTTCATTTCGACTTCTGATTTTTGCAGTTATTTTCACCTCATCTGAATATCTGTTTAAAGCTTCCTCCATTTTTTTCAGCCATAATTGACTTAATATACTGTATCAGTGTTTCGTTTATTTTAATCAGATCTGAGTAGTTCTGACTTATTTTTTCTCTAGGTTACTGGAAGCTGTGTCTTACACCATTGCTGGAGTTTGCACTGCTTTTTGCTGAACAGCTGCAGAATTCTTCCCAGTCAGTGTTTTTTCTCTTTTGTGATTGCTTTTCTTTCAGGTTCTGTGAATTTCCTTTTTGCTGGCATCCAGGCATTGCACTTACTAGCCAGTTACTGAAATTTACCCAAAAATACAAGTTTATTGGTTCTCTCTTCTGAATTTCTGTTTTCAGACTGGGAGAGCTGAAATTAAGCTGTTAATCAATGTGCAGTCATCTTGGAAGTCGAGTCCATTCCATTGTTAATGGTTAAGAAACATATACCACAACCTTCAACTACAGACTTAGGAGGAGGTTCAGGGGGATGAGGAAAAAGCAGGGAAAACAACAGCTGTAACTGAAAAATAATCTACAAATTATAGAGGGAAAGTAAATGGTAAAGACTATGATCGGAGACAGATTAAGGTGGTAGGTGAAAAGCCAGACATAGAAAAAGAATGTCCCTAACCTGGTCATCATAAACAAGGTGGCAAGAAATCAGTGGTGAAGAAACTAGTGGAGAGTACGGGGCACAGTGAATTTCAACAATTGCTGTTCTCCTTTAAAGCTATGTTTTGCAGGGGGGCAAACCCCCTGCATCCCCCACTCTCACTAGTTATATACATCAGCTCTGAGCTCACCATACCTCAGAGAAAAGCAAATACTCTGAGATATGATGATCTCAGAGTTAGCACATGTAAATCTCCAGTCTTGCACATTCAATCTTGTTATTGTAGGACTTGCGCTAATGAGTCTTGGAATATAAGGCTGTTAATGTGTTTCTGGTTGTGGTACCACACAAATCAAAACAACCAGATCAGGTCCAAATATGTGTAAACATGAGGCAAACAAAGCAGTTCAAATAAAGACATTCAACACCAGTAACTGATGACTTCATATCAAAACTGAATGCAACAACTGTAGTTACAAAGTTAGGCTTGAGGTCAGGGTACCATCAGCTTGAATTACACCTTGACAACAGAAACATTGCAGTGTTCTTCATACGTGCAGGCCTCAAACATTACAAAAGTGTTATATATGTAATAAATGTGACGGCTGAAATACACAAGCATATAACACAAGGGTATTGGATGACTCCCAGATGCCAAAGATTACTTTGTTGACTTCATAATCTATAGGAAGACTAAGCAGGAATATAACACCTCTTTATACAGAGTACTTAACATGCTTCAGCTGACTCGGACAAATCTACCCTAGAAATCTATGGGTAGAGCTTTTCAAATAAAGGCTCTTCTCATGATCCCAAGCAGGTAAAACATTAAAAGACATAACACCTCCAAGTAACATAAGGCAAGTCAGAACCTTACTGGCGATGGTAAACTACAGTTCATGTTGCTGTAAATGCTACAGTAAAAACTCCACTGAAAAAACTACTTTGAACTTTGTCTATATACACTAACTTCCTCTAGTAACAGATAAACTGAAGGGTAGTTATGTGCAGAAACCAACTAACCTACTCTTTTTAAACACCTTTATTGAAGTACCACTTGTGACATAGGCAAAAATACATTTATGTAAAAGTAATAAAACCATTAACAAGTTTACATTTATAAACATTATACATCACACATATTGTATATCATACAGCAAAGCAGCATTACATAAACTGTTCATTTCCCGCCCTCTCCTAAACCTCACTCCTCTGCCAAAACATTTTTCTGCATGTATTGTTCCTACAATTTCCATTTTTTTCTATATAATTTACTCCTATCCTTTTTAAAGATCCAGATTCTCGTTCTTCTATCTCTTTTACAATATTCACTACTGCAAGTATAGTTGGTTTAGATTTTGATTTCTAATTTCTAATAATTGCTTTATATGTCAGCCATCAAAATTCAACTTAACAAGGCCTTACTATGTCTAAACAATTCAGATCCTGTTTCCCAGTTCAAAAAATATATGTATATATATATATAAATAAATAAATAAATAAATAAATATATATATATAAATAAACATATATATATATATTATATGTATATATATATATAAATAAATAAATAAATAAATAAATATATATATATATATATATATATTCTTTAGTACACCTATTTGCTCACCTAGTATTCCCGACAGAGTACTCTCTACGGAATTTTTCAAATCTGCCAAATGCATACCAAATGACCTAATTTAATCCATCATGGGAAGCCACAATTGAAGTTGATGCTTGTTCAGGTGGATACAATACCAAATTAGACCAGCGACTTCCCTAGATCATCTGGTGTCCCAGGCCGTTTCCCAGCTACCACCCTCCTTAACCCAAACCCTTAACCCAAAGCTGAGCTCCTAACTACAAGCATGAATGCTGACATTGCACTCATGACAGCTTGCGCTCAGGGCAGCCACTCCTTCCACCTGTCCTGTCATAGTTACAGTTCTGAATTAGACTTTAAATGCAACAAATAACATCGTGACCTAAGCATGTAGGTCACATACAGAATTAGTCAAAGCATTCACAAGTCAAAAGAAAAGCAGAAGCACGGTGTGGCGAGTATTTTCATATTTACCTGTTTGGAAAAGCATTCACAATACTGACAGGCTGCAAATTACCACTGCAGCTAGAAAGATGACAATTCAGTTTAGTACCACACGACTTCAAAGCCAAGGATTAAAATTAAGAAAATTACAACATTGCAGATTACTCCTCAAGACATCCATTTCAAAGAATAGAGGAAAGAAAAACGTGATTAATAGAGGAAAAGTATGCAAAGGTGTATTCTTCTGGACACAATGCTGGTCATCTTAACTTCTTTACAAAGGAAGGCCACAGAAATAGTACACAAGGGTCATCTACAAATTGTAAAAACTAAATAATTACAGCTGAAAGGATGAGTTTCTCCACTATAGTGAGCATGATACAACTATGTTAATCAAGTTTAGTGCACCAAACAGAATCAGAAAAACGTGCATCACTTCACAAGTCAGAACTGAGACCGGTCTACTCTTTGGTTTGATTATATTCACACAGATATTAACTCTAATTTATGACAGATGTATATGAGCTGCTTAACAACATTGACTAGTCTTTGAATTATGACAAATGATTACTCAAGATACCCCACAGCAGAAGTGATACTTTCCATTTGAGATAAAACTGTTATACCAATAATATGCAAAATCTCTCAATGTCTGTTATTCCAGTGTCTGTCCGGTCATACAATGGACCACTTTTTCAAATGTCTGGCATTCCCATGCCCATCAGTTCAGAAAATATACTTCCTTTTAATGGCACCCAGCTCAAACAATTCTGCAGCAACTTATCCATTCCTTGTGACAATAATTTCACTATGGCCCTTGGGTAATGGCATTGCAAAAAGGTTCATATCTAACAAAATTAAGTCAATCATAACCACAAACAAAGACACTTCTAGGAAATAAGTTTGCACCATGCTGAGAGAAAATCAATGCACAGTCTATTCAGCAACTGGAGTTTTCCTGGCAGGCCCTAACCTTAGTGAAGAAGAAAAACTGCCACCATTACCAGAAAGATAAAATGAAGTTGAAGTTCTATATATATATATATATATATATATATATATATATATATATATATATATATATATATATATATATATATATGGTAAGATATAGGCACAGATGCATGACTCTGAAGTGGAACAAGCTATGCTATAAGTCTGCTAAAACAAAGATGAACTTCCTTACCATCCACAACCTTATAAAGTAACAAAGGTCAGGTTCCAATGATCACCATTACAAATGACAGCCATACAATGAAACCCTTTTACAGTGCCAGCAGTCACCTGTGCTTGTTTCTGAATATGACTGTGGTGATTGCCAACTCTCCAGGAAAGTGGTTCCATATATTTCAAGGACACTTTTCATATGTTTTAACCACTATCTATTCCCTAAAGCTTCAACTAGATGAAACAAGCATTTGAAGCTTTAATCTTATGAAGCTTGGTAAAATTCTTCCCCTGCATGTCCTCTGTGTGGAGCTTTCATCCCATCACATCCCCTCTTACTTACAAATAATAATTCCATGATTACATAACTATGCAGAAAACAGAAAGGCACATGGAAAAAGGGTCACTGACACCACGCACATAGAAACTGCACCAACAGTGATCTCTTAGAGAAAATAGTGACTTTACAAGTTTCACCCTCCTCCATCTTACAGTCAACAAATTGTAGGGTAATGATCAAATGAGATGGCACAATTTATTTTTTTTTAAACAGGTTATCCACAAAAAGAAAACAATGAAGCCAGGTCATAACATTTGGTGACATAGTTGTGCGTCCTTGAAACATTGGGGGGGGGGGGTCAACTGGCTTTAGTTCATAAATTTAATGCTGTAATGAGTTTCACCACAATGTGGTGTATTGTGTGAGCCTGTGTTGCATTTTACAAGGGTTTTCCCCTTTTTTAACCTTTTCTCCACTGTAGTGTGATTGTGGAGTTGGTGTATATAAATTAGGGGTGTGTGAGGGGCATTGCTCCCCTGCTAAAAATCTTTTTGTTGCATTTTTATGTTTTTGACTCCCTATTTTCAGTTTTCAATTTTTGGGAAGTGGTGGGTCGAAAAGACTTGCACTGATCACATATAGATAAACCACATTTGGTACATCTGTATATTGTGATTTTGTTGTTTTACTTTCTGATAAGATCATTCTTGTGTAGGCTCAGCAAACTTTGAATTTAAACATCTTCTTTATGTCAATATTTTACTACAATTCAAGTATTCTAGTCAGCATGCTAAACTAAAGGATACAACAAGGTACTGTAAGACAAAACACATCTTAGGAAACAGTATGGAAGAATTTCGTATCTCTGTTTATCAACCAGAATACACATATACAATACATCTACCTACTGTTTTTTTCTGCATAGATCCACTAATTGGTCTAGCCAAATTTGGAAATATACAATGTAAATATGTAAAGTTATGCAAGTATTTATCTTATGTTGAACTATACAACATCCTAAAATGAGATGATGTACTCCATCTTAAAGTGGGAAAGTTCAGAACATAATTATAATCTAGCATTTCAGCACTCAGGTCTCAATGTCTACCAAGAAAATGTGTAAGGAGCACCTGCATGACTTCTTACAAGCAGAGCTACACTGCTATATGGACTCTCACAGAGAACGCAAGGAACTCTATCAGCCCGTACAAAGGCTGCCTATATTTATCTATCAGCATGCTCACTGCTAGATCATAGTGGCAGTACATTCTCCCTTATGAACTTCAGCAGCACGTCTCTCACTGGGCTTCATTTGGAATTTGTTGAGGTAAAGCAATACTTGAATTCTCACATATAATTCTGTTTCTGCATAAAGTCATGGACTGTGTAACCAAGTTGGATTGCACCATGGAGAAGACTGTCAGTTTACAGCCTTGAAATCATAATAGTATCATAGATTTATGTAGGTACACCTTAAACCTAGGCTAATAGATGTAAAACTTAAACAGTACTGTTGCTTTACTAATACCCCTGTATCGTACTGATTGTTCTAAAACTAAATGTATATAACAGTGTCTACTCATTGCCTGATTCATAGCTGAAAATGGTCCTGGGCCAAATCTACTTACCTGGTTAAACTGACAATAAACAGACAAACACATTGATAAAACTGCACCATTTTGATAGTGACCCACTTGCTTAATGGCAGCAAATTTATTACGAAGATGAAAAGGGAGGGAGGCCAGGCAGTTTTGGGGAGTGTACTGATCTAAACAGAGCTGGGTAGACCTACTGTCACCTGGTACAAATTGCCACTGACTGAGAAGTGTATAGGTTCTTTATAGAACAGAAACAAACTAACCTGTTTAACAAATGACTAAATAAACTGGTAACTGCATGAGCTTATAAATTAGTGTCAAATAGCATAAGAAACATCTGCCTATAATTGGAGAAGGAAAGGACTTGTGCAGCTTAGCAAGAAGCCTGATATCAGATATGCCAATTTGCATGTTTTATTAATGATAGTAATAGCATTAAAGTCAGATGCATACATTCTTCCTGTTGAAATGTTATATGTGGGGAATAATGTAATACCTTCATAATTATTTCATTAGCTAGGACCTTTTAGTAAGAAAACATTTTAATTTGGCAGTAGACTGGAGTGATCACCTTATCTTATTCAGAATGTAATTCAGTCAATGACTGGGAAACATTTATTTATTTACTTTTATTTGTTTACTGGGGTAGTGCATCGGACCAATTTCAGGCTTAGTCCAGGTGAAATACAAAACATTTCACAAACAAAAAATACAGAAACGTAAGCAGACTAACTGCATAAAAAAAATCTATATACATTCCAGTGAACAAGCACATTGCAATGTACAATCAAGCAGAGTGTAACGTAAAGTATATACATTTATTTCTAAAGGGGGATCAACCTTCAGTGAATCTTGAGAGAAAACAGACTTGGAAAGGAGATATGTTAGGTGACGTGCTGTGTTGAAGCAGAAGCATTCGGTTGGATAAAGAAGTTATTTTTGAGTTAAATTCTGAGTTTGGAATAAGTGTTGATCTCCTTAATGCTGAAGGTGACCGTTTGCCAAAGGGTAGATCTCTGACAGAAGAAACATGTGCAGTGCTTTTTGGAGGATTTTTTTTAAATAAAAACATGACTTTATGATGCTATTTATAAATTTATGGTCAGAGAAGGTTTTGATTTAAGCATCCCGTAGGAGCAGGATCTTGTTTATTTTCTCAGCATGAAGGGTAAAGCAGTATCACATCTGTTTCACTGGTTTCCAAACAGGTTGTCATTTACATCCTTGTGTTGTAGATGCTCATGCCTAACCGCTCAAAGCTGAACACTTGCATATTAAACAGAAAAGGGGAAGTGTGAACATAACCCTGTCAGGGGTGTGGTGTGGGCTTGCCCAAAATAAACTGTATTTTAAAATGCTGTTGAATGTTTACAGAAACATGTATGAGTGATTGGCAGCAAGTTACAGGATCAAGATCTTGTGGCAGTTCTTTCCTAAGAAGACATTCTACTTAATCTTTCTCAAGAAAGGTTAAGTGAAAACTGCATTTTGTATCCCTAAAGTGCTTATCCCTAAACTTGAACAATGTGTACTACAAGCTCTCAGAGATCTTATGTTACTTTTCCTTCCCAAGTACAGCAGACATGTATTAAACTAAATGCAGCACCACTGACTTCAATGACATCTCAGGTGAGGTGGGGTATAGATTCAGATCATTACCTTAGGTGCAATGTTACAATCACTTATCATTTAGTGAACCAGGTTGGCGGGGAGAGAATTTAGTACTACGAGGACAGACCTTTGAGATATGACCAAATGCTAATTCTGAAATGGTTAGGGATAGTTAAGGAGTGTCAGCCCCATCAGATACTGAAGGGTGAAGGAAAACTATTATTGGGTGGGGGTCAAGCCCATTAACACAATCACATGGTGTGTGACTCAAATAGTCTGTTGTGCAAGGAAAAGGATGTCTCCAATCAACTGCACTAGGACTATTCATTATTTCGAGGACTACTACAGTATTTGTGGTTATGTTCCTGCAACCACCTAGATCTAGCTAACCAGAAGGTCAAATATGAAACTGAAATTTCATCCTAATATACTGCCTATAGCTTGTGCATGATAGAGGATTAAGAACCAGCTAATTTCATTTATACTGGCCTCACAAATAAAGTTCACCTTGTGAAGCCAGCTGGAATACTCTACTGGAGCTATTTTAATCCATTCAGTTATCTGAGGTGCATAGTTAATAAACTGCCTTTGATTCAAGGATATGGGGATTGTTTGTGTTAAAAATGACTGCGTATGTGTGGTGGAAGTGTTGTGGTGGATCTACCAGAAATGGGAGATGCCTCTGCATTACATTTAGTTAGCACTCAAGTTACCATCATGACCAGATTCAGCCCACTCACATTTCAAGCATTTACATACTTCTAGGCCTAGGCAACCTCCCTTTTTCAATATGCTGGATTTTGGGTGGAGAAACTTAACTTTGTGCACCAGTGGCAACTGGTGACTTCAAAGCAAAGGGGAAGGACTGCAGGAAGCAACTGAATAACTGGGGCCAAATGCAATTAGGCTGGACTCTATTATACCAGACAATCAAACAACAGATGAGGGTCACATACTTTCCCCTACAGACTGCTACAGTATGTGTTCATTATAGCCACTTTACTGAAAATTCACATACCTCAGATATCTTACTGCAGTCATTAAAGCCAGCTTTAAGTGAAACAGAGTCCTAGACAAGGCATACTAGTCCCCCCCTTCTGCACCTCCCTTGTGCTGTCTCCTATTTTCCATCATTCAAGTCACATCCCATCCTTATGATTAACTCATTTTAGTTTTTTAACCTGGTCTTACTTTGTAATTTCCCATGCTTTTAATCATAGCCTAGCTTATGTTTGGAAGAATTAGCCCCCCAAATTAAGCTGGGGTTGGGGGCTGCTAGACCTCCAGAGGTTGTATGTTTCTATATGTTCCAAGGTGCATTTTAACAACTTTTTAAAATTTTTTGTTTTAATGATGGACTGAACAACAAATTATGAGTAAGGAAAGAAATTTAGTCTTATTTGTTCTTTCAAGGAAAATGTGTTTTGTCTAAAGCTTAATGTTCAAAGTCAACACAATAGCAGTTCCCCAATAAACCAACAAGAGATATTATTGCAAGGAAATATTAATTTTATCTGGGGATACTGTCTGCCTTTCTAGCCCCCAAAAAGATAGTTACCCTCTGTGTACCAATCTAGTTTTAAATTGGGGAAAAAAGTAAACGCAGAAATTGCCAGAAGCATGTATTACTCAGCTGATGGTCTGGAAGAAGAGACCAAAGCACACGGATAAAACCCAAACAGAAACAGGGTGCACATGCAGACTCCACACAGCAGGCAGCATAGCCAAAAACTCAACTACAGGTCCAAGCAGTGTTACATGGAAATACTACTTGATGAAATACTATGTCAAGGATCAGTTGCTATCATGCACATCCTCCCCAGATCACTACAGACAGCCACTTACTGAGTATAATTCTGATGTCTGACTGTCATTTAACATGAAAACAATTATGGCCAGTTTGTTATTTTTAAATGTACTGTAACCCTTCTACCACTACCACACATACACAATCAATTTCATCACATACAATCCCCATACGCTTCCATTAAAGCCAATCTATTGACTGTGCATCTCAGATACGTAACTGTGTTAAAAATAGACCCAGTAAACTATTGCAGCTGGCTTCACAAAAATGCCAACTACCTCTACAAAGCCAGGATAATGACTGCTTAAACTGAACAAATGATAACAGTATCACTTTCATCCCCAGATAGCTCCTATATCCAGCAATTAAAGCCAGTGTTATAGATTATATACAACTCAGAGATCAGAATGTAGTAAAATAACAGTAATTGGCCACAGAAATTTTAACCCCCTCATACCCCCCTACACAAACACACATGCGTACACAGATGTGACTATTAATTACAGCCAAATGTATGACTGAGTATATACTTTAAAGGTTTGACTGCGATCAGATGAATGGATACATACATAAATAACCGCCATGCAGCCATTTTTATTCTCAGTTCGCTTTTGTCAGAATAGTGTGTACAATCTGTTGCAAGCCCCCTTGCATACATCTTAACCTCTTAACTGAAGAATCAGGGAAAAAGCTAAAAAATAGTAGTGGACAATGGACTAAGATCAGAGACAGTTACTGCCATTACATACTTTGCTAGAATAACAAACTTTGCATTATAGTGCCACTTTGAAGGCAATTAATTTTGAAACTCGGATGTTTGTCATAATTTACTGATTGTGATCTTATTTGATTTGCCAAAAAATAAAAAACAAAACCCAAACTTTACGAGGAACAGACTAAAATATGAGGAAAAAAAATCATTAACGTCCTGTAGAATTAGAGACAGTTGAGGACATCTACACACCTCCCTACTTTCAGAATATGGTGTGCAACCTATTGCAACCGAATACCTCTCAACATCATAACATAAGAATTACTGAGAAATCTAAAATAATAATGAAGGACAAAGGACAGAAATCAGGGAACAGACATTGCCTTTATATACTTAGCAAATTGTTAGAATAACAGGCTTTGCATTATAATGATTGTTGAAGGCTTACAAGTCTAAAACTCAAATGTCTTTCATTATTTAGTAACTGTAATCCTCACTGATTTGCCAGAACACCACAAATCTTGCCAGAAACAGATCAAAATATGAGGCAAAGTCAGAGACAGTTGGAAACTTCTGCGTCCCCCCCATTATACCCCTTAACTTCTTTGCTCAGGAATTCTGGACAAAGCCAAAAATAATGAAGGGACCAATACCCCAAATCAGAAACAAATTTTAAATAACAGTATAATTCATTTAAAAAGTTAATAAAGCAAGAGTTTTCCATCAACATGCATTTTCTGAACAAAACAAAATATAAAGCTCTGTTTGGCTTAATTATCTGATATTCTGGTAAATCACTGAGCACTGCAATCATTTTCAAGGTACAGAGCAAGATAACGAAGAAAAATCAGGAGCAGTTGAGAGGTATGCCACCCCAACATACACAGATATACACACACACACACACACACACACACACACACACACACACACACACACACACACACACACACACACACACACACACACACAAATAAATAAAATACTTGGTACTCTACATGCTGGATAACTGGCTGAAAAAAATATTTCAGTGCACCTGCCTCTACATCCATACACTAAGCCCTTCATGAATGTTTAGTCTGAAGCTCTCAGTAACCTGAAGCAGCCTGATCCTATTGAAAGGATTTCTTGCTACTTCATAGAGCAGCCCCAGACAGACGGTCTGATATCATTAACAGCTGTGTGGACTGCAGAGACTGAATTTGTGAAAACTAAAGCCAGGCTGTTTTGATGGTAGCCTGACAAACATTATAAGCTGATTTTTTTACCTGGTTCTCCTCAGATCTCAACTCATGCACACTGAAAGAGGAAAAACAGAAAGCCAGAAAGTAGGCTATTATTTCCTGAATAGACTATTCCTTTTCTTTTTTCGTTTGGAAAGTGAGGGGGCTTTAGCCCAGTACACAATACCACAAGCTGTCCTTGTTATGTATCAAGACTATGTGTCCCTTGATTTTTCTTCAGGATTGTAGTAACAATTGTATAATAGGAAGCGTATTATACAAGTATTCCAACATAATACATTAAGAACACCACAAAATACGTGAGAAGAAAGGAGTACTGTGTGATCGTACTTACCATACTGGCAGGTCTTTAAGGAAGAGATTACTAATACATTGTATATGGGTTTCTAATACTGGTGAAGCTGTGAATCTGGACATTTTTTTTTCTGTATCAGTCCCCCACCCACTCCCCATACAAGACAACATCACTCTCGCATGAAGGCTATAGTCACTTAGACTTGTGCGAATATCCCATGTAAGTAATGCTGGTGGAGATGTCTTTTACTTCCTCAAGAAATAATACATTTACTCTATTACATTAATGGCTTATGCAAAGCATACACTCACTAGTTAGTTTGCATAACTAAAATAACTGACAATAAGGTTAGACACACATATTAAGACTAAAACACGGAGAACAACGCCAGTATCTTCTCTTCCCCAAAAAAATCTTCATTCTGGTTGAGTACACTTATACAGCTCTTCTATCTCACTTCAAGGATAGTCAGTGTAGTAATAATTCACTGTGTAGTTTCTTTGTAGGAAGGAGGTGAAGACCTAGGTGCATGCCTGTATTGTGCTACCCTGATGGTAGGGGAGAGTTCCCTACCATAATACCACATTAATCCACCTCAACATTGCTCAGTATGCAGTGACATCAAAATAGTCTGTGCATGCACTCCACTACATTACATTTTTCTGATGACAAAAGGAGACAATATGTCTATTAACTCTGATGTTTTAGTGTCTCAACATTCTCCCATCCCTCCATTGCTAACCTCTCCTTTATACTTTGTCCACCTGTCCCATGATCTCTTGAATACTGCTGTGCATTTCCGTTCTACAACACATTTTGCCATACTATTCCATTGATCCACAACCCTTTCTATGAAAAAAGTATCTTGAGACATCGACTGGTTAATTATATCCCCACAACCTGCTGCTTGTGCCCCCCCTTTCCCCCACAGTCATTCCTGTTAAGAATAACCTCAGTACAATCTCCCTGACTGACAGGATCTTGTGCTCCAATAACATGTTGTCAATGTCTCTTCTGGTAGCAAGTGAGAAGACTGCTAACTCCTTTAGTCTCTGTTCATATTCCCCCTTCTCTGTCCTATGAATCTTTGCGGTTGCTTTCCTGTGGAATTCCTTCCGGCAGCCCAGTGTCATTTTCTTTATATTCTCTCCAGAACTGCTCATAGTACTCAAGGTTAGTTCTGACCAAGGCCCTGCAGAGTGGAAGTGCTGCTTCTTTTTTTCTGGAGTGTATCCCTCTGGGAAAATAACTCCTGCATTATGTTTGCTGCTGCTTCCACTGTCATTTCTCTCTACTCCTAGTGTTCGAATCCAGGTGTGATCGACACCCCAGAATCCTTTTCTTGGTTGTTGTCAACAGGTCCACTCCTCCCTGCTGATCAGGATTGCTGCGTCCCAAGTGTAGCTGTTTGCACGGAACCTCAGCTGGCACCTGTCTGCCCATTCTTTCCCTCCATCCTTTACTGCTGCAGTTATATTTTTGTCATCAGTAAACAGGCTGATGCTGTTCTCCTTCCCTTCAGAAATGTCTTTGCAAATGCAGTGACTATTACTGCATTTGGTATTCCATGCAATACTGGTTTAATAGTGTCTCAATTTAAGTAGATTTGTCACTCATATCCCAGGAGAAAATCTGTGATTACCTATGCAGCATATTTTTAAATGATGTCATAGAAGTACTCTGCTTGCTATGTAAAAGAAGCCTGCTCCAGAAATGGGGGTATGTTAGTTAGAAACCTGTCACACCACATGCTATTGCTAATGTGGTGGCAAAGGTTTAGGTCTCCTGACCTTAACAGTATCAGTTCTATCAGAGACATGAATATCTACTCAATGAACTACATATGGGTTAATGTTGACTTGGGATAGTTTCTCAATAATCATACCATGGGGGAATAGTGTTGAAGGCCTTTGCAAGGTCAAGGTAGCCAGCACTGACTGGACATCCTTTATCCAGGGACTTAGTGACCTTTTTGAAGAGCTCATCAAGGTTAAGCATGTGCGATCTTGTTTTTACAAAACCAAACTAGAGTGTATCCAGAGCTATAAGGTCATTCATATCATTGTTTATTAGGTCAGCTCTAACATGTTCCATAACCTTGCAAATAATACCACTGGGACTAATGAGTCTGCAGTTCCAAGAGACAGAAGAGAGACCAACATTAGGAAAATGTGACATTCTTCACATCTCAGGGGTATAACGAGTAGAGAAAACCAGGAAAGAGATGATCAAGAGCTTTTGCTAGGTGGAACTTAGCACTTCTAAGGTTGGGAGGAGTTGGAAGGATGGCCTAATGGTTAAGGTGTTTGCCTTACAAACACAAGGTGCAAGGTTTGAGTCTCACAAGGGATAATTGGCTAGGCTTCCAATGTCTCGCAAGGGCAGTTAGCCTAGTATAAACCTATTTATTTAGTCAGTTGGGAGGGTGGCTTAATGGTTAAGGTGTTTGCCTTGCAAACACAAGGTGCAGGGTTTGAGCCTCACGAGGGATACTTGGCTAGGCTTAAAATAGCTCGCAAGGGCAGTTAGCTTAGTATTAATCTATCTATCTATCAACTATCAAAAAACTGTGTATATTTTATATTAGAAGTAAACATTTGCTGGTTTATTGGTAGATAGTTGAATTTGCTTATAAGGAATGTATTTGGTACAATGGTCAATTTTGCAACTGGTTAAGACATTCAGCATACTCCAAGGGGGACACACACAGTTCAATAATTGGCTATAATGTCCTAATTAATTTTACTGATGTTATTTGGAATTCAGACCTCTATAGATCTGTATCAGGATGGATCTGGCAACTATGAAATTGTGAATAACTATGGACAGTGCTGTGTTGTTGCTGGTGGATCTGAACATATAATAGGCATTATTTCCTAGAACAGAGAAAGTGCTATCACTACACTGGAACCAGGTTTCTATACCTGCAGAAATGCTGGTGTCTTCAAAAGTACAGAAGGCCTCAAGTTGAGACATTTTACTGTTTAGGCATCTGGCATCTATTATGAAAGGTGTAAGGATCTGAAATAGGTGACAGTATTCCTAAGCTACTGAAGCATGATGCAACCATTCAGGCAATATTTTTGTATTATTTAAAGACACAGTCAAAAACTGAAGATTTACTAGTTAACATTCAGAGCTGCAGTGAAGCAAACTGAAAGAGCTATGGCCTGGAAGTGAAGTTTGTCTCTTGCAAATGCATGACCTTCCTGTGAAAATGACAGAAGGGAATAAGATGACGGGTATCTTGCACATGCAGAGATGTTATGGAGGCTTATTTTTGTATTATAGGAAGAAGAGACTGCATCAATAAGAACCTTAATGACTTGGTCTTGACAAATATGTACAGCTAATAGAAAGATGATGGAATTGCCTTTCAAAAAAATCCATTAGGACTGTTGTGATATAGAGTTTTACTGTTCAACACGATCTGGTACCAAGGTCATTCACTTTCATAGGGTCCAAGGCACATGGCCAAGGTATCAGATCATGTTGAACAACAGAACTATTTCACAGCAGCCCTGGTTATTTTGTTTTGAAGTTCAATTTGGATTCATATGTTTGCTGATAGATGATGAAATGATGTCATGTTCTCCTTCTTTGAGAATACAGAAACTTGGGGAAAATGTCCCTTTTCAGTTTGGACCTATTGCATCACCATTTTTACAGCAGTTGGGAGGCTAATTGTATGGCAATGTCAGTTTTCTAAACAGTTTGTGGATATCTGTTTTGGTGTGGTATGGGATCTCTTAGCAGTATACTGAATACTCCTTGAAATTAATTGTAATACCAATCTGTCTGCTGTAATGCAACTGATTCCATGATCCCAGGAAATACTGAAATGTTCCCCTAACGGGTATAAGATGGGGCAGAAATCATGAGCCATATTTCTTCATTTCTTTTCAATGAAATGCCACTGGCTAAACAGATTCATGTGGAAGAATGATCTTGTGCGGGTAGTAACACTACAGGGAATGCTCACGGACAGGTACATGAAACTTTCATTTGACTGAAGCCATGGTTTTGGCTCTTCTTTTCTAGATCTGCTAGGATATCATCTACTGCCTGGCCAAACAAAGTCCCTTTTAAAGTACGGACATAACAACAGTTTTTTTTAATCAATCAGTAAGATGGCATAGTGACTGCAACTAATGAACTTATGGTAGTCAACAACAGAACTGCAGGCACATTTTAGAATCAGCACTCCACCTTATCTGCTGTGAATGTTAATTCCCTCAGTGAATCTTTACCATATTTCTGAGCTAAAGTTTGGACAATGTCCAGTAAATGACTCACAATAATATCTGTGGCACTAGGCCATTTGTTACCAAGTTGAAAGTCATCCTTTCACCACATATGTCCAGAACCCTTGATTGCCTATAATGGTGTTTGGAACTAAAGACATTCTTAAGACTTCTGTATCTGGAGAAATTTAACATCTCACTAAGATCAAGGAATCATGAGTCATAGGATTTTGATTTGCTAACTTGTAGAGAAATCACGGCCCACTTTTTTTCTTTTGTTCTCCCTTAAGTTACTCACAGTACACTTGCAAGGAACAGGAGTACTTCTTTGTCTCTTACACAAAATAATTGGCCAGAGGTGTGACCAACTTTAAAGAGATGATATATTGAGATTTAGCAGGAGCTGGGAGTTATTAAGCCAGGACTCAATGAAGGAACATCATTCTTGATTTTTTGCTGTACAGATGAGTATCAAGTTGATTGCATACTGTACCAGCATGACATGACCAGAAGTTGTCAGAAAGTCATTTATGAAAATGTAGAAAAGTAAAGGACCTAAGATTGAACCTGGACAGTCTGAGCTCCTACTTGATCGCTTGGTGTCTGAAAGATAGCTGAACCATTTTAAGAAGCCTATGAGTTTTAGGTTCTGAAAAAGCATGATGGGCAGTTGTTTATACTTGAGTCTGTTGAACAGGTGTAGGACACAGATGTGACTCAGTGAGGGATATTAATCTCTATAGGTGGACATATGTCAAGTTGAAGAGGTAACAAGACAATGCTACTTTTTATTCAGGTGCTGTGATGATATGTAAAGAATTACTGGATTTAGTAGGATTGGTGGTAGGTCACGGTGGTGCAGTGGTTGGTGTTGTTGCCTCACAGCAAGAGGTTCTCTAGTTTGATTCTTGGCTGGAGTGCCTTCTGTGTGGAATCTGCATGTCCTCCCCGCAGCCGAGTGATGTTTAAAGACATGCAGGTAGGTGCGTGCATGAATGGGTGTACCTTCATTGAAGGTTGGGCATTGGGCTGGCACCTCTGCATCATAAAAATCAATTGCCAATCACAAGAGGACCGGCGTTCTGCTGTGGAGAACCCTAACTGGGAAAAGCCAAAAGACATTACTTTTTTTCAGTGGGATTGGTGTCAAATTGCAGAATAGAGTAATATGACGTTATGAAGGATTAATAGCAGTGTCATAAATATTAGAAATTGGAGCATTGTACTGTGGCTTGGTTTAGTAATTAATATATAATATATATATATATATATATATATATATATATATATATATATACATATGAAATGAAGGGGGGGTGGGCACTGTGCTGTGGGAGTGGTGTATTCTGACATTTGTTGAGAGGAATTTATTTTCAGTAATAGTTTTGAATGTGTAGTAGTGGTATTGATTTTTAGCAGCTTATATATTGGATTAAGGAAGCTACCATAGCTTGGAGTGTGGGAAATGTTACACGGAGAGGTTAGGAGAGGAGTCAGTGGGTGGAAAATAACTGGCAATGAATCATTAGTTGATGAAGCATTGAATTGACTATGTGTTGAAGTGTAATGTACGAGGAGAAGGAGTGTTAGGATGTGTATATATGATTGGTTTTAGAATGCTGGGGAGGGCTAGGTTTAAAATATTTTTGTAGACAGGGTGGGTGGAATTTGGGGTAGGGCATGGAAGCAAAGTGAGATAGTGTAGTTAGGCTGAACTTATGGGCTCTCCCCCATCTCAAGTGTTTTTTCCACCAAAAACTTTCTATGATGTAGAATAAGCAGAGGGAAAGAGAAGTTCTGGCTATTCTGATTGCTTGAGGCAATTTACACTTTAATTTTATTTTTATAAAGGCAACATTTATCTAGAGTCTGCTAAGTCTACCATAAGGCAGCTGTTCTAACCATATATTCCCTTAAATTGAGACTGTTCACCTCATTACAGTGTTGTTTTTTGCAAGCTGGAAAAGTCTTAGCAGAGGACTGTGGCTGTGTTAATGGCTTTCACAGTGGAGTTTTTCTCTGTCAAAGTAGGAGCTGCTAAAATGTTAAATTAGACTCAACAAAAGCAGCATAAAGTTGAAGAGGTGGGGGGCATTCCAGCAGTTTTAGCAGTGCAGTAGAGGTAGAAAAAGTGTTTGTAGCTCTAGATATCCCTCTACAGTTTCATTTGATTCTTTGGTATTGTCTTACATTTGTTTTAACTGAAGATATCTTACTTTTAATGTTTTTTTAGAAATTTGAGGGGATTTCAGTTGTGGAAATTCCTTTAGCATTGAACTTTTCAAGCACTTTTGCAGGGCAACTATGTGCTCAATACACCAATAGGAAGACAAATTAAAATAAATTAGGATTGGTGGACAAACTGAGTAGAAAAAGTACTGCTCCTTTACAATATGATCAGTTACATTAGCAGTACTCTTCCAGCATAAATACATCAGAATATCATTACTGACTACTGATCTAAAGAACAGGCTAGAAATGGCCAAAAGACTACTCATAAAAAAAAAACAACCACCCAATGACTAAGTACTTTCAATACACGGGGCCCAATCACTAAGGATTTGTAGACCAAAGCCATGGTTAGGTGTTCAGCTACCAAATCATAGATATGTAATGAATACCTAGAGCTTTGTATTCTATGTCTTCAGGCTGCTCTACAATAATATTAGCTGCGTTCTTGTCTTTATCGTGTTCTTGTATAATATTAGCTGGGTTCTGCTCCTCCTGTCCACCTTAGTAATGGGTCCTACCTAACTCCAATGCTGCCCCTTTCCCAACCCTAACCCTGCACCTTACCTTAATAAAACCCTTCCAGTAACACTGCCACTAAACAAGACACACTTGTTTACACAAACACTCTCATACAAACATTAAAAACACTATATCTATCCCCTTAGCTGACCTAAACCCTAAAATACAAATGCTCGCACACAACCATAGAACACCTATTCTTTCCCCTATCCTGGACTCCATCCCTAACTCACAAACACTCTCACCCACTCAAACCACACTCACTTGTCTCGACAAAACATTATACAACACCCCTGTGCTTGTTAACAAAATATATGTTCGACAAAATGCAGGGGAACCATAGAAACATATATACGTACACACACAATATTTAGGTATGCATCAAGTGTTTCTGTTAATTGGTGTGATCATCCAATACTCTAGAACAGCTTTTCTACAAACTCTCCCTGCACTGATTCAATTAATGATTGACCTGAACCAGGACTTTCAAGCAATTCAGTTAGCGAACCTTTGTTAGAATATCAAGCTCTTCAGTCAACAATTTTATCAGAACATCAATCAAAGTTTTATTTGTTCTGTGCTTTTCATAATATTCCAAAGTATACTACAAAATGGCATAAAATACAGACACATTTAAATGTATAAATTACCTCCAATATAAATTCCATTTCATCTTATGTCTGAGAAAATCAGATGAATCTTCAAATGACCCCTGAAGACCAGCTGAAATTTAGCTTGAAAGGCTCAGGATCAGAGTGAAACTTAAAAACTATTTATTAAGTATGACACAATAATAATATAGAACATGGCATATAATCTATGCCAGAAATTAGGTGGTTCAGTTTTTATTATTACTATTATTTTTTTGCAGATCTTATCCATTGTGTAAACTAGCCAAGGAACCGAACAAAGTGTTTACTGCAGCTCTGCTAATGAGGTTATCAACCCAGGTAATGCATTTGAAATCACCTGTATGGTACATAATTCAATGAGGTCATACTTTAAAGGCGTTTAATGAGAATGCAAGTAAACAAAGCACAACCTCCTTTGTGCAAGACCGCTTACCAGTGACCTCAACCTCACAAGAAACTAGACTATGAACATTCTAATTTTTAAACAGGAATTAAGAAAGGCACACCAATGTATTATCAAATTAAAATGTGCCTTTACTATAAATACCATTAATTAATAGCTAGACAACAAGGGAAAAGTGAAAGTAATTTAATTACCTGCTTTCACCCAAAAATATTTAATTTCTATACTAATATTTCTCTAAATGATGAGCCATAAAGACGATTTCACATGAGGCTGTTGGCTTTATATATATATATATATATATATATATATATATATATATATATATATATATATACATATATATATATATACACACACACACACACACACACACACACACACACACACACACACACACACACACACACATACACACTTCCAATATTTTAACAATACTGTAGATACACACAGATTTACATTAACACTATACATAAAACCAATCCAGCTTGTAGCAGTACAAACTGCAGTACTGGATACCTGCAAAGTTAGGTGCTCACCTGTTTTTAAACTCTGCCTTTAACATTACTGGTTGACTTATGCAGGTGTCTGACTTGAGTGAGTACAGCACTAGATTAGAAGTACTAAGGAGTAGTTAGACTTTCGCCAACTGCTACTCTTAACATAAAGTCTTAAAGTTACAGCACTTTTAACCCACTGTCCCTTGTAACTATATCTGAAGACCAGCTAAGGTGCGTCAGAAGCCTGATGCTTTCTGTATGTCCCATCTAGTACATTCACTTCCTGCCAGTCTCACAGATCTCTGTGCATGAAGACTCCAGGGGTTTCAGCACATCATTCACCATCCATACACAAAAAACTGAACATAACCAAACAATACTGAGCTTCTCACCCTCTGTGACTACTGGGACCAAGTCAGAAACCTTTTTTGAACTCATCTGTTTTTTACAAGTGCTGGCACAGGAGACAGTAGCAAGGTGGAAGGTTTGTTTTTTGTGTGCTGTAACAATGAAGTAATACCAAAAACTGATTTAATAATGTACAAACTTAAGGTTGCTGATCTTTGGGATTCAAACTTGAGGGAATACATAGTATGTATATTTGGAGTTATGAGTGCATGGTGTACATTACCACCCTGCAAAAAATGCCTTTATTTATCGATGCTATTGTTACATTTGTATTTCTTCCTACGTGTTCATTACTAAAATGTTCTTGCTTTCAGCATCTTAAAGTAAATCCCTTGGGCAATCTCACTCTTTTTATAAAGCTTAGCTCACACACATCGACCAAGACAGGCTGCTTGGACAGCAACTGACAGAAAACATAAGCATCTTACACTATTCCTTGACAAAATAAGTTTACAAAATGACAATGTATGATTAATTATTACTGCATTATACAATGACTGGCCATTAACATTCAAAAAGGAGCACGCTGTTTAGTCAGCCCAACCAGTGCGCCCAGAATATACCAATGGTTAAAAGTCTGTCCACTAAAGTATCATTGAGCATCCAGACTTTTTTATCTATTGGTATGTGTAGACGCACATTATTCTGAAGGAAAGAAAGTCTGAAACTGAAATGCGTGTCATTATTTAGTGACTTCATTAAAGGAATGAAGTCAATAAATAATGGCATACATTTGAATTTCAGACTTTCTTTCCTTCAGACAATGCAAAAGCACGTTACTCATCCCCTCCTTTATTTAGTCTACATTTCTTAAAATAAGAAAAAGCTGTAACGTCCAGACAAGTTTAGAGGTACTTATGAGAGCAGAGAAAAATACAAGAAAAATCAGGTACATTCTGCAAAACTAAAGAAACATAACTGATTTTCCTTATACCTCTAAATTGTGTATAGGTTACAGCCCCCCCCCCCAAAATAAAATAAAATAAGCAATGGAGACCTTCCTATTTCCGTTGCTTGCTTTCCAAAGCACTGATGTACTGCATAAACGAAGGGAACGGAAGTCCCATACGCATGCGCAGAACATCAACAAAGCATCGGAATCAGGAAACAATGTGGAAGAACACCATGGCGCTGTTATACAAAGACATTATTGAAGAAAAGTAAGTAATTTTTTGCTTAAATAATGTCTTTGTATAATAGCAATAACTGACTCCGTGATGTGGTATATTGAAGATTTACCCACAGTTGGCTTTGTTTAATCACTCAGGCTTCACCCCTAACCACACCAACCATGGGTAAATCTTCAATATACCACACCCACATTATCAATTCTTGCTATATGATAAGCATTCATTGCAGTTATCCAGGGAAGACCTCTCAACTTGCATGAGAATGATCCGTATGATCAGTACCTGAAAATGGTACTTCTGGGGCAGCAGTCTGTCTTGGTTAACAAATAAAAATAAAGCAGTGGATGATTCCTGGAATCAGTGATAACTCAGTGCACAGAAACATATGGAAACGCTGATCTGATTTAAAAAAAAATATTCATTTAATATAGGGTTTGACAAAGGAATGCCATACTTACCTGCTTTCTAAATTTCTGCCAGGAGCAATTAAGAGGGGGAGTTCCAGCTATTTTACATTGCAGCTCTATAGATTCTCCTGCTCGAACTTTTAAGTTTTCTGGGAACTGCAGAATCTGTGGGGGAACAGCTGAGAAAGAATATATAATTAGAAAGTATACCCTGTATGCTTACAGTTTATTAACAGCTTATGACAGTCTAAATCCTGCTTAATAAGAACAATTATTGAAAGCTATTTTTAGCAATGCTCACCTCTTTGACCTGTTACTAGGTACATACAAAAGGCATTAAAGTGAAATGCAAACAGCAGCAAATGGGATAAAGCCATTATAAACTGGAAGCATTTAGTTTTGTAAATGAATCATGGAGTATTTAACCTAAAAAAATATACTAACTTGCTAAACGTTTCACACCCGCTTTTCCTTTTGCCTTTATATCTCTCTGTAATTAGCTTATGTTCAAAGGTGTAGTCATGCATACACCATACACACCACAATGTATACTTAAGATAATCATTTTGTGCAAACAGATGCTCTACTGTTTAAATAATAAATCTCTGGCATAAATAATATTACTATTCATTAAAATCATATACTTATTAAATGACTTTTTTCAATATACCTGCATGGCATACCTCTCAATGAAATCTGAACAAAAAATAAAATAATGGGGGAATAAAGGCCCAAAAATAAGGACAGACGTTTCAATATTGCTATTATAAACGTAGAAAGTTGCTAGAATAGCAAGATTTATGTTATCATGCAATTTATGAGGGATACGAAGTATGAAACTCTTAAGTATGTCATTATTTAGTGACTTCACTCAGTGATTTGCCAGAAAACCACAATTTTATGAAGAAACCAAAAATATGAGGCAAAAATCTGGACAGTTGGAGAGGGATGCTGCTTGATTAAAAGCTTGTTGTTTCTTTACTCCTTTAAATTCATTTTTTTCTTTCAGCCTTGAAAAGTTATATGGTTCAGAAATGTTTATGGGCCCAAAAGTGTGTGTAGGGAGGCTACATTCTGAAAGTTGGTGTACAAAAAATATTGTTACTCACTAATCTTGAGGGAAGCTAAACAATTTCTACAATACAGCCCGTTCAATGGAACAGGCTGACTGTGATAGGCTTCCCCTTTAAAGCAAAGTGATGACACGAGAGACAGAAAAGCTACTTTACATGTTTGGTTTAAAATAACTGTCTGACATTTAATTGCAGAACAATTCACAGTTCAGAAAGGATTGGGTCTCACCTAGAAAAAAGTGAGCTGTCTGGATACAGTACGACCACTGGAGAACAACAGCTGTGAACAGATCACTGTTACACTGAAACTGGGGGTAAGACAGAGAAAAAAATGTATTCACATGTGGCCAGACTAACCATACATTCTAAAGACAGAATGGCATGTTATCAGCATTAATTGTGAGATTCTAATGCTTTGATGACTTCAGTTTCAAATAACTGCCAGTGTCAACATGTGAGCCATACGTTTGGTTTCTCTCGAATAATACATTTCCTAGAAGGACAGATCTTGTTCTCTCAAACAATACTTTCCCCAGAAGGACAGATCTTGTCACAGGGTCTGTCAACACCCGGGGCTGGAGTATAACTGGGCCACAGAAAAAAACAATGGGCACAGGACAGACCTGTGACACCCTAAATGATTCTGTTACTTAGCTATATAAAAACCTGCCTTTAAAGTACATTGGAACCTATCAACAGTGGTGGCTGGTGACTTCAAATCAAAGGGGGGGCTGCAGGAGATAGCCACATGGGTGGGGGCAATGGGAAGGGTTGTGGCCAACTACAAAGGGGCAGAGCTATGGTAGAGTGGGATTCATGCTGGCCAATATTACCAATTTAAATGAAATAAATGTTCAGTCACTATGGAGAATGCTGAATAGTCTACACAGCACACTGTTACATGTACATACAGGTTGCCCAATGAAGACAAAGTGAAGTGGAGAAGAAAAAAAATATTTTAATGCATTGGCTACATGACAGCTTACTTAATATGTAGATGGAAACAAAAAGGTTGTGAGGCATGAACAAATTACTTTTTAAATGGGGGTGCCTTCGTTGAAGGTTGGGCATCGAGCTGGCACCTCGGCACCATAAAAATCTACTGCCAATCATTAGCGGACTGGAGTTCCGCTGTGGCGACCCCTAACCGGGAAAAGCCAAAAGAACAACAACTGGAATGCCAGTCAAAATCAAGTACAAACAAACTAGCAGCACTGAACTCAAAACACTTCGCCTTGTACTTCTAATTATAATTTATATTCAGCTTTATAAAAGTACCAAGTAACATGTTGAAAGTAGCAATCTCTGGGATAACCCCAGTCCCCATTTGTAAAAATGTTTCTTATCCAAAAAAGACCTGCTGCCTGACAACTATCTACTTATTTCATGGAGAAAACATGATCAAAGTACAAAAAAATGAACAGCAAACAGGAAACAAGCTCAAGATAAATTGGTTAAAGGATCACTGCTCAGGTTATGGACCACACAGGATAGATTGGCATTCTATTTAGTTTATGGGTAAAGCCTGCAAAGATGACTGCAAGTTTCCAACAAATGTAATGAGCTTCTGAAAATACTGTAATCCTGTCTTGTACTACCACTATAATGCAGTCTGTCATCCAAAATAAACAAGAAAGCAAGTATTAACTCATTACATCTGAGTGACGCCTCCAGGTGCATCTGCAGTTACCTCCTACTGCTCCTCTAGGCGTCAAGTATTGGTTGCTCATATTTGCATTAATAATTCCAAAACCATGCCCTATACGAGGTATCAGAATATTTTATCTTGAAGCATACATGATGGCAAACACAACTGTATTGATATTTGACCTGTGTCGATGAGTATTTGTTAGAATTGTAAGGTGATAACTTTATTTTTCAAAGGCTCAAGCCACGCCCACTAGGAGTTAAAGGTGCACAATCAAAAGAGCTAGCTGCATGGATTACTAGTCTTACAACATACATAATTAGGCATACTGAGCACTCTTAATAGAAGTAGCCTTACCTCAGAATCTTATAAGCAACAATCCCGCCACATCTAAGAGCCTAGCAGTTACTTTTGTTTTTGCATTTGCACCGAGTCACTTAAAATGGAACCACATAACTCATACAGGCAGCACAGTGTGATCTAGATAATTTTGAAAACGACTGTCACATCCTTTATTACAAATACTGTCATACGCATTTTAATACCTAAGGTGTATATGTTATCTAGTTACGTAAATATTCTCTGCATGCCAACAACATAAATGCTTTCAATGTTGATAATTCTTTAACAGTATGCTTATTAAAGCTTACTTGCAGCTTACAATCTCAGACAAGCTTACTTGATGGTCATTAAAGCATTGCTACTTAAACAGAGAGCAACAACAGGCACTTCAACAACATGCATTTTCTGAATAAGAAGAAGCATAAATCAACATTATAAAAATATGACAGAAGACCAGAACATTCTGCAAAATCAAGGGCAGATGAAAAGCCACTGTAGTACTTGTGTCTACCTTGGATGGGGGGGATACTCTGCACACTTACATTTCATAACTGCTCCTTGCCTTGCTTGGACACATCCAGAGTCACTACATGGGGGGAGTGGGGTACAAAAAGTATGTCACAATTTAAAATATCTCTGGCTGATGGTGATGGCCCTAACATATTTGGTCATACCTCTCAAACTCAGAGCAACAAATCTGGACAAAGCCATTAATAAAAATGGGACAAAGCCCCAAACATAGGGACACTTTTTGAATATTGTTCTTACAAACTTAACAGAATAACAGCTACATCCCAGTTTCCTTTCCCAACAGCCCTAAAATTGATGGCTACATATAACATGTAGCTGTAACTGAAATGTAAGCAATAATGAGCATTGCAAGCATACCTCTCAACCTCTTAGAGCAAGAATCTGAGCAAAGCCAAAGCCATAAATAAAAGTGGGATAAAGGCCCCAAAATAGGGACAATTTTTAAATATTGTTCTTGCAAACTTAGAAAGTTGATAGAATAGTAGGTCTTGCATAGTATGAATTTTCTGAAGGGTATGAAATCTGAAACTCAAAAGCCTGTCATTTAAGTAATCCCAGAACCTTGAAAATGTTTAGCTGACCCTGAGATGCCATATCAGTACCTATCATACCTCACTTCCAATTTGGTGAAGACTGGATCAAGGAAAAACAATGTTACTCTAACATACTTGTTTAAGTAATCCCAGAACCATGAAAATGTTTAGGTTCAGTATCATTTAGTAGCCTTCCAGTGAAGAACAAAATTTGTCTGAGGAATTTAAAAGAACAGTTAATGAACTAGCTGGATGCAATACTGTCAGTCAGGAAAAACAAAACCGACCATAAAAATGTAATGCAAGTGACTTTTAATTTTGGAATTACTTTTCAGCATACATGACTTTTAAATAATTCAAAATGTGCTGACTGTGGACAGCTCTAGTACTTAATCTGTACCAAATTATTCCCTGCCACCATGCATCACTCAATATTTTATTCACAAAAACTTGACATCCCAAATGTAAGACTTGCAGCAGCTGAGGAGCTGTCCCAGATAAGGGGTGCAGCAAAAAATTCTAGATTTACACATCAAGCTCCCATGCCACTGTCTCCCCTCCAATAACTGCTCATTTGTTCTATGTTTTTTACCTTAAATACAAAGCTACAGAGACATATGTAAATAAATAGATAAACAGATACTGATATGCAGACATAGATATATACCCTACAAAGAAATCGGCCAACCAACACACACACACACACACACACACACACACACACACACACACACACACACACACACACACACACACACACATTAAAATTCTCATAGCACAAGAAACCTTTAATTATAGGTTCATGGGAGATTACTAGACTAACAGCTTAATCACCCTTACAAGCCTAGCCATTTTTACCTGAACTTTACCCGATTTTCAGTCCCTAAAGACTAGAGGATGGCTTAGGTTTGTGCCTATGCCTCGAGTATTTTACAGACTGACTCTGTCCATAAGGGACATGGGTGTCACCTCAGGAGTGAATTTATGATTCCCTGTCCATTGATCCAAACCATGTTTGAAGAGGGTCAGGGAAGGGCTTTGCTTTGCATGAACAGGAAGCCTGTTCTAGAGAAGGGGTAATCTTTGAGATACATCTGTCTCTCCAGCATGTTCTGTTCATGTTACAGACTAGGTTTAGATTCCTAGATTGGGTAACCCTCATGCAGTTTGTTTTGTGAATGTGTAACAGTTCCATCAGGGCTGGATTTGTGAGTGCCTTGTAGGTTACGCATAGATCACCTCTTAATAACTGGTAGGAGACACAGACAGCTAACATTAACAATCATACCTTAATATGGGCATATTTATCTTCTTTTGCTGACTCATTTGCACCCTTTTATTCCAATTACATGCTTGGATACTGGGCAGTTAGTGCTTCTAAACTGGTCAAAATGTTGGAGCCTCAAAAAAAATGTATACAAAACGCCTTACATCGTGTACAAAGGCAAGCTATGAAATGTCAAAAGCAGCTCAAAATATTTCTTATACACCACTTATTAAACACTAAGAAAAATTCTAAAATCTATATATAAAAAGGTATTTCAAATATAAGCTAAGTAAGATGTATTGCAAATAACCACACTGACAAGCATTTAGTGTGGGCTGCATCAATATCTGATGGGGTCAAAACATTTACATTATTACTGTCAGCAGTGCTGACTGCAGAGACTGAGTAGCATACTATTACAGTGCCACAAGCACTCCATAACAGCCTGTAGCCAGGGAGGCTGCCCCCTTAACCCAGCCCTTGCTACAGCTTTTTGCCCCCCCCCCTGCAGGAACTATGAAAGAGCAGATGGCTTGGTTTGCAGAGATTTTTTTGTTGGATTGTGATCCAATATTGTGCAACTCAAAAAACATATCATTAGACACACACACACACACACACACACACACACACACACACACACACACACACACACACACACACACACACACACACACACACACACGTGTGCACACACACTCACAGTCACACACACCTTAGGCATCTGTATCTACCTTTTGAAAAATATACTTTACAGTCAAGATCTTTCTTTCAAGGCATAATACAGCATCTGTGCATTAAGTAGCTGCTAGGTATAATATTATGTTGCATGCAGTTAATTAGGAGGTATTTTTTTACTCTTGGGTGATGAGTAAAACAAAATATATACTGCATTCAGTGGTAGTACTCATCCCCAAATGTGTACATGTGCCTGCATGGAGACAGCCAGATCATGGTCAAAGGGGACTCTTGGCAGGGTAATGGACTGGGACTCTCCTAGCTATACCAATATCCCATGATTTGGCTGTCTCTCCCTATAAAACACTGGTCAAACCAGTCAGTGTACATACTATTTTCTTCTTTACTTTGACAACATTCACAGAGTGTTTTTTTCTTTTTTAAACAAACATCTTTACTAAATTATCCCTTATGACATAGTCAATCATACATTTACATAAAAAACAACAAACCATACTGACATATTTTAGTTGCAAACATTATACATCATTTACAATTTATCCAGTCATTGTCAAACATTACACAGCTCATTCAAATTCTGCCTTTTTTAACCATCGTTCCTCCTCCAAAATGTTATTCTGCATGTATTGTTCCCACAATTCCCAAATGTTTCTATGTAATTTGCTCCTACCCATTTCTAAAGATCCCATTTCCAGTTGTTTTATCTCTGTTACTACATTCACTACTTCTAGTACAGTTGGTTTACACTTTGATTTCCATTTTCTAGTAACTGCTTTCTTGGCAGCCATCATAATTAAACTCAGCAAGGCTGTACTATGTCTAGGCAATTCCGATTCTGTATCATAACCCAAAAAGAATCATTTCCTTAGTTATACCTATCTGATCACCCAGTATTTCTGATAGAGAAGTCTGCTGGGAAATTTTAAAGTCCACCAGCTCATTATACTCCCAAACCCTGACTGATTCCTTTGCTCAAACAGAAATTATTTAATTTTTGCCTCCGATCCCTCATATATCCTTCTGATCAATCTTATCATTTTATCAGGGAATGCAAATGCTTCCAAATCCCTGCTCATAAAACCCCATCTTACTCTGTTAAATCCTAAATGCTTTCTCTGCATCAAGACCCACCAACAACAATGGTATTTTCTTACATTCTGCTTCCCTCTGGATCATCATTGTTCTGTTAACACTGTCAAATGTTTGCCTTCCCTTCACAAAACCACATTGATACACATCTATCAATTTTGACATCACCTTTGCCATTCTTTTAGCCATTACAAACAAACACTTTATAATCAAGGCTTAGAACTGATATGGACCTATATGAAAGCTGGATCTGATGAGTCTTTACCCTCGTTAGGTATTATAGCCACCACCACTTTCTTCCAGGATGTTGGTACTTCTCCTCCTCTTAAAATGCTGTTAAACAAAACCTTCCAGATCTTTTTATCAGTTTCTTTCCTCCTAGCTTCTAAACCTTCTAAACTCCTACAGAAATACCATTAGGACTTTCATGTAGATTGGTTATACATCACTATTTTTATCTCACCATTTTATCCTAACTGTTAGGAATGAGAGTATCATCTACCTCTAACCTTGGCATATTTATTCTTCCATAAACATTTCCATTTGCACCTTTTCTTGATTTCCATATTTCTCTGAATTACACAGATTTTCATAAAATTTCCAAAATATTTCTAGTACCTCTACAGAATCTCTTGTTACCTTCCTTGTTAAAGGCTCCCTAAGCTTGGCATTAATTATTTCTATTTTCTTTTGAATGAGTCATTGTGCTAAAAGCTTTTGTGCTCTGGAGTTGTTCTTAAAAACAGTTTCTTAACAGCAGTCTTTCTAAATGCATATTATTGAGGTAATCCCTTATTTTCTGTTTAGCATTTTGCAATAGCTCCTCTTCTTGTTCTGTAAAATTCCCCCTATTCTGCAAAGCTTTAACCTTTGTCAGTCCCTCTAAATAATTCTTGTTACTTCTTAACCATATCTCTCTTTCTTTTTCCACCTTATTTTTAAACTCCGCTTTAATTTTATCCCATTCCCTATCCATGCTTTCAAAAGAAATTTCTATCTTCTCTAATAACACCCAAATCATTTCCACTACCCATTCCTAAATGTTCTCTCTTTTCAACAGATAAGTGGAAAAGTGCCAGTGTCTCATTTTTATTTCATTACCCTGCATTTTTATTTTAGTTAGTATTGGTGTGTGATCTGAAATACTTACTGGATGATTATCAAAACTTTCGATTAAACAAACATGTTCCTGTGAAATATAAGTTCTATCTAGCCTAGCCCTGTTTTTGTATCTTAGGGAATAATATGTAAATTCATTTCAAACTCCCACTACTGAATTCTTATTTTCCATGCCAAATATTTTCATAAATTTCTTCAAAAATCTACCCTCTTTTATTATATTTTCCCTATCCTCCAATACATTCTTACTGCTGCAAATCAAATTCCAGTCCCGACCTAGAAGTAGTATTCTCTGCCAAAAGCTGATCATTTCTCCTAGAATATTCTCAAGCTCCATTACAGCAGTTTTAATGTGGAATATAAATACATGCCAGTGTTATCCTCCTCCCTTGCCAGTAGCCCCTTAGTACTATAAATTATCTTTTAAACTCTTATATCACTATTGGAGCTCCCCTTGCTATTAATATAAATACCCCCCTTTTCATTTCTCCCAGATATCCTGTTGAATAACTAACCTGAAAACCTTTCTTTATCAAATTTACATGCTCAGTTCTTTTCAAATGTGTCTCCTGTTACACAGCAATTTGCACTCTACATTTTTCAATATAGTTCAGTGCTCTTTTTTACATGTCTGTGAGACCATTTACATTTAAAGATAATATAGAAAGTGTTGTCATTATGTTAAGAGGTTATTCATCCCACCTGCTTTTTTTAATGTCTAGTTCCTGCTTTTATGTTACATGCATTGACTAATGTTTGGCAGGTTGCTCTTTTATGCAGTTGTTTATTGTCATATGCATTTGAATCTGTCACATCTTACAAAACTTTTTGTTTTAGTGAAGACCCTAGAAAAACACCCTAGAACACCCCTAAATTCTATTACCTTAATACTAAAACACAAAAGTATTTACATCTTCAAATATTGAAGTTTACCCCACCTAATAGGAACAATTGTCCCAGACTGACAGCTACACTCACAGACTTGGATAAACCCATAAGGAAGGTTATACATGCTTAAGATACATGGTATAGCCTGTGTTTTACTAAGTGCTGTCTGTTCCTGTCTTATCTTTATGCCTCTTCCAGATTGGGAAAACTCTTGAATGCTTTCAGAAAACATTATCTCCTAGCCATTCAAAGAAAGCAGTATTCTGTTTTTACTGCCCTTTATCAGATTGTCTCCATGGAGATATAAGAACCACATACACAGGTGCCTCTACAAGCAATCATTTATTTGCTATAGGAAAACCTTTTGTTTTGCTTTCCCTTAAAACTTGTTACTAGATCAAGCCAAGGGTAAGAAAAAGCATATCAATTTTTCTAGTATCATGCACTTTTCATCACACTTTTCTTCTTCTTTTTTTACATTGCACTGCTTACATTTTTTAAAACTGAAGAAAGAGAAAGAAAGGAGGAAAAAAACAGAGGTATATGTTTACTTAAGTATGCCTATTGCACTTGAAAATAACTAAAAAGCTTTACTTTATAGCATGAACATTATTCATGTATTATAAAAATACTACTGTTAAGAACAAACTTTTGTTTTACTTACAGTTAATTCTTTCCTTCCTCTTCCCTTCTCCTAAATGTTCTTCCAAAATTAATAACACGAAGAAGGGCATTATGCTTTGGAGTCCCTTACAAGTTAAACAAAGTAAAAAAAAGTCCAATATTTCCAGACTTTCTTGTTATGTCATGTTTCACAGATATAATTAATGCTTTGTAATCCCACATTTACTTGTCAATTTCTGAGTTGTTAGTTTTATCCTGGTGACCTCCATCTCCCAATTCCAGTATCTGCTGCACTTCCAATGTACTCCTGGTTCTTCTAGTCAACTCTTGTGCTTTTTTCTGTCTCTCAAGCATTTTCCTTTGGAGCACTGGAAATGGTTTCACTGGCAAAGTCTGCTGTTGTTGTTGTTGTGTCTTTTGGCTTTTCCCAGTTAGGGGTCGCCAGCCGAACTCCTCCGTCCGCTAATGATTGGCAGTAGATTTTACGCTGAGTTTGCCAGCCCTGATGCACAACAACCTTCAGACGAAGGTACACTCATGTGCTGCCACAGAGATGATGCTGCTGCTGTGAAAATCGACAGGACAACATCTTACTGTGAGGACACAACGCCACCACACCACCACCACACCACCAAGGCACAGTCTGTATACAAGTTTATTACCAGAAGAATAAGAAGCAGAATCTTCTTCTGTTTCATAGCTCACTTTATATTCTGAAAATTGCTGGATATAGCAGCTTAAATCTCACATTTGCTTCTTGATATTCCCTAATTAGTGGAATAAATATACTCCTCTTCTGCCTAGTGAACAGTGAGTAATCATTTTTCACAAGTACTCTAGAGTCTTCCACTTTCAGTACTTTGTCCTGCTGCCACAGTTTTGTCACAATCAACTCATTCTGCTGGTAGGATTTCATCTTTACTATTATAGACCAGGTTTGGAGCATACACATGATGTGGCCTTTAAATTAACAACTCCTGCTGTGGAATACCCGTCCTGTTGCTTATTTGTGCTTTCATAAAATGAATACAGTCTTTTCCTTTCAGCTTCTCTGGTACAGCAGAAAGTCTAAGGTTTTTCCTTTGTGCTCTTTTCTCTAATTCTATTACTTTTCTTCATTTTAACCTCTGATTTTTGCACTTTTATCACCTCATCTGAATATTTGTTTAAAGCTTCTTTCATTTTTTTCCAGTCTTGTGTTATTTGAGTTGACAAACTCCTTTTGTGTTTCATTTATTTTAATCAGCTCTGAGTACATTTGACTTATTTTTTCCTCTACATTACTAGAAGTCATGTCTTGCACCAGAACTGGAGCTTGTACTGCTTTTTGCTGAACAGCTGCAGAATTCCTCCCAGAAAGTACTTTCTCCTCATTTTTTTGTGATCGATTTTCTTTCAGGTTCTCTACATTTCTTTTTTGCTGGCATCTAGGCAGTGCACTACTAACCAGTTAATGAAATTTACTCAAACGGACAAGTTCACTGGTTGTCTTTTCTGAGTTTCTGTTTTCACACTGGAAGCGCTGAAATTAAACTGTAACTCAGTGTGCATCCATCTTGGAAGTCTTATGTTCATAGAGATTTTAATTTAAATTTTACGTCAAGTTTTACAGCAAAAATGCTGACAGCCATTTGTTCCATAAAACTCAGCAGGCAAGAAAACTGATAAGAGTTACATATAACTATGCTCCTATACAATTAAACATACTACCCCATACTTAGAATGTGAGTTTTTCAACTTCAGTTTTCTTGAATTTAAAACAAGTGCTTGCTACTACATTTAAAAGTAGCAAAACTTTCTTACAGTATGACATCACTTAATAATCTTGACTTCAACATTACTGATACATCCACAATCCAGCACATTATGTAAATAGTTACAGTTTTTGTTACATTTTATATACTTCATACACAATACAGTTTGTTACCACTGCTCTGATAAATCTGGAAAAAATGCGACCGGCCTTTACTGTCTCTCAGCTTAGACAGGATTAGTAATTGCTCATATCAATATCTGTGATAACAATAATGGCTGTATTACATATATCTGTTTCCACACTATATCGTATATTAATTATGCAGATTTATTCCTGGGTCTTCTTTGTAAATATAATTTGCACAGCAGGGTCAACCTGCTCAATGAAATGCAATAAGCACACAAATAAAATAAATATAAAGTAGTGCCACATAATGTATAAGCCCTGTGGGTAAATAAGGCAAAAGTGTATTCTACAAAATACATCTTAACATTAAGTTGTGTGTTAAATTGGGATTCCCTCTGCTTTTGAAGCCTTTGTATACAATTCCACAGTTGTGGTCAGTAAATTTTAGAAAAGACCTTGCCCTAACAGGCATATCTCTCAGCTGTCCCTGATTCTGCCAAAGTCCATGATTTTGCCACATACTTCTGTACTATCAGCTGTAAAACTTTTGATTTTCTGGTAAATAACTGAGGATTACAGTCAGTCAATAATGACAGACAGTTATACATTTTTTATTGCTCAGAAAATGCATGTTGATAAAATGTTATTTTATTAATATTTTAAATGAATTACAGTAATATTTAAAAATTTTACCTGCTTTTGGACCTTTGTTGTCTCATTATATTTGGCTTTGTCTCTATTTCTTGAGCAAATAAGTTGAGAACTATGCTAAGAATGATTATTATTACTATGCAGTTTAATAAATCTTAGTAAAATATGACTGGCAAAGATTTCCCCACTGTTTCCTTGTTTGCTTAGAAAACTAGTACTTTCACTTAGCCTCTGCTCTCTCAACATAAAATCAGTAAAACAATAACTCATCTCCATAACATATGAATGCACACCAGCCATGTGAATCTCTTGATAGTATATGAAGTTCCACCAGTAAGCTACAAACATGCAAAAATTGTACAATACAACACATTAGGGACACCAAAATGACTGAGATTATTTAGTAGTCTTTTCAATATTTTTTTTTTTTTGGGGGGGGCAGTTCATTTAACTTCATAACTTCTTTATTACATTTATCTGGTTTGAATATGGCAATTAAACTTCATAACAGTATTCAGATGATAACTGTAAGATAAAGTACAGGTTTGTTGCATTTATTTGGAGTATTTTGTTATGTATCTGAGTACCCCTTGTGAAACCTTGTATACTGCTGTCTTGTTTGAATGATTCATCAAGAAGTGATCTGCTGTGCTTTATTTGAATTCAACATGGAAGCATTTTTTTTAAACACTTAACTCTTTCTTGCACTGATTTCAAAATCTTGTTTTAAAGAAGACTCGGCGGGTTTTTAACCCACTTACCTAAATTAGCCACTAGTGACATCAAGTTTTTTTATTTTAAAATAAACATTACACAATATAGACAAAAAAGTTAGCTGCAACCAGAGAATGGAGCTACTGGACACAGCTGGAAATGTTCTTTGAGGATAAATGCTGTACTTCTAGCAAGTAAAAACATACCATCCTAGTGGAATGTTGGAACTAGCCAATGTGTTTTGCCTCTCCCTATAAAGAAAGCAAACACCATCAGTATGGATTTGATAAGGGAAGATCATTTTTACTAAAGCTGGTAACCTTCTTTAAAGAAGTCACACATGCCCTGGAGCCCTGGACAAGGGACTTCTTTTAGTCCATGCAGCCTAAATGGCTCTTAACAAAGCAGCCAATACCATCCTCCACAAGGAACATTAATTCAAAGAGTTTAGAGTTAACACTTATGTGAACTGCTGGACAGCAGAATGGCTGCAGACTGGTCAAACCTAAATGATAAGGGTTGGTGAACAACTGTCCATACCAGAAGTTGTCACTAACTCAGTTGTACTCAGTCCTCATCTTTTCTGCCATCTTTTTTCCTGGACAGATGGGATGACAGCATACTTCAGATGACTATGTTTGCTGATGATTACAAACTTGGTACAATTACCTCCTCAACACAGATATGCTAGCATTCCAGTGGGGGTTCAACATAATACACTTCTTTTGTAAAAACAATACGCTGACTCCAAAACTTTTTTACCCTGTTCACACAGGTGCTGCAACTATTACATTGGCTTACCAGGTTATTTTTTTTACCGTTAAACAAAACCAAAAAAGTACGAGTGTAAGTTTTACGCAGATCGTGTTTTCAAAGAGTGGGTTTATTTAGTGCAATGTCAATTGTGCTTGCATTTTTATGTGGGTAAGACAAATAGTTTTTTAAAGGAATATATCAGTGAGCATATTTATGATATATGGAAACACAATAAGATGAGCTGTTTAGCTAAATATGTTATTAAATATGGGATGCAACGTAACTTTAAACTTATGGTGCTATAATTAGTAGCAGTATTTGAGTGGAGATATAAGTAATAAAACAGAAGAAATGGAATAAAAAGTGGGTAATAAAATTAAATGTGACAGTTAGCTATGGATTCAGTGATGCCTGTAGTGTGAAACCAGTCTTAAAGAAGAGAGTTTTAAGACACTGAAGTCTGACTATCACAGTTAAAGTGATAAATGTTAACTGATGATTAATAAAAGTGTTTTTTCTGTATAAATTTGTTTTGTTCTATTTAATTTTATGTGAAAGTAATCGCCTGTATTGTTAATAAAGTACCTTTGTCACTGGTACCAGCAATTTGTTCTTATTCTTGTACTTTCTTATGGGCTAGTGCTAGTTTTACCTTGTTTGATTTTATTTTTGTGCAGTGTGAACAGGGTAGTGGTCATTCAAAAAAAAAGTGTGTACCTAAAAAAAAAAGTGAAACGGCAAAAGGTCCTTAGTATGTCAATATGTATCCAGTGACAAAACTAGACAGTAGGCTGACATGGAAAAAACAATCATAAAACAGGTAATACATAAAAAAAATGCTTTATTACCAAGTATATCACGTTCACAAAGTCTTCAAAAGGGTTGGCTGACATGACATATAGATGTCTCCTGAGATTAAATGTTGTGGTTTGAGGAAAGCTTTTTTTAGGTTGAAAGCTAATATATTTAGAAGCTGGAACATATAAGCATACCTTGCGTACATCATAAAAATATAGAATAAATTACTATAATGTGAAGTCTGTAACTAGAAAGCAAAACTAATCCAAGGTTATATGTTGGGTAAGTGCCCTACCTATCAGTTTCATTTCCATTCCTACTAACTAATGGAGAAAATACTATGGAAACAGATGAAGAGTTTTTTGACACTGACAAACATAGCTTCAAGTATGACAATCCTCCCAGTGCTGTCTTACAACTGGTGCTTGACTGTGAGAAGTTTGAAGAACATTGTTTACTTGGTTTTCAGCAAGGACACCTGCACTACATTTCAAAGAACATTACTGGGGAAGTTAAACGGCACTAAGATAGCTGAAAAATTGGTTATGTGGGTCAAGAATTGGTTATATGAGGAGTTACATGGAGTGACAGTTACTGAGGAGTTCTCCAACAGGAGGAGAAAGGTGACAAAATAGTGTTATGTTGGTACCTCCAATAACTCTGTTTTATGGAGCATCTCATCCAGCAGGTCTTTACTTTACTAATTCATTCCAAACATATGTCATCAAGACAGAACACTTCATTGAAAACCTTGATCAGGTTCTACAAAGCCTGGGTAACTTCTGCTGATATCAGTGGTATGGTGTGGCCTCCAGGAACAGCCAGGCTGCATTGTGGTTTATTATTTCCTATCAGCATCAATTGGTAAGTAGAATGAAGATAAAAGGCAAAAGGCCAACAAACACTGATCATCATCCTAATCCCCAAGGGAAAGGTAGATCAGGAATGTGGACCTAACAGCTGAGAAACTTTTGTGGAGCTGGAGTAATGATACCTTTCTAGCATCTTATCTTCTTCAACTAAGTCTTTAACATTGTAGTTCCATTTTGAAATACTCTTAAGAAATAAGCAAAGAACATTGGCTGATATAATATGGCGGTATGAAAAATATTTAAGCTTTTTGTCAATTGTGCCTGCATGTGTATAACAGCCACAAAAATGTTTACCTACATGACTTGAAATGGATCTAATGGCTGTAAGAGGTACAATTAAAAGTGTGTATGTGAAAATAGCCAAAAGTGTTTCACTGACAGAACATCAGGAAAAGTGTTTGCAAGTACTTGACAGTTGACAAAGCAGTACTTTGATTAAACAAAAGAACACAAAGGACATACACTAGAACTTAACTAAACTAGAAATTAATAAAAACAGAATCTGAGTAATTAAAATCATAAGAGGCAAAATCCAGTACCACTTCCTTGCAAGATAGGTCCCCCACTATGATCCAGGAAACCCATACCATGTATTAGAAACACTAACCATCGAACCCAATACCATATTCATGGGTGAATTTAATTACCACACTATTAACTGGGAATCCTATACAACATCAAACTTTCATGCACAGAGATTCCTGGGTTTTGTAAACACAAACTCCCTAGAGCTACCAGGCTACCATGATAAATGAAGTATGTTGATACCACGGACCACAAATGAAGAATGACCTAGATGACAGCCTTGTCCACAGATGGATGGATGATTTGGATGACAATGCAGAGATTAGCACATGAGTAAAGACATGATAGATGGTAAAAGAGAATTTCCAGGTGTATGAAAATTACTCAAAACAGCTTGCATCGCCTAACACTATCAGTGTTTTAATATTAAGTGATTTATTTTAATGCTAAGCCCTGGACAAAAGACTGCACATAGACCACTGCTGTCAGATGAAACTAACAGGTCCTTGACACAGCTCAGAGATGCTATTCTCGTAACTACCTAAAGTTCAGCTGATCTTAGAAGATCTTATCTTGACCACCCGCATTTGCTTGTCAGTATTATACCTTTCTGTGTAGTTCAAGCAGAAGTAAACAGCATAAAACTTCTCTACTGTCTGGCATTAGACAGACACAACAAAAAGAACTGAACAATAATGCCTCTCTCCCTTTTACATTTGATACTTAGAACTGTGTGGTACCTGGTTTAATCTCACTCATGTTTTTGTCTATGATAAAAATCTCAGCAGATTCATACATCAACATCTGAAACTGTTTCTTCCATGAGGGTACTTACACCACATCTTATTTTAAGGGATATCTAATACATGTTACAAATATGCACTCCCTTACAAATTTAAATGTATTCTGCACCTGTGGAGTTCATGACAAGTGTTTTAGTACTGATCAATGTCCGAGATGCAGCTATGGATCTTTGTAAGGTATCAGACTTGACCAATAACTATTTTAATGCCTACATCAGTTTATACAAACATCTTAATCAAAAGAGGTTATTAAGACAATGGCCATGGGGCCTTTTTAAGCCTAGGCAATCATGCCCCAATTTTCCCAGTTATCAATGCCCAAGGACTAGAATGGCTTTGGTATATGCCTGTACATTAGGGTATCTACATGCTACCCCCTGTCCATACGGGACACAGGTGACAAAGCCAGGGCTGAATTTTCAATTTCCTATCTATTGGTCCAAATCGTGTTTGACTAAGACTAAGGGAAGAGCTCTGCTTCACATGACTGGAGAGTCTGTTGCAGACAAGGGTTGATCTTTGAGACATATACCTGTCCCTCCAACATGTTTTCTTTATGTCACAGATGAGGCTTAGACCCTTAGATTCAGTAACTCTAGTGCTGGTTGTTTTTGCAGTGTGTAGCAGATGCAGGGCTAGATTGGCAAATGCCTTGTAGGTTAGGCATAGATCACCCCTCAGTAGTATTTAGGAAACAAGTACAGGGTTAGGGCTTTGCGGCAGTCCACATAGGACATGTTATTTACACCCTGTATTCTTTGAGTACGGAAACTCTGTGGCTGCTCCAGCTTTAGCAAATGCATGGTCAGGTACATACTGAAGGGCACATTGACTTGATTATTGGTCTAATGAGGGCTGAGTATAGTGGGACTATGATCTACTTAGATCTGGATGCCATGTCCTTACTTACAAGTCATATCATATAGAAGGATTTTCTCACCACCATGGACACATGGTGATCAAACTTCCGGTTACTATCAACCTGAATTAAGTCCCAGTCCATTCTTAGAGGAATGATATCAATGTTGTAATTTGCATGGGTGGTCATCTTCCCAAAAGGTATAATTATGCATTTTTTGCATTTAGTTTTAGGCCACGGCTCTGGCACCAGTTTTTGTCAGATCCTTCTGGACAATATCTACATCTTTGGGGGATTCACTGACTGCACCCAGCTTGCTATCATCAGCAAATTTGGTCAGCCAAAGGCCCTCTACACTTCTCTTGACTTCAGAGAAGTTTATTCCAAACAGGAATGGTCCCAGTACAGAACCCTATGGGACACCAGAAGTAACAGGCCTCTTGGTGGAAGGGGATTCCCCCACCCTTACTTCATGTGTCCTACCCATGAGCCATATGGCTATCCACTGGATGAATCAGGGACTTATGCCTACAATTGTGAGTTTCTCTATAATAACCGAGTGAGGTACTGTATCAAATGCCTTTGCCAGGTGAAGGTAGGCAGTATGCACTGCTTTGCCCTATTTCGTAGCTCTTAAGTAACTGCTGTAGCAAAGCTCAACTTTTCTTTAGTGACTCAGCAGTATTATAAACCTTACATTATAAGGTCATGTTAAAAACATTACTTCATTTAGAAACACTGAAATACCTGTCTTTGGGGGAGTCTTTGGAGCAGGTTTCTTCTTCACTGTTGCTTCATCTGCAGAAACAAAAAAATATATTCATTTGATTATATGTTTGTGCAAAATAAGTAATGTCAGAGTTAATAGCAAGTTTGATACTCCAATCTCAGTCGTTACACTTTTTTCTCAAGTGAAATAATGGCTAAAACTGACATTGGCCCATTCTCATTGGTTCACTTACTCTTTCTCTCTGTGTATGAGTATGTGTGTGTGTGTATATTTACTTGTTTTATTTATTTGCTTTTGTTGACCAGGAAAGTACACTGGGCTGAAATTATCCCATTTTCAGTGGAGGCCTTGGGAGAAAAGCTCCACAAACAATGTACAAGATAACAGACATTAGTTAAACATAGATTTAGAAGGAGTGAAAACATAAAACTCACTTGGAACATCATACAATTATGTGGCTAAAAAGTTATGAAGACATTTTTTTTTACTCATGGCACACAGTAAGCAGTAAAAAAGAAAAGACTTGAACAGATAAGACATACAAACTATGCAATTATAGCTTTACAATTATTTTTATGCCAGGTACTTGGATAACAGATTGATTTTCAGATCTGAGATGCCTATTAGGTTGATAAGGAGTCAAAAAGGAAGGAAGGGCTGGGCATTCAAGAGGTTTCTAGATCATTTTGTGTGCTGTAGACAGTTGTATGTATGTATGTGAGATGTTGGCCGAGTTCTAATCAGTTCAGGGATTGTAGTGAACAGCAATGATGGGATGAATATTTTGCATTAGTTACAAACATGGCAATTTTGTTATTGCAGGTGTCCATCTTAGTTTTTAAGCAGAACTGGATGTTTGTTAGAATGGGAGCACCATAGAGGAGAGAAGGTATAAGAAATGTTGAGTCAAGAGTTTTTCTAGTGGAGTGGTTTAAAAAGTGTTTATGTCTATAAAGGGTGCTGAGTTTATGGTGAGTTTTTTAATGTTATTGTAGATGAGCTGGTCAGATATTAAGTTTTCATCTATGGCAATACCAAGTAGCTTGGTATAGGGAACTACCTCTATGGCAATTTTGTTAAAAGAGTAAATGATAAATTTGGACTTAATAGCGGTGGTTTTTGGGTGGGTGAAGAGCAGGAGCTTGGTTTTATTACGGTTAAGGGCTAGGTGATTGTTGGTCATCCAGGCTTCAGTTGTGGAAAAAGTGTTTTGGGTCTTAGCCAGAGGTTTTGATTCTGAGGTGGTAGAGCAGATGATTGTAGAGTCATCTGCATACTGAACTACAGAACCATGAGTGAGAGCAAAGTGAAAGTTATTTATGAAAATGTTGAAAAGAAGTGGCCCTATGATGAACCCTTGAGGAACTCCAGTGGAAGTAGTAAGGAAAGGTGAGAGGGAGTGTAGACATTTGGTAGATTATCTGTTTGTAAGACAGTTGATAAACCAGTCAAAAACAGGAGTGGACATGCCCAGGTGTGAAAGCTTTGAAAGGAGGCAAGAATGGGAGATGGTATCAAAGGCTTTTAAGAGATTGAGCATGATGCAGACACAAGTTTACCTTCATTACAATCATGGTTAACAGTGTTAAAGAAGGATAGGAGAGCAGTCATGGTACTGTGTCCAGGCTGAAAACCATGTTGAGTAGTGGATTAGATAATTCATAAAGTGGGTTTGAATATATTTTTCCATTATTTTAGAGATGGGGATGATATGGCTATGGGACAGAAATTATATATGTCTGTATTGTTGTCGCCTTTGTGTAGGAGGAGAATGAAGACTTTTTTTCCAGATGGAAGGTACATAGGATTCTAGAATAGAGCTGTTTATGAGAATACCAAAGGGATAAAGATATAGGGTAAAGATAGGTCTGGCTGAAATTTGTAAATATTCAGGGGGTAAGTTGTTTGGGGCAGTACTACCACGTTTGAGCTTTAGCAGAAGTATAGTTATGGTAGTGGTAGGAATAGGAGAGAACGAAAAAGGTTGGGAAGAATTTATTGAGGAGTACTGAGTTGATATTGGGTCATTATTGTGGCTAGTTTGAGGAAAAGTGATAGCAAATTTGGATATAGTCAGAAACCGTAGTAAGGCATCTGGTACTCAATGATAATTTCTTATCATTTGACCATCATGTTTCCATAGTAATTCGGAAGGCCTTTTATCTGGCCCATCTAATTTCTGAAGGCATTTCCACTAGATCCAAAGAAGTCTTAATTCCCCTTTACTCATTCCTTAACAGACTCATTATTGAAAATAATGCACCATGGCATGGATTTATCTAAACATATCACACAACTTGAGGGACCTCAGAGATTCATAACTAAAAAAATCAGTGGCCTCAAACATCTTGGTAATCAAGAGAGACTGACTTGGCAGTCCTTTCTCTGTACTCAGTCTCTTACAGACTCCTCTGTGGAGATTTATGTCTATCCTTTCATTCCATGAAAGCTCCAACCCTATTTGATTTCCTATTCATTCACAGAAGTAATGGCACATCAAATGCTTGGTTAAAGGGGCTAAACCTTCATCAGTAGATAAATAAGACAGTTTGGCATGATATATTCCTATCCCAATGTACCCCTCACCTCTGGAATAAACTTCCACTACATGTCAAGCAGAGTAGCACTTTTGCCACTTTCAAGGTAAACCCAGATAACTGGAGAGGCAGCCTTAAATTCACTCCCCCAGTCTATCTTGTCTTGACCTCCTTAAGGCTAGAGGGAAATTTTTGATAGTTTTTTTTTTTTTTGCCAGGCTTGAAATAGTCTGCAGACTGATTGCCTGTTACTTCCCTTGAACCTATGAAGCTAACACAGATCTCTGGGCAACACATAAATGCAAAAATAGTTATAAAATAATAAAGGGTCCCCAATCAAATGAAGAAATAGCTCCTCCAACGTTAATGGCCTAATGAAATTAAAAATCCTGTTTGAGAATGATTGGATCTTTTGGGCTGGGAAAGCCTAAGTTGCTTTGCAACAATGTTACAGCATAATACAAATACAGATTTTGTCCATCTTTAAAAATTCTTATAACGTACTTAAATATATATGAACCTTTTTTTTCCCACAGATAGGTTTTTATTATACCAACAAGTGTGACACCAGAAGAGAATGGAATCAGAAAGTACAGATTACATAAAACATTGACATTTAAAGCACTAAACATACTAGTATCATGCTTTGGAAGGGTGGCAGGTCAACAAAGGTAGTGTCAGGGAACTCAAAAAGAACAAATACCATTCACAGAAACTACTTTCACAGACAGTGCAGTTTGCCTTTTTCCACACTGTTGTGCAGCCTCATAGTTGGTATAAACAAGTCCGGTGGGTGTGATGGATGTTGCCCTCCTGCAAGGCTGGGACGCAGGGGGGTGAGCCCCTCCAAAAAAATTTTGTAATGATTGCTGAAGGTAGTTTTGTCGAAAAGTTTTTGATCAGATTGCATTTGTTGAAACTACTTTCAGCAAATCAATCTGAATCCTATGTTTTATACATCTTCAAATTTCTACACTATTTACTCTTTAATATCTCAGTTTTCCTTGAAGTATTTAAACATTTTCACGAAAGAGTTAAAAAGCTGATGATCTCAATCTCTCTCTCTCTCTATATATATATATATATATACACACACACACACACACACACACACACACACACACACACACACACACACACACACACACACACACACAGTTATGCTGGAAAAGCTTAAGATCCTGCTTCCTTCCTTTGAGCCTGGCACTTCTGAAGATTTGAAATTTTTTCTAGGAAAGTAATGTTTCTAGTGGACATGACAAAAACAAGAATGCAGCCAGACATATACCATGTTTACAACAGTGTATGCTTTTAAAATAGTTATTTTTTGTAAATAAATATGCTACAATTAAGAACTGTAAAAGCACTAGCATATTTAGTGTTTTTATTTTATGACAAATATGAAAAGAAAACTGAAATACTATTTTTGAGTGCATGATCCCAACACTGTCTCTACATGTACAGCGTTCATTGAATAAAACGTTCATGAAAATCCATGTACTTGCTGCCTGGTCATCCCTAAATACTTACAGAAAACATTACAAGATGCATGTGACATTCTGATCAAGGTCTTTCTTGTGGCCATATTTAGCAAAGGACTGTTCTTTCAAAACATCCAACTAAGAGATGGTAGCTGGGTACTGTATCCTAGCTCTTCCAGCAGCTACAGCTCTACCACATCAGATATCAGTTTCATGGGTATTCACCAGAATGCTGGATAGCGGAGTATAACATGGACTGCACTCTCTTTTCCCTGCATTTTGTCACTTTTAACATTCATCTCTTGAGCAATGGAGAAGCAGCATTGAACAGTGCAGTGTAATAGTTGACAATGGAGTTTACCAGCCTGAGAATGATTGCTGTGCTGATTTGCCTAATGCCTACTGTCTCAGTTCTAGCTATTCATGCGGATGAAGCTCTACTTTTAGGTCCAGAGTTACAATACATACTCATACTTTTCATTTGTATTTACATTTATTTATTTATTTTTGCGTGAATCTTGTTTTATTCGGCTTCTTTTTGGTTCTTTCCCTTTTCTTTTCTCCACATCCTTTGGGTCAGAATACGAGCAGTTTCAGTGTTTTGGACTACTGCTGACTCCTTAGCTGTAACCTCTACCATCAAACTACTTAACTGCTGCAGTTCTAAATTTTACCATAAGTAAACACATCTCTTGCGCTTTAATTCATCTCTTCAAGATAATGGTTTTAAATTTTATGTTGAAGCCATTTAAGGAAGTTCTAAACCAAGGCACATTACAAACTGAGTATGGAAGTCTGTAGGTACTCACTGTTTTCCAAAATAACTTGTTCAAAGATATCTGGAAGAAATACAGTGAACCTATATTTTGAAGGATTTTTTTCTTGTAATCCCAGAGCATATACTATTAAATACAATTACCAAAAAAGTAAACAGTATACTGGGCAAACCAAAAGACAAGTGAAATGAAAATACAAGAGCATTTTTCTGATATAAAGAATGAAAATGTTGCCAATTCTGTGGCTGCTCTTGCTTTGGAATGTTAGTTATAACTGTAATGCATCTGATTTCAGATTTATTGTGCTTGTTAACATTTGTATAGAGGAAGGGGGGTCTCATTAGTACTTTACATATTTTGGAAGCTAAAATTATTTAAATAAATTTAGAACTATGTCACCACTTGGTCTGAAAAATGAGACTTTACTGCAGTACTTAAGACCCTATGGGCAAAAATGGGAAAAATTGTTATGGACGGATAGAGTACTGTTTTGTTTCTTTAACATTGAAAGATAATCATTTCAATTAATATTTAATTTATATAAATCTTATTTTTTGGTTTCTGTTTAGCTCCCCTAGAAGGCATTTTTGCCAAGATGCTTGTGAGGGGAGGATACATTTAGTATATTCTACCTTGTGCCTGGTTGTTTGTTCATTAAGTGTTTTAAGACACTAGACTCACTGATCCAATTATGATATAAATAAAACAAATGATGAAAAAATGTTAAAAAGTTAAAAAAAATCCCAAAGCAGGATAAAGCAGGTACTAAAACTAAAATAAATAAAGTCTGTTCAAGTAGCTGGGGAATAAGTACATTTTTAAAATAATATAAAACCCAGCCAATGTTTCGGCTTCAAAGGATTTGGCATAACAATATAAGTGATAGCAGCAGAAATGTCTTCAGCTCATATTGGCTTTGGAACCAGTGGGAAGACAGTATATCAGCACCATCAAACATGCCACTGCTGGTAAAAGTCACAACAACAAAAGAGACAAAACTGAAATGAGGAACATAAAAATACCCATATGTTATTACTAACTACTGAAAATACTTTACTGCTGATGTGAGATCATATCAAGAATAGTACATTCAAATGTTAAAAAAATTAACATTCATCCAAAAATCTATTATTGCTATCGTAGACCACCATCTGTATTAAACAGGTCTCAGTTTATAAAAATAAAGCCAACGTTGCTTTAACATGTTTCCTGTTGCTCCATACAAAACCACATCAAGCCAAACATCAGTAGTAACTAAGAACAGGTATTTAATTATACAAAATGATACAATTTTATTACATTTCTTGATGCAAAATAAAGGTAAAAGAGACTAAGCAATTTTGTCTGCTTTAGTTGCAAGAAAAAAGAAGGGACACATACAAATACAACATGATTTACAGAACTTGATTAAAATGGTGATGAATGAGCTGGCCAAGGTACTGAAGAAACACTCCTTACACAACGTTTCAGTAAAATCTGCACTTGGCCACATATCTGCAGAAAAGCACAAGGCACAATGCTGAAATACAAATCACATTTCACTGACCACTGGCTACAAACAGGTTACTATTCTGTACAAGTAGTTCATTATCAGCAGCATACAGTGGGATTCAGACACAGATTTAAGCAATACTAAGCCAGATGACAGGCTATTTTAATTTTTGAACTAAGCAGACTGGAACCATAGATCCATTATATGGGTTATCCATAATCACAATGAACTTGAACCCGCAGTGGTGGTGCTGCAGTAGCATTGTCGCCTCACAGTAAGACGCTGTTCGACTCAGCTACAGCGTCTTCTGCGTGGAGATATGCGTGAATGGGCGTACCTTCGTTGAAGGTTGTGCTTCAGGGCTGGTAACTCGGCATGTAAAAATCAACTACCAATCATTAGCGGACCGGAGTTCCGCTGTGGCGACCCCTAACCGGGAAAAGCTGAAAGACGCAACAACAATGAACTTGAAACAGTTGCTAAGGATCCAAGAGTAAACAAACAAGGTGTATAAAGATTCAATCTAAAGTCTTCTAAACTGTAGCCTAACATGTTAAACAGTAGTGTAATGCAAAAATATAGTAGGACTCACGGAAATGTCTATTTAAAATCAGAAATAAAAGTAAGCACTGTCAAATAAAATTATCATATTTGAGCTTAAAAACACTTAGAACATTTACAATACAAACTACTGAAGGAAGGACCTCCTAAGCACAGCTGAACATGCAAATGTAAAACAGTACAGACAAATGCTACAACTTTTCACTTAACTGCTTTGTTACTGGACTCAGATACAGATACTCAGCTTTAGCCTGTCGTGGAAAATGACAGCAGGGGTCAAGTGTTACTCCATTTCATTTTTTATAGTGAAATATCGAACAAATTAGCAGGTTTTCATTTTAATGGAAGAAACTGAGACAATCTGAATACTCTCTGCTTTTTCAAGTGTGACAGTAACTACAGTTAGGGTCTACAGTACACATGCTAATATCACCAACATACATCTGTAGATAACTTGAAATGTGCCCTACTCTTGATAGAGCTAAAATTTTAGAATTTTTAGAAAGAAAATTTTCCTGGAACGTTTTAGATGGAATGAGGATGGTAAGTGGACTTTTGTTCTTAAAAGATTAAACTGTTCACACTTCAGTTTCCATACACTTTTGAAATTTGATATGCTCCTTTTTTCTTCACCCTGTTATGATCCCTTCCACCTGTTTCAGCTTCTCAGTTGCTATTAATCCTACCAGCCTTCTTGTAGCCTCTTAAAATTCCTCCCTTCCCTACTTCTGACACATTTTACCTCTTCTTTCTTTCATATTTTTTAGGTGGACCCTTCCTACTCCGAATTTGTTCTGCTCTCTCATATTTCAACTAAAGTAAAAATGTTACCGTATGTGAATCTCTATTGAAATGACAGAAAATGCAGACCCCCCCTCCAAAAATGCAGGTGAAGAATGAATATTAAACATTGCTCTTCTACTTTCAACTATTTTTTTCAGGGGGCAAGCCCCCCTTCACATCCTCCCTGAACTTATACTAAGTTTGAGATCACCATACATCAGACTAAAGGGAATATTCTGAGAAACGGCCATCTCAGAATTGGTACATGTAAGTCCATGTTTATGGCCATTCTGTTTCAGTATAACAACATGTACACTTATTTATTTACTTATTTAAATGTGGTAATTATATTGTCAATCCCAAATGGACTTACTTCATCTACCAAGATGGACAACCCAATATAGATAAGCAAACAAATAACTGACACAGACCTTAAAATAGTACATATATACAATGCAACATAAGATTATAAAACATACAAGTGAAGATACAGTGAAAACAAATGACTCATGAAATTCCTGTAAGAAATGTAAAAATGAGAGAGTGAGAGTGGAGGTAGAAAAAAACTGATAAGCATGAGAATGAAGGTTAGGAATTAGAAGAGTTACATAAAAATGATATAGTTTAGCAGTCACACTAGTTAATGTTAGGAAGAAGAAGAGCTTCACAGATATATATTTGGGATGCAGTAGTAGTGGGACAAGCACAATTTATTAAATTTGAATAACAGGATAAGGAAGAGGTGCACTGCAGGGGAATAAGGGAGACTGAAGGAAGAAGGGAAGATGGGAGAGAGTGGAGAACAACATTTCTTTGATATGGTCACTATTGTTTTAGAGGATTGATATGTCAGTTATATGGGTAATCCTAGGAAATCAAACCTAAGACATGTCCTTAAATACTAGAAAACAGATATATTGTATATATTTGGCATTGTTTTCTTATTTCAATGTCTGTATGTTAGAAATGTGTTAGCATCTATATTTATATAGTATTGTATTTCTCCTTCTTTGTACAACTACCTTAGTGATACCTTTTGTTTACATAGTATATCATTTTCCTTGTTTGTATAAAGTGTCATTGGTCCAGCCTGATTACCCAGTTAGCAAATTCAAAATAAATAAATAAAAATGTTTCAAAGTTGTGCAATGTTCTAATAAGATTTAACAAGTACATTCAAAATCAGTAAAAAAGTGCAACTTCCAGAGTTCCCATATTTTTATTTGCTGCCTATCAGACTTGAAAATTCCTCAACGTTTTCTTCTGCTTTAGTTCATGAATTTCTCTGCTGACTCAAAGGACCAAAGTACATCTTAAAAGTTCTGTTATTTAAGGCATTCCCAGTAATTATATACATCCGCAGAACAATGGATAACACAAGTAACATGACTACTCCCCCTTTGTAAATACCCAATATAAATAACAGTTAAACAGGCATGCAGAACAGCATATTTCTGAAGCTGCCAAATGCACCTCTGCAAGCCACTACACATTCCAACTGCCAGAATGAAAGGGCCCATTGCTGAGGAGGTAGAACTGGGAATACAAGGGAAAAACATCATAACACGGGTTCATATTGAGGAAACCAGATCCAAAATGAATGGTCTACTCTTGTGAGATCACAAGCACTTCTGCTTCTTTTCCAAAACATGCAAGCAGCTACTGGCAAAATAATCTTACTTACATAGTTAGACTATGAATTTCCTATCATCTCTAATAAAATCTTCCCTAAGAACTGAACACCACTGCAACACAACTGAAAAAGCTAACTGGCTTCTTGTAAAGCAAAGGAACAACCTCCTTACTGGTTCATTCCTTTTCAATCTTCATTTTGACAGATTTATTTCCTTTGCTGTCAGACTCACTATTACCAGCACTTCCAATTACCTTCCATCACAATCTGGTCTTATCTTGCAAACCCCAAGAACTAAACTACAATGTACTAACCAGAGTTCTTCCATCTTACCACCCAAACTTTGTTAATCACTTCCCACCTACCTTAAAATTACACTAACTTGGAGCTCTAACTTAAATCTTCTGTTACCAAACAAGGCTGATGTAAGTGGTGCTCATCTAACTGTATCAACTAATGACCTCTAGACCTTAACATAATTTTTCTTCTACTACACTTACTATTTTGGTAACACTGTTTTTTACTCTGGCTGGTAAATGCCTTATACATGACCTGGTGTCTCTTTAGTATCAAATGTACTGTATTCCACTGTACATATTACTTTATTAGTGTTATAGGACAACTACTTGTATTCAAATTATTACTGTTTCTGTTTAACTTATTATTATCCACTCTATTACAAAAACAATTCTGGCTGATGATTTATGTAACTTTGCAACTTTGTATAAGAACATTTTTGTGTGGTTTCCTCCTGGGGTGGGCCTGAAAATGTTCACTTATGATCAGTGCCCTACCATGGTAAACAAACTAAAATAAAAAATTAAATAAATTTTCTTATTTTTCAGCATAGAATGTCCTGTGATTCTAGGCCTCATTGCAGTTAGAAATAAGAAATCTCTACAATAATTTAGATTAATCTAATAATCTAATCTAATCTAGTAATCCAACAGTGTATGGACCTACACTAATCAATCACTTTCTAAAGGGGACCAGTAATACTAACTAGTAGTAGGAACAATTTTTAATCTAAAGGTAAATATCATAGCAGTTGACAGGTATGTATGTATGTTAGTACCTACTGAGTTTCTAGCAAAAGATCCCTCAAAAAAATGAAACGGATATACAGATGTATGTTTCCATTCCAGAAATTAACATTATCTGAGGTTTTCACAGATGAATAATTAATTAACCCACTGCAGTTCCAAAGTGAGTGAAAGCTCTCTAATTAATACAAAAAAGTAATATATTAATTTAGTAGCTGAAGAAATCTTAAATTGCTCCTGAAAGCAATGTTTAACGAATTCCATAATATATTACAAAAGCAAGAATATTTTTTTAATCTGGGTATTTATTTTAAATGGTCTGAGACTGAAATAAGCCCCTCAACATGAGAAGAGGTCTGTCATTGCAGACTGAATGCTAAATACATATCAGAACTGAAATTTTGTTTTAAAAAATGACATATATGAATATAAATATAACAGTAAATATTTTTATTTAACTCTACAGTCGGGAAAGTAGTCAAGATAGTCTTCAAGCGACTGCTAAAAAATGAAAAAAGAAAACAAGAAATTCTATTTCCCAACATTCTATGCCATTCTGCTCTACATATTCGTGAGAGAACACACTAACTCTAAAGTCTTGTGACCCTCTGGCATTTCCTTTTTTTGTTCCCTACTAAATATAGTACTTCAATCGTATAGGGAATTACTTCCTGTACATTCTTGATGTTAGCTACAGAGAAGTCATTAGTTGTGCTGTTGTGAAACCCTGAAGCAGTCTTGCTTCCCAGGGGAGCCTGGCCAAAGATGGTCAGGTCAATAATATTTTGTTATGCTACAAAAACACTTTACATTTTCCTTGTTATAAAGGATCAGAAACAGCTTGCAATTTTCCAGGTAGCAGCGCTTAATAACATTTGACACAAAACAAAGCTCTATAAATTTTAAGGTTCTCAGATTAAGAATCAGGTAATGGGAAAATAATTTCAAGAGTTCCTTTGTCCTAAGTACTAAACTATAATCAGTTAGAATTTCATTAAAGTGGGCACTCTTCCATGTTATCCTTAACTGCTGAATGTATGTGTTTATTTTAACTATCAGTATTAACAGCTTTTTTCAAAATGTCATGTTTAATAAAGTTGTTTAAAAGTATTCTGTATTAGTTACATGCCTGTTCTTCAAATCCATATAAATATTAAAGCCAGGTCTTCAGAGAAAAAAGACAAACTTAGTGATACAAATAGGAGCATCCATTTAACAAAATAGTGGATAAGTGAGACAAAGAAGAGTACAGCTTTCATGAACTATGCAAGACAGGTAAATAAAAAGAAAATAGATGCTCTGTTTTTATAAAGGGATAAAACATCAAGTGTCAAAATACAAACATCATTTAGGAAAAAAGCCATAATCCAGAACCGCTTCAGTAAACCTATATATCTATCCTGAAATGGACCACTGTGTTTTGCAAAAGTGAAAAACTATATATTCTATTGCCATCACAGGTTTCTAAAACATCCAAGAATAATAAAAACAACAAATCATGTGGTACATATATTCAGCTGTGATTATGTCATAGAAGTAATCTGTTCTGTTAATAAATGCTCTTTACTGATGTGTGAAAAATTGCTTCTGTAAAGAAAAAAATAATTAATAACCATATCACTTTGTGTTAACGTTTAGCAAGATGTAAGCCAGTGAAATAGGCATTCTAAAAATTATGAAATATAGCATGCTCACTTCTAGGACAGCCACAGTGGTGCAGTAGTTAGCATTGTCGCCTCACAGCAAGAGGTTCTCCGGTTCGATTCTCGGCTGTGGTGCCTTCTGTGCGGAGTCTGCATGTCCTCCCTGTGGTTGGGTGGGTTTTCTCCGGGTGCTCCGGTTTCCTCCCACATCCCAAAGACATGCTGCAGGTGGATTGGTCACTCTAAATTGGCCTTAGGTGTGAGTGTGTGCCTTCTGTGGAAGGTTGGGCGCCGGGCTGGCAACTCGACACTGTAAAAAACTCCACTGCCAATCATGAGCGGACGGGTGATTCGCTGTGGCGACCCCTAACCGGGAAAAGCCAAAAGAAGAAGAAGAAGAAGAAGCATGCTCACTTCTAAAAAGATTATTCATTCCCTTTATAAAAACATCATCATGATGCGAGTTAAACATTAGGAAGATCATTTGTGCCATTGACTCTTGGAATTTTATTCAGCCTGGCTCTAAGACTAACAATCACCTCTTTAAACAGAATTACATTCAAGGAGTATAATAAACAAACAGCTAGACTATCTGTTTTTGGGTAAAAATATTGAAATCTATTATCAATAAGTGAATGCCTGCAACAGATTAAATGTTATTTACTGCTTTCGTGGTATGCATTTTTTTTTTTACGTATCTGTACTTCAACATAATTGTTTCATGATGCAACATCAAAAAAACACACACAACAAAACGTAAAACTGTAAGAGTGTCAAGGAAGATGACGTTGTGAACTGAGGTCAAAATCTCATGCCACAGTGAAAGGATGTCTGATACAGATGTAAAAAGTGACAGTATTTCTAATCAAGATATAGTCAAAAAATACACTATGAAGAAACAAATACATTTTTTGAGAAATAATTGAAAATGTTAGATATAATTTAAAATAAGTGTTTCTAATCCCAAGGGGTTGACTCTTACTGTGTCCGCCCGGCACTTCAGACGTCAGAAGATACAAGGTCAGCGTGCCTTTTCCAGTGACCGGGTCAACTACCTCTCCTGCTTCCTTTGGATGAGCAGAGCTGCTTGGAGGGAACTCTCTTTTCAGAACTGAGCGGATGGCGTCCATGGCAAGCCTACTTCATGATCCAGCTGTTGCGGTGCTGGGTATAGGTAGGGTAATAGGGCATACAAGAAAAAAGACACACCACTTCTAATTTCAGTGTAAATTTATTTTTTCCTGGCTGACACTATCTGATTATGTGGAGCATATGGCTGCACTGGTTGTTGAAGGGTGCTAATGATCAGCATGCAGCAGGGACAAATAATGGCACAATCAATCAATAAAACACTGTTTCTCTGGTCAGCCCACATTAGTACTTTGCCTTACGGACAGCTGTTGGTTATTCTTTCAACCACTTGTCTAGTTCTGCCTCTGGCTGCTACTTATGAAGGGTTAGCTGGACTGTAAGTGCCAGAATACCTACTTGATTTACCACCTTAGTTTCAGGGTGCAGCAAACAGTACAATGCTTTTGCTTCTATTCAGTCATCTGGAACTACTGGTGTAATGACTCCTAGAAAAGGGTTTTAAGAGTTTTACCTAAAATCTTTCTGTTCTGTCTCATTGCCTTCAGACACTGTCCTGATCCTGCTAAATAGGTTCACAGTATATACAGACTGGAGTACTTGGCACACTGCCATATTCCACTCCTGTAACACACAGACACACACACATTTTCATCTTGCATCACTCCTTAGGTCAGCTGACTGTCGAACAAAGCCAGAAATTAGGTACCATCAATCAAGGAGGTGTGAACAAGTTAAAAGTACAATACACCTCCTTTCAGCTTGGATTTCAGTTTTGATACTTTTTAAAGTCGAAACAGTAAACATTTAGTACGAATTGAGTTTTAACATTTCTAATTTCCCCATTGCAAGTTTTTCCAAACCATAATGGCATAAGAGGACTTTCAGAAGATCTTGAGATCTTGAGAGAATGATCTCTAGACCCCCCCCCCTTTAAAATTAGAGGTTCCACCTCATGAAAACACTGCTGCACCAAACAAAATACTGAGCATGGTTTCCTAACATGGAGCTAATGACAGCTTTGCAAATTCTGGTCCGGTGTAAACATAGTCTACAGAAGAATATAAAAACTGTGTGCTTGTGTGTGTGTGGGGGGGGGGGGGGGGGCAAAGCTCCTCACTTCCCATGCAGAAATATGTGGCTTTAGCTCCTCTATGTCCATTACTATCAGTAGCATGCTTGCTGCATTTTGGAGGGAGCAAAAGATCCTTCTGCAGTAGTGTGGTGAACAAATTACACTTCTGTACTAAAGTATACTTGTAAAACTGTCTGTCACCCTGACAGTCACTGAATGCTGAGGTACAGATGAGTGTTAATTTAACCTGCAAAGACCACTTTATCCTTCCTTCTCTTAATTATGCTTAAGCCCTATAGTGTTATGAAAATGCCCCAGTATAAACACAGCAATAGAAAAGATCATTCTGCACAAGTATGAGAGGAAGAATTTTGTAGAACCTACATAAACTGTTTCTGATGGCAAACGGCTTAGAATTCTGCCACTTCTTGATATTTACAAAAGACTACTGGCTACTTGTAATACGAATGGTTTATTATCAGAAGGTCAGAACTACCTGCTCTGAAGCTGACAACACCAACTTCACAGCACCAAATCATACAACGCCAAAAAAACCTGAAAGGCTCTAAAACACCGAATCCTGAAAGTTCCTATGGCTCCAGACCCTGGAATAAGCACTAACATAGGTCATGAAGGGAGGCAAGTCTGGCAATTCAGCTGATTTGGAATTGTGAAGTCACAGTTACCAGAGTCGGTGCAAGTAGCATCAGACTTCTGATAGTAAGTCATTAAAACACTTCCCACAGGAAATTAGCATATGGTTTACATTTTATAATTTTTCCATCTCTCTGTCTCTCTTTCTCATGTATCTCTAAATGCATTTTGTTTGTTCTTTTTATACTTCAATTTAACTGGCTGAAATGTATAACAAGCGGTTTCCATTTTAACGGCTTAACCATCATTTCTATTTCTCTAAACAATATCCAAATCAATATTTTCTTATTTATCTGGCCATGCAGTAAAGCAGTAACAACCATCACCAGTTATATGCCTCTCAAACAAGACCTTAAGAAACGTCACATTACGATTACATGGATCTAATTTAGACAGAAGTTGTGAAGCATCTACTCTGAGTGTAAAACTCTTGCTGTCTTTATTTTCTTTGGCTTTACTCTGTTTCTTCCCAGATCCATATATCTATTTTTTGTACATACGACAGCAACAATCTCTTCAGTAAACCTTGTTCTAGGGCAGATTTTATTGCTCATGCTCTAAAACATATATATTTACCACACTTGCATCATTTGATATAATTTAAATTCTCGATACAATTTAAATTCATATTAAAGTCATACACATGGTTTAGAAAAGTTTGCTGTTTGCTTCCTTCATTTTAATTTGCCTTTTCAATGAGAGAAAGAGAAAATTAAATTGAGAAACGACACACCAGTTGCAAAGTACCTCTTACATGATTCATAAAAATATTGTTTATAATAGTATTCAGACTAGCAAGTACATTTTAGGTAAAATTAAAGAAACAACTTTTTTAATTTACAGAGAAACAATGCACTATGTGCAAACGTAAGTCATTTAATAATGTGAGGAAAAATAAATGTATTTATTGACATTTGTTTACTGGGAAAGTCTGACTGGGCAGAGGGGCCTTTTTTCAGCAGAAGCCAAGGGAGAAAAGCTCCAAGGTATCATATTAAATGCAATCAAAATTTATAATAAATTTTATTATGCAATTTTGGTGAATGCATAGCATTACAAAATTTGTATTGATATCCATAAACATTAATATACAAGCACTGTAATGAAAATATACAGATAGAAGTATGGTGTCTAAGATAGATAGGAGTAATTTAAGAGGTATTTGTAGGAATGAGTACGTTTAACTGTTAATAGAGAAGTGGTGATGGAATAGGAATTTGGCTGTGCTAATTAGAAGTAGGTATAGTAGTTTAATAAATACAATAAAGTGAGGTATTAGGGGGTGACCAGGTTAAGTGATTCAGTGCGTTAAATGGAGGTATATGAAAGGTGATGAAGGGCATTAGAGAGCTATGTCCCAGATGACAAGCATGGACAAAGCCAGGAGAAAAACAGGATATATTTTAGTAATGGTTTTAAAAGATGAAGGGGTGAGACAGACCTGATTGATTCTGAAATTTTGTTCCATGTTCTAGCAACACTACTGGAACAGAGACCAACCCCAACATCCCCTTGTGGTTTGTAGATGGTCACAGGTGTTTATAATTGTTTAAAAGAGGATGGTTTAGAAGACAGTATTGGAGTATGGGGCTAATTGCTGAGTAGGCAGATAGGGTATGGATGATTTTGTTGGGTGAGGAAGTTGAAGCCAGTTAAGTGTTTTTAGTGGTACAGAGTGCTGGGTCTGATAAGGTTTGTTGCAAGTGAATCTGGTTACTTTGTTGTTTGTTGTCAAGTTTAGAACTAATTGAAGATTGTGGGATGGTCATGATAGAGGCTCCATAACGAAGACAGGGTATGAAGCAAATAGTAGCTAAAGTTACTTTGGGAGAGTTTATAAGGAATTTCTTTACTCTGTGTAGGGTACCTAGTTTTTGATGGATTTTCTTGATGAGGTTGAGGATATGCAAGTCAAATTTAAGATTATCATCGACTGTCATGCCAACTAGTTTTGTACAATTTCAGGCCAATAAAGCCAAACCCCACTAGCTGTGTTTCTTATGCTTAGTCAAACACACTGCTTGTGCTGTGCTGATGAGGTCATTACAAGGCCAAAATATACATATCCACAGCTAGTGGGGTTTGGCTTTATTGGCCTGAAATTGTCCATTGAAGCAACTTAAAAAGAAATAATTCATGGGCATTCAGAATCACCATATAGCTGAAACACCTGATGTTCATAAGGGTCATATGCATATATCCCATGTGCCTCTGATACAAGAGGTTTGAGAGGTCACTCAGTGGAAGTTCTAGCTTGGCTGTAGTTTTCATTTCATTTTTACTGGTTGGTTTTTCTGTGCGATCTTCTCACTCCTTGTTGTAGTTTGTTAGTTCAGATATTTTGCAGTCACCCTAATGGTAATTGACATCAGCTGTGTATAACAGCCTTTTGTTTCTTATGCTTAATCAAACACTCTGCTTGTGCTGTGCTGATGGGGTCATAACAAGGCCGAAATATGCATATCCACAGCTAGTGGGGTTTGGCTTTACTGGCCTGAAATTTTCCATTGAAATGACTTAAAAAGAAGTAAGTTATGGGCATTCAGAATTGCCATATAGCTGAAACACCTTATGTTCATAGGGGTCATGTGCATATATCCCATGTGCCTCTGATACAAGTGGTTTGAGAGGTCAGATCTAAACTTCTTGAAATAGTATGAGGAAGGGGTCATGTGTATATCCCATGTACCTCTGATGCAAGAGGTTTGAGAGGTTAAATCTAAACTTCTTGAAATAGTATGAGAGAATATTAATTACCATCAGTTAAAAACACAAAGATAAGTAAAATATACCTGACAGGGTAGAATGGTTTCACTATCACAGCCTTACTAATAACAAGACATCATGTATATTACTATTATGTAGTACAGTGAGTGCAGTGATTATGCTCTGATATTCGGAAAAAGACAAATCAATTAAGCATTAAAGTGGTACGAGGCCTGAACTTTACAATTGTTAAGCACCCTCTGTTTAAGTTGTTAAGGTCAGGTCTAGGGCTGGGTAGTTAAATCTGCCAGTTCTGACCAGTAAATCTCAGCGGCAGCACTGCTGTGTGAAGGAATAACATGTCTATTTCTCTTACAAACTTAGAAAATTGCTACAATAACAGGATATCCTCCTTATCAATTACTTACACTAAAACTATTCCCCAATTCAATAATTCTGAATTAATTCTGGCTCTACTTCAAGTTAATAGACACAAACACATATGTATAGCCTCTCTATACATTCCCCCTGGAGACAATATCTCAGTACTCGAAGATATTCTCTCCTGGCTTTCCACCAACATTAGCAATGAAACTATAATTCTGGTTGACATGAACACTAATTGGTCCTCCATTCAGTCCCCCACAAACTCCCTAAATATTAACCTCAATAATTTCTCTCAGCTCATCAACTCCACAACTCGACCCTCCAAACATTTCTCCTGTGGTAGTATCCTAGACTGGGTCCTAGTTTCTCACCCTCATTATTTCTCCGACTGTGGCACACTTCCCGACTCCCTCAGCGATCACCTCCCCACTTTTGCTCGCCACCTTCCTTTCCCCATACAACTATCTCATAACTATATCACTACACGCTCCCTAAAAAACTTCAATCCCAACACCTTTTCTAAATCTCTAAAATGAATAAACTGGAGCCCTCTAAAAACTCTATCCGTAGAAAATGCTGTTACCTACTTCAATACAACTTTCTTAAACTTCCTAGACAGCTATGACCCTCTAAAAACTAAAAGAATAAAAAACAAAACTGCCCCTTGGCTAACCAAAGACACACTAGCCATGCGCATTAGAGATAAAGCCTGGGTACACCACCAGAAAAATAAGACTCCCTCCACCCTTCATGAATACAAAATACTTCAGAACAAAGTCAAAAAGCTTATTTTAGCAGACTGCAAAACCTATTTCTCCTTACTACAAAATAGCCATAAAACAAATCCAAAAGATTTCTGGAATGGCATCTCCACCCTCCTTAATCCTGGAAAAAAAGAAAACCCTTGTCCCGACCCTAGTGCACTAGACATGGACCTTGTCACCCAATTTAATTCTTTTTTCATCAACTCAGTTACCAAACTAACCTCATCCTTTTCAAACAACACTACACCCTATACCTCTACATCCCCTCCCTTGTCTTCTTCTTCACCCTCACTCTCAATTACCTCAGCATCTCAACCTCCTCCTTTCTCTATAAAACCCATACCCATATCTATCATAAAAAGCTTCTCCAGAAATTGAAACCATGCTCCAATGCCCCGATAACATTCCCTCATACTTTCTAAACATAGCAGCCAAAGCCATTGCCTTCCCCATCTGCATACTAATCAACTGCTAAATCCAAAAAGGCTCTATACCCCAACTTTGGAAAAAGGCCTTCATCATACCCCTACACAAAGGAGGCAACAATAACAATATCACAAATTTCCGTCCTATCGCCATCCTATCCCCATCTCTAAACTTCTTGAAAAATGTATCCATCTACAACAACTCCCCTATCTTATAAACAATCACTTACTAACTCCCACACAGCATGGATTTAGACCTGGCCACAGCACTACCACTGCTCTTCTTTCCTTCCTCGAAAATTGTTAACAAAGCCCGTGACTCTGACAGTACAGTATCTACCCTCCTACTTGACCTGTCTAAGGCCTTCAACACCATCTCTCACAACATTCTCCTAGCTAAACTCCCTAATCTAAACCTATCCCTTTCCTCTCTCAACTGGTTCACCAGTTACCTCTCAAATAGGCAACAAGCAGTTAAATGGAAAAAAGTCACCTCCTCCTTCCCCAACACCCCCCTGGTGTTCCACAGGGTTCCACAATGGGTCACCTTCTGTTCAATATTTTCATAAGCGATTTCCACCTCTCACTCCCCAACGCAAATCTTATCCAATACGCAGATGATTCAGCTATAATCTGTTCTGCCCCCTCTATTCCCATACTCATAAAGCTAACCCAAGATGCTTTTACTACCAGTGAACAGTAGATGATAGACAACCACCTAGCACTCAATGCCTCAAAAACTAAACTTATGTTATTAAACCCTTCTAAAACCACTACTATAGATAAAAAGTCATTTTCCATCACCAGCCAGAACAATACATCCCTTGAATTAGTATCTGATGCCAAACTACTAGGTATTCACATCGATGACCAGCTTAAATTCAACTTCCACCTACAAATAAACATAAAAAAAACCCACCAAAAACTTGGAATGCTTTACCGCCATAAACGCTACCTCACTCCCTCTCTACCATGTTCATTCTCTCTACCACATTTCTCATCCCTTCTCTCCTATATGGTGCCCCACTCCTAACCAACCTACAATCCTATCTTAAGACAAAACTCTTTTCTTGCTATAATAAGATTGCCAAGTTTGCCACAGGCCACAAATTTTCTACTCATCACTGTGTAGCCCTTCACAAACTAAATTGGCTAGAGCTGCCCAATTATCTCACCTACACTCAACTTATTCATGCACACAAACTCATTTTCAGCCCCTCCCTCTGTCCCTCCCTTTCCTCCACATTTAAAATGCACCTCCCAGAAAGACACTTAAGATCGAACAATCAAAACCTGATAGAACTGTATAAACCTACCCACCCCCCAGGCAAAAATCTCCTATCCTTTGCCCTTGCATGTCAATGGAACTCCCTACCACCATCCATCCGGACCACCACAAACCACACTACCTTTAAAAACTCACTTCACTCGCACCTAATATCCCTCTAGGAATGCTCCTGCTCCCACCCCACATAATTTCTTCTAATCTCTACACCTCTGACATCTCATGTACTTCAGTGTCCTATACTTCTACAGCAGGATCAAATTTATCTGCAAATAACTACTTATAATTTTATAACTTACAACTTTTACTTGTTCAATCCAGAAATTGTATCTTTAAATTCTATGATTTTACTTGTACTACTGTATTTACTGTAACGTAACACTTTGAATGTAATTTTCGTTTTTATGGAGCTTTTCTCTGCAAGACTCCATTGAAAACGGGCGCTTCTTGGCCCAGTGGACCATCCTGGTAAACAAACTGCAAATTAATTAAAAATAAATAAATAAAAATATGTTCGCCGGAAGTTTTTTTTCCACCTTAAAAGGTACGAACTCAGAAACTCAAATCTATGTCACTATTCAGTGACTTCAATCCTCCATGATTTGTCAACCATGACTTTATGAGGAATAGACCAAATAAATGAGGCAAAAATCTGGACCACTGAGAGCCATGAAATGTGAGTGTAAATGTAATGAAAAGTATTACACTGCCTTTCTGAAAGTGCCCCTAAGTGTGCTATGGCTTTGAAAGCCATCAAAACACTTGCTTTTTCCTCTAGTACTACATTGAGCAGATAAAGCTCCATTCACTACAAAGAATTATGATCAGGTCACAGATCATAACTCTAATGTGTTCATGATGGGTCTACTTCAGTAGATTGAAGTTTCACTTACCCGACACTGAAATTTCCCAGACGAAAGGACCAACAACATTTCACGCGAGGTAAATAACTGCTTGGCCATCCTGTTTAACTTTGCCCCTTATCCCCGCAGTAGTGCAATCTCGGAGTTGGTACATTTAGTTAGGGGGTGTAGGGTGGGGAGGCAAAGCCCCCCACACATCAGTGGGTTTAAGTTTTGTTTCATTTTGTTGTTTTATTTGTGATGGCCAAGCAGTTACTTATTTCACATAAAAAGTCGGTGTTTCGGATATCGGTGTTGTGAAGTTGTCGGTCCTTTCATCTCAGGGAAATGAGAGTCGGGTATGTGAAACATTGTTGTTCTGAAGTAGATCTGTTCATGACATGGATGACAAGAAATTCACATCTCAAGCTTTGTTTTAGGTTATGGTCAGCGAACTGATCATAGTCCTCTATATTATGGATAAAGGGAGCTTCTCACAGGACTAATATTCACAGACCCCAAAACCCTTAGGTGCTGGAAGAGCTGATGTGGAGAAATGGGAATGGAGAGGCTAACATCAGACTGCCAGGCTCAAGGGAAGGGTGCCACAAATGTCCCACTGGGAAGCCCATGACCTGTGCTTGCATTAGCGGTATGCTGTACTGCAATCAGTGACAGCGGATGTGAAAGAGTACATGCATGCTTACATGCATACTAAAAGCAGTGGCAGTTACAGCCATGAAAGGGGACACTAGGGATAAAAACAGAAAAGTCCAATTCCTACTACAGGTGACCACACCACTCTCGGTATATAATGTTCACTCAAAGAAGAACAAATGACTAGTATGTGGTCAACCAATGTCAATAAATATGATGATGCAGAAATAATAAGTGAAATTTGGGAAGGATTAAGGCAAAGTCAAAGAAGTACTACAAAAAATATCAAAGTAAGACATCTTTAACATACAGTACAAATAAAGAATATGGAGGTGTGTGAGACACGTACAAAAGAGGAATAGGACCTGGGAAATTTTCAGATTACTTCCAAAACTGCAAATAATGTCATAATAAAACATTTTTTTCTTTTAACACACTGATGTGGCTTTTTTAAAAGGTCTTTTAACAATTTTGTATATATTCATTTTGGCAAGTGACAATGACAGAGGTATTCTTGAAAAGGAAAATAAGCTGACATGGTGTGTACATCAAAATGTATATGAAGAGAATATGCAGCTACAAAACTTAATATGCAGGCACCCTAAATGAAAATAAATATATGAAAGAAATAAAGTACCTAAAGGGATTTAACACAGCCTAACAAGAAAGTATTTTGCAAAATAAGATACATTCTAGAAGAAGGGTCATAGTTTTAAGACTGAAGTTATAAACAATTTCAGAGTAACAGAAGGAAAGTTTTCCATTTTTATAACACTGGTAAAAAATGCACAACTTTCATCCCGAGAAGGCAATGAGTTTTATTGTTGTCATAAAATTCAAAGGTTCATAGGTGTGTACTAGGCTAATGGCCCTGGAGCCTTTACAAGCCTAGCCCATAGAAGTGCCCTGGCATTGTGCTGCCCGATGTTAGTTCCCAGTGCCTCTATGAAGTAGAGTCACTGGAGTGATCCCCGGGGTGAACTTTCTATTACCCATCCACTCATCAAGACTTATCTTGAAGAGGGACAGCAAGATGGTCTGCTTGGCATGTATGGGAAGTCTATTCCAGAGCATGGGCAGTCTCTGGGTGAGGAACCTGTCCCTCCAGCATGTTCTGTTGATTGTGGTAATGAGGTTGAGGTCTCTGGAGCATGGGGTGTGGAGGTTGGGATTTCTTTAGATGTAGCATTTCTAACAGAGCTGGCTCAGACATGGCTTTGTAAGCCAAGCAAAGATAGCCTTTAAGTGGGTGATATGAGACAGAGAATAGCTGGAGTCTTTTGAGTCTGTCCGTGTAGGACATGTGTTTACTGCCTAGGATCCTCTTTGTGCGGTACTTCTGTGGCCTCTCCACCTGTTCCAGGTGTCTAGTGAGGTACATGCCAATTGGGGCATTATACTTAATGACTGGTCTAATGAGGGAAGAATAGAGAGAGACGATGACCTCTTTCTTCCTGGATGCAAAACCCTTGGCAATGAGATGTGCAACACAGAAGGACTTTCTGACCACAGTGGCAATAAGGTGGTCGAAGGAGAGGTTGCTGTCAACCTGCATCCCCAGATCTCTTATAATGCCTTCAGTGTTCAGTGGGGTCACATCGATGTGGGAACTGAGTTTTTACCAAAGGGGATGATGACACATTTTTTGGCAGTAAGCTTAAGGCCATGGTTTTGACACCAGTCGTTGGTCTCAGTGAGACCTTTCTGTAGGACGTCTGCATCACTTGGGGAGTTAATAATGGCTCCCAGCTTGCAGTCATCTGCAAACCTGGTCAGCCAGAGTCCCTGCGTTGGCCTGGACTTCTAAGAAGTAGATGCCGAACAGGAGAGGACCTGGGACCGATCTCTGCGGAACTCCACTCATGACTGGTAGGCAGTCTGATTTGGAGTCTGCTACTTTCACACTGTGGGTTCTATCTGTGAGCCAATTTGCAACCCACCTAGGGATATAGGGGTTGATGCCTAGTTTGGTGAGTTTATCAATAATTCCTGAGTGAGGAATGGTATCAAAGGCCTTGGCCAGATTGAGATAGGCTGTATGAACTGCCTTGCCCTCATCCACAGCTCTGGTGACTGACTCAAAGAATTCAACCAGGTTGAGCAGGCATGATCTACCTTTCACAAAACCAAACTGCGTGGAATCTAGAGTTTGGAGATTCTATCCTTGTTAATTAGGTCCATGATTATGTATTCCATAGCCTTACATATCAGACTCGTCAGGCTAATGGGGCGATAATTTCCAGGGTCTGTAGTTGCTCCTCCTAAAGGAGAGGGATGACTGTAGCAGTGTGCCATTCGGTAGGGACAAAGCCTGATGTGAGGCTGTGACTGAACAGGGCACACTGATGTGGTGCTAGTTCGCTTTGTAGTTCATGTAGAACACAGCCAGAGATATTTTTGCTTCCCATGAAAGCTGTATTCTTAGCCTTGGACAATGCAGGTTTAACCTGTGCTTCAGCAATGCTGGGTGCCTGGCATTCTTCTGGTATTGTGATTGGTCCTTTGGGGGGGAGGGGGAGAGGGGTAAAGTTGGCACTGGATCTGTTGGCCAGTATGTTGGCAATATCTGTTGGCTCAGGATAGGAGGTTCCATTGTGCAGTAACTCAGAGCATATCTGGGTATTGCCGTGGTGGTTCCTGATATAACTATAGAAGGCTTTGTGATTGCTTTTAGTGTCTGCCTCAATTCTGCCTTCATAGCTGTCTTTATAGGATTTGATGAGGGATCTCAACTTTTTGTTGAGGCTAATAAGGGTGTTTTTCCAGTCTTGGGACTTCACCTTTTTCTGCAACAGTTTCTTCCTTCTGTTGTAGAGTTTATTAATGGCAGGGGACCACCAGTTTGGCTTCATTTTTTGGAGGAGAGCGTCCTGGTTCTGTTGGGTATGGATAGTTCCATGCATTTATGTACATGTTCACACAGTGCATTGGTGTATGATTCGGAAGTCATGCAGCTATTTTCCATTGTCATGAGTGCCGTACAGTTAGCCACCTCTGTTTTTAGAAGCCCAAAGGCAGTTTTGGAGAAGTTTTTCAAGGTGGTTTCCTTTGCAGGGGGTGTGGGTGAGATGTGGATTTCCATGGTGGTTAGCTTATGATCAGATCAGGGAGGGACTGACTACTGGTGTAGAGCAATGGTCACCCATGTTAGTAATAACCAGGTCAAGGATGTTGCTTCCTCTAGTGGGGGTCCGAATGAGCTGGCCAAAGGCATTAGAATTGATGAATTCCAGGAAGCGTTGGGCCAGTGCATTGGTGCTTGAGTAGTTCTCCCAGTTGTTGCAGGGGTAGTTGAAGTCTCCTAGTATGAGAGTGTTGGGTTGGACCTTGACAGATTCCAGGGTGCTTAGGAACATGGAGTGAGAGTCTAAGGACATGGTTGGGGACCTATAGCAGGCTATGACCTGGATCTTCATCTTACCCAATGTTAGTTCTACTTGAAGTATCTCAGATGTGCTATGCTGAGCTACTAGTCTGGAGGTGTGCATATCCTTTATGAATATGGAGACACCACTGCCTTTGGAGCTACGGTCCATGTTTTGGGGACAAAAGATGTGGAATGAGTTATAGCCTGGTGGTGCAGGGGTGCTTTCTGCTGCTTTAAACCAGGTCTCCATTACAGCGCAAATGTTGATGTTCTCCATTTTGGGGAGTGCTTTGAGTGAGTGCATCTTGAGATTTAGACTTCTAGCATTGAGCAGCATGACCCTCAGGTTGCATTTATTTATAGCTGTTACTGTGGTAATTTGGTCTTTGGAATACTGCCTAAAAAAGGCACTATACTGGTGGCAAGAGCCTTAGCCAGTACCCGGAAACCCCGGGGTGACAGATGCAGGTCATCTCTGGCAAAGCATCGAGGTCTGTCAGTCATGTCATCCCAAGTAGACAGATACTAGATCCCCTTACAATGACACCAGAAAGTTAGCCAACTGTTGAAGTCAATCATTTTTTGTTTGTACTGCAGTATCATTCTTTGTGACAGTAGGATACTGCTCAGGGCTAGGGTCATACCTGCCTGGGCCACATAATCTGAGAGCTCCACCATGTCTCTTTTCAGGTAGTCCGGAGAGGTGTGTCTCACGTCATTCACACCTACATGGACAATGACAGAGTCATACTTGTCCTTGTTGTGGAGTGACCTGAGTGCATGTGTTGTGTGTTGGATTCTGGCAACTGATAGACAACTGACTGTTACTTTCTCGTTATTCAACCTAGTGAGTGGGTCATCTGTATGCCTCACTATTGAGTCACTTATGATTAGTGTATTGGACAAGGTGTTTAGCCTTAGGGGCTTATGTTGAGGGGCACACTGTGGAGGTGAGCTGTGTCTCCTGTGGTTTGTGCTGTTTTGTGGTGGTCGAGTGCATTTCTGTGTTGGAGGTCTCTGCTGTTTGTGTAAATTTCTAGTGAGAGCCTCCACGAAGGTGTGTGTGTGGTTTGTGTTTTTATGTGAGAGATGTGATTGTGGGTGTTCTGGAGGGCTATGTGATCCATGTGGTGTGGTGCAGGTGTTGACCTTCTCCTCTTGTCCAGCTGGCTGGAGAGTGTGTAGCTTCCAATTTGGTGATATAAACACATCTCTCACAAGTCTAAGTGTTGGGAGGTAAGACTAGAGGGTTGTCTGTGTACATAAGGCAGTTGGTACACTGCCTCAGAATACCCAAGTGCACCAGATTAATAGGAGGAAGTACAGAGAGCTGTCCTTTAATCATGTCAGGAGGGGTGGTCATAACTACTAAGTACTGGAGCTATTTCTGTGAAGAAAAACTAGTGCTGATGACACTTAGGTGTGCTACAATAATTGCTAAAAAAACCTGTTGAAATACAAAATGATTAAGCTATTTGAAGTGCAAGAGAGAAAGAACTAGCAAGATTCAAGGGAAAAACTGAAGAGCAGACTTTCTGGCACCAGTAATAGTTTACCTCAGCTCTACGCCGCTAGGAGGAGCTTAAACAAGTGTAAACCCACACAAACACAAGCTTTTAAACCAGAAAGTTGAAAGGGATGGAAAAACTGCCCAAACAGCCAATAAACTACAATTTCTGGGCCAGAAACCACTCTTCTTGTGGTAGATAGGCTACCTAGTGCTTATCACTCCCACTGATAAGCTAGAAGGCTTTCCTCCAACACAGAAAGGCTCAGAAGCTTGCAAACAGTCCTGGATAGAGTAAAGCTGTATCTGGACTAGACTAGTTACAGGAAAGGCGGGAAACAAGCTTAGAACTTTTTTTTTTTTTTACAGAACAGCAGTTAAAACAGCAGCAAAAACAATTCAAAGGCAGTGCAAGCTAGCACACTTGAGTGTGTAGCAATATTAAACCAAATACCATTTAGTTACTTTTTTATTTATTTGTTTTTTATCAGACTTTCTTAACCATGTAAGAACCAATTTGCGTACTTGGAGAGAATAATTAAGTATGCAAGAAGAGGTACCCTGAGAACCTTAAAGCAGTCTCACTTTTTTCCATTTTCTACTGCCTGTTGAGAGGAGATCTTTGCCTTGTCAACACAGGCTTGAAAGATCTGGTTCTTTCTAACCTCCTACACATCTATAAAATTAACGTCACCCTAAACACCCGCTCAAGAGTCTTAAACATCCACCAAAACATAAACAGGACATGTTGGTTGGATAGACAGATATTTTTCACAGAGAACATTTCCTTTATGGGACAGACTCCCCCCTCAGACGTTAAGCACACTAGCTCCATGACCCTTTTTAAGCACAACCTGGATGACAGGATGAGCAATCATAAGTACATCCCTGGTGTAGTCCCCTAAAGCCCTTATGGAAAGAAGCTAAAACTAGGTCAGGGTCTGGTATTACCTCATCTCTTGGTAAATGGAATGGACTGTTGGCCAGTCTATAAATGGTCCACTGGATCGACAGCCAGTATAAAACTATGCATGAACCTATACGTAGAAGTCAAGCCTAGGCTTTTAAAATATCTAAGTTTTAAGTACTAAGCTATACTGCTATACCCATAATGTATGAACAAGCAAACTAAAGCAGATCTGGGAGTGATCGCTGGAGTAGAAGAGGTCAGGCAGTGGCTGCCTGACATTTAACGGTAGTAAAATGGGCAGGCACAGTTTTCTATGTGCACAATAACTACTTTTTTCGTAAGTGTTTTTGAAATTCTGTAACATGAAATAATACTGTGATTTCATAACAAGTCCAATGCTATACAACATATTTTTGGGTTATAGTTTAACAAACTGAATACAAGTCAATGCAATAGTGAACTATTAACCAAAAAAGTGAGATGGAAGTGAACGTCCAAAACAACAATCCAAAGTTCGCTGGAGTGCCAAATAAGGGCCCGAGTCCAAAATAAAACTGAAAAAGTGTATCCCCACAGATCAAATGAAAACAAGTGTTGAAGCACAAAACACATAAATGCTACCAATTAAAATTACGTTTTTTTACACCTTCATCAGATGCAAATACCCCATAATAGTTAGACTGAATAGCCTTTGAACAATGGAATTCATGATTTGAAAAAACTCACTAAGATTCTTTATACATACAGGTAAAAAACTTTAAAAATATTTGATTTGTATTTAATTTATATACACTGTATGCTATTTCATAACAAAGCATTAAGAACAATAAATAGTAAGTGTATAAATGTGTAAAAAGATGTAAAAAATATTTGAAATAATGAATGAATGAATAACAGTAACTGTTAAGACCTTGAGCACATAAAAAGGTATAAGAATACCATCTAGTGGCTTTGTAAAAAATTACAATTTAGCAGCTCTTAGCCTGAGGACTGGAAGAATAGAAAGCATGTCATTCAGACCAGGACTTCTTGTAGCTTCTAAAATGATCTGCCAATATAACTCACGATATTCCAGTTTGGCCTCCCACATGCTCCTCTAATCTCTTTGGGCACAACCTCCAATACAAAGAATGTAAAAGATGCCTGTTCACATACTACCTTGTGACGGAATAAAGCATTGTTCAGGTTTTCTTTTCGAATTTCATAAAAATGCTCATAAATTCTCAATTTTAATTTTCTTTAAGTCTTCCCTACATAAAATGAGTTGCAACTCTGACAGGTAGCCAAATAGACCACACCACATGTATTGCAATTGGAAAAACAGGTACTCATAATTTTCCTATTCCTACTTTGTATTTCTATAAAACATTCATTGTGTATATGTGAACACTGTAAACAAGGTGTACGAAAACGTATTTTTAATTGGTAGCATTTATGTGTTTTGTGCTTCAACACATATTTTCGCTTGATCTGTGGTAATAAACTTCATCAGTTTTATTTCAGACTCTGGCCCTTATTTGGCACTCCAGCGAAATATGGATTCTGGTTTTGGTTGTTTTGGACGTTCGCTTCCATCTCACTTTTTTGGTTTGTTGTTATTTGCGGAGATGGAGGAGTTTCCAGGGGTGAGACCGAAGATGGCTTCAGAGCAGGGGAAAGAGGCAAATTACAGAAAATGATTGACCAACTGTCCCAGCTGGTGGAGCTTTTGACCCCAACCTGACAATCTATCGTTATGCTTGGGTCTGGTGTAGTTGGCAATCAGGAAATTAACCAAAGACAGCGGAAGAACATTCACGGGGGTTCTTCTGCCCAGGTATTAACACAACGAAACAATGCTGAAACCTCTGACTCTAATACTAATAGTGAACTATTCTTGTTCAGGATGCAATATGTCAGTTAAGGGATATGATTAGCAATTACCATAAGTAATCAAGGTCAGTACCACTGTGCAAAAATGTTTTACTAGTCTTTGTTACTTAGGCATGTTTTCAATCAAGGGAGATATGCATAAGAGCTTAAAGATGAATCATTTGTTCAAATTCAATAAGAAATTATTCCCCTCAAGATAAGTGTGCAAGACTTCCAAAATGGCTGCACACTGATCAACAGAAACTAAGAAAAAAAGAGCCAGTGATGTTGTCAGCTTGAGTAAAATTTAGTTACTGGTTAGTAGGTACACAGCCTGGATGCCAGCAATTAAAAATTTGGAGAACATGAAAGAAAATCAACCACAAAAGATGACAAGAAAACTGTGGCTGGGAAGAACTCTGCAGCTGTTCAGCAAAAAGCATTTCAAGCTTCAGCTTTGGTACAAGAGTTGCCTTTCAGTAATTTAGAGGAAAAACTAATCAAATGTACTCAGAGGTGATTAACATAAATGAAACAATGAAATAGTACATCAACTCAAGTAACAAAAAGCTGGAAAAATAGAAGCTTTAACTAGCTGTTCAGACAAATTGATTAAAATGCAAAAAAAAAGGGTTGAAATAAATAAAAGGCTGGCTGAGTACAAGACTTCTTAAGCAGGCCTGTTTCAAAAAAAATGTTAGAAGACAGTGTGCAGAGAGAACCTGCAATTGTTTACTATACTAGACAAACTAAAAGGAACAGACTATTAATTTTATGAAAGTACAAATAAGCATCTGGACTGGTATTTCACAGCAGGGTTTGTTAATTCAGAATTCAAAGGATGCCTTGAGTGTGTTACAAATTTAGCCATGAGAAAACAACTAAGACCTGTATTAGTAAAGATGCAATCATACCAACAGAAACAGATGATCTTTACAAAACTGTGACAGAAGGGAAAAGTATTTAAAAAAATTAGAGACAGTAGCGTGTTTGTGAAAAATTATTATTTACTCTAAACCAGGCAGAAGATCAGCAAATTTATCCCAGCAATCTGGGAATGCCAAGAGGCAAGCGTGAGATTCAAGCTGCTGTATCCAGCTCTTCAGAATATTTTTTCCTGGAGTATCAAAGACTGGGATGCACAAGCCAGTGCATTTCTTTGTGCCGCCCCCAGCCTATATGGATGGGGACGGGCGTTACAGGAGGAGCATCCGTGTAAAATTTTGCCAAATCATACATGCAGACAAAAGTACACATATACATACCAGATCGGTCGAGGCCTGGGTTATCAACGACCACCATCAATACTGTTGGCCAACAGGGTGCTGGCAGAAATTGGGCTACTGTTGGCCGAAGGAGGAGAAGAGACGGAAAGCATGGCCAAAGGCAGGTAAAGGCTAGGACTGTGATAGTGAGGGTCGGAACTTTGAATGTTGGCAGTATGACTGGTAAAGGGAGAGCTAGCTGATATGATGGACCGAAGAAAGGTTGGTATATTGTGTGTGCAAGAGACCAGATGGAAGGGGAGCAAGGCTAGGTGTATCAGAGGTGGGTTCAAATAGTTTTATCAAGGTGTGGATGGGAGGAGAAATGGCATAGGCATTATCCTGAAGGAACAGTATGCTAAGAGTGCTTTGGAGGTGAAAAGTGTGTCGGATAGAGTGATGTTTATGAAGCTGGAAATTGATGGTGTAATGATGAATGTTGTTAGTGCATATGCTCCACACGTTGGGTGTGCAATGGATGACAAAGAAAAATTTTGGAGTGAGTTGGATGAAGTGGTGATGACTGTACCCAAGGGTGAGAGACTGGTGATTGGAGCAGATTTCAATGGGCATGTTGGTGAAGGGAACAGAGGGGATGAGGAAGTGATGGGTAGGTATGGTGTTAAGCAAAGGAATGCAGAAGGTCAAATGGTAGTGGATTTTGGGAAAAGGATGGACATGGATATGTTGAATACGTATTTTAACAAGAGGGTTGAGCATAGGGTGACATACAAGAGTGGAGGAAGATGCACACAGGTGGATTTTATCTTATGTAGAAGGGCCAGTCTGAAGGAGATTGGAGACTGTAAAGTGTTGGCAGGGGAAAGTGTAGTTAGGCAGCACAGGATGGTGGTTTGTAGGATGACATTGGTGATCAAGAAGAGGAGGATGAGTGTGAGGGCAGCACCAAGGATCAAATGGTGGAAACTGAAAAATGGTAATTATGAGGTGATGTTCAGGGAAGAGTTAAGACAGGCATTGGGTGGCAGTGAAGAGTTACCGAATAGCTGGGCAACTACAGCAAAGCTAGTAAGAGAGACGGCTAGAAAGGTGCTTGGTGTGTCATCTGGAAAGAGGAAGGAGGACAAGGAGACCTGGTGGTGGAATGAATAAGTACAGGAGAGTATACAGAGAAAAAGGTTGGCGAAAAAGAAGTGGGATTTTCAGAGAAATGAGGAAAGTAGACAAGATTATAAGAAGATGAGGTGCATGGCAAAGAGAGAGGTGGCGAAGGCTAAGGATAAGGCATATGATGAGTTGTATAAAAGGTTGGACACTAAGGAGGGAGAAAAAGGACCTGTACCGATTGGCTAGACAGAGGGACCGAGCTAGTAAAGATGTGCAGCAGGTAAGGATGATAAAGGATAATGAGGGAAACGTACTGACAAGCGAGGAGAGTGTGCTGAGCAGATGGAAAGAGTACTTTGAGGGGCTGATGAATGAAGAGAATGAGAGGGAAAGAAGGTTCGATGATGTGCGGATAGTGAATCATGAAGTGCAGTGGATTAGCAAGGAGGAAGTAAGGATAGCTATGAAGAGGATAAAGAACGGAAAGGCTGTTGGTCCAGATGATATACCTGTGGAAGCATGGAGGTGTTTAGGTGAAATGGCAGTGGAGTTTTTAACTAGATTGTTTAATGAAATCTTGGAAAGTGAGAGGATGCCTGAGGAATGGAGAAAAAGTGTTTTGGTATCAATTTTTAAGAATAAGGGTGATGGGCAGAGCTGTAATTACTACAGAGGGATTAAATTGATCAGTCACAGCATGAAGTTATGGGAAAGAGTAGTGGAAGCTAGGTTAAGAAAGGAGGTGATGATTAGTGATCAGCAGTATGGTTTCATGCCAGGAAAGAGCACTACAGATACAATGTTTGCTTTGAGAGTGTTGATGGAGAAGTACAGAGAATGTCAGAAGGAGTTGCATTGTGTCTTTGTGGATTTAGAGAAAGCATATGACAGGGTGCCTAGAGAGGAGTTGTGGTATTGTATGAGGAAGTCGGGAGTGTCAGAGAAGTATGTAAGAGTGGTACAGGATATTTACAAGGGTAGTGTGACAGCGGTGAGGTCTGCGGTGAGAGTGATGGATGCGTTTACGGTGGAGGTGGGATTACATCAAGGTTCAGCTCTGAGCCCTTTCTTATTTGCAATGGTGATGGACAGGTTGACAGACGAGATCAGACAGGAGTCCCCACTGACCATGATGTTTGCAGATGACATTGTGATCTGTAGTGAGAGTAGGGAACAGGTGGAGGAGACCCTGGAGAGATGAAGATATGCTCTAGAGAGAAGAGGAATGAAGGTCAGCAGGACTAAGACAGAATATATGTGTGTGAATGAGAGGGAAGATAGAAGAATGGAGAGGATGCAAGGAGTAGAGGTGGCGAAGGTGGATGAGTTTAAATACTTGGGGTCAATAGTTCAGAGTAACGGTGACTGGGGAAGAGAGGTGAAGAAGAGATTACAGGCAGGATGGAGTGGGTGGAGAAGAGTGTCAGGAGTGATTTCTGACAGACGAGTACCTGTAAGAGTGAAAGGGAAGGTCTACAAGAGGGTAGTGAGACCAGCTATGTTATATGGGTTGGAGACAGTGGCACTGACAAAAATGCAGGAGTCAGAGCTTGACGTGGCAGAGTTGAAGATGTTAAGATTTGCACTGGGTGTGACAAGGATGAACAGGATTAGGAATAAGTATATTAGAGGGTCAGCCCAGGTTGGAAGGTTAGGAGACAAAGCCAGAGAGGCAAGATTATGTTGGTTTGGACATGTGCTGAGGAGGGATGCAGAGTATATTGAGAAAAAGATGCTAAGGATGAAGCTGCCAGGTAACAGGAAAAGAGGAAGGCCTAAGATAAGGTTTATGGATGTGGTGAGAGAGGACATGTAGGTGGTTGGTGTGACAGAGCAAGATGCAGAGGACAGGAAGAAATGGAAACAGGTGATCCACTGTGGTGACCCCTAATGGGATCAGCTGAAAGAAGATGATGATATATATATATATATATATATGTATATATATATATATATATATATATATATATACATGTGTATCTATCTATATGGATCTACTTAAGCAGATCGAGCATATTACAAGTTCGAACCACATAGGGTTGAGACCATATGTTCAAACATTTAAGTAAAAAAAGAAAAATCAACAAAAAACAAAATTATATACATATATATATATATATATATATATATATATATATACACACACACACACACACACACACACATTACATTTTGCTCTGATGGACTTCGTTTATTATCAATACAGCGAACGAAAGCACTCAGCAAATAACAGTTCTGGCTCAGCATCTATTCATTGTTTTTTTTGTTTTTGTTTTTAACTGTTCAGAAGTTTTCAGCAGTATAAGTTTATTTCTTACTAGTCTTATTTGGTTTTGCTTTTCCATAGTTATATATATATATATATAAATATATACATATATATATGTGTGTGTGTGTGTGTGTATATACATATATATATATATATATATATATATATATATATATATATATATATATACATACACATACACACACACACACACACACACACACACACACACCCACGTATGCACACACACATACAAGTAAAGGGGTGGAGGGTGTTGCTACACATCCACATAAAAGATGAGTTTGTTTTTCACCACTTCACAAGTATGAGACTGTTTTGTGCAGATTTTCTGGTATGCTGCTTTTCAGATATTAAACCACGACCCAGAATGGCATGAATAGCTGAATTGACGAATGGCCTGATTCCAAAGACTTGCTCTCAGTGTAAATGACAACTTACACTGAAAGCAGGTCTGCTGGAATCTGGCCCCCATTGTAAGCCTGTTTATAGATAGCCTTACACTGAACTAAGATTACTTACACTGACTGCAAGGGCAGACTTAGATCGAGAACAACTCTTTTGCAATCTGGCCCTACGTCTAAAAAGAAACATGGAATTATATTATAATTAATTCCTACCATGCATTGCAAAACAAAAGACTTCTCACTTGATAATAAACACTGCAATGACTCTTATCCATATAAAACATTATACTTTCAGATAATGCATTTGTTCTAAGACAATACACAGTTATGCCCCCAAAGCTTGACACTTTGAACTAATATTAAAAGTAACAAACATACTTTATAAAATATGAACATTTCAGTAAATGACTGCAGTTACTAAATCATATCACCCTTCTATGCTTTACATTTTCATCATTAGTTCAAATATCCAAGGTTAGGCAACCTTCTGTCATCTGTACATTAAAATTCCCTAAACCAGACTATACAGTTTAAGATTATTACAGTAAACATAAATATCAATTACTCTGTACACAGGTAAAAATGTTAAACTGCAAAGCAGAAGTCTGTGAAAGACATAATCCAATTTTACACAATGACATCTAATATGAGTTTATATGTCCAGCTGGACAGATTACAAAGATATTTAATGAAGAGGATTACTAAGATTAAAGAACTATGTTATGAGAACAGACTGAAATCCATCTTTTTCCCATGTCATACAGCCTGCTTGGAGGATTTTTTTTACCTTAAATTTAATGCCATATCTGTTCCATGTCTATAAGAGTCTTTACTGTTGCATTTAAATTCATTCCACTAGTGTTAGGAAAAGGGTGACAATTTACAACAAAAAGATGGACAGAGTTAAGTACAATGCCCCCCCCTCCCATTACTAAACAAACTCCCATTGGAAAAACAGAGAAAAAAAATTGGACTCTATGTAAGAGCTAGAAGGCATTACAAAGAAATCATGGCTTTCAAGCTTTCTGGTGCTCCAAGGCCCTAAACGTTATTATGTGTGCTAACAGACTATCAAATAAACAATATGGTCAATCAGGCAGATACCATTAATAGTGAAACCAGCAGCCCATAGTTAGTTTACCATCCTATCTAAAGTTTTTGCTAGAAGTAAAAACCATTAAAATACATGAATAGCCAATTGAGCCTTCTGGTCTCTGCTTTAATACGTTAACTTGTACTAAAAAATTTCCTCATAATACATTTTTATTACTACAATTGATATGTTTGGTTTATAATGACTTGTTTTATTTATTCACACAAAAGTGGAATTATATATTTTCATCTTTGTTTCCTTTCATTACTTTCCAACCCCATATATTCAAACACCATCTTCTCTTATACTTTTTCTGCCTTTACAACATTAAACCATATTATCTTATTATAGATATATAGTGCATCTCTCTTCTTTTAGACAATCTTTTATTCTTGTACAGAATGTATTCCCATGTCTTTTCTTCTTTTAGTACATCCCCCCTTTCCCATAAATAGTAGAAGAAACTCCATTCATCGCAATGAACATCATCAACATGCATGCAGAATTTCCTTTTAGATCTACAACCCAGTCCAAGATCAATGTTTACAAACTGGGAAGTTACTGTTTTGAACCCTCATAGTGAACCCTCTCTTGCTTTACTTGCATACTCTGCAACTGTCATGACAAATGGTCACTGTGCCAGTCACATATAAATTAAGTTAACTGAGAACATTGTTTGTAGTTCAGACTTGTATGCACATATGGTCTTCCTTTGGTAGTTTTGGCAACTTATTTATTGATTCTCCCTCACCTGAAAAACTTTAAACAATGAAAATATTCATATATTTACTTCATAGTAGGTTCCTAGGCAAACGGTGCTACAGCCTTTTTAAGCATAGCCATTCATGCCCCAATTTTCTCAATTATCAATGCCCAAGGACTAGAATGGCTTTGATATATGCCTGTGCCTTAGGGCATCTACAAGCTTCCCCTATTCATAAGGTTAATGGGAAACAGGTGAATTTGTGATTTCAGATCCACTGGTCCAAAGTGCATCTGGACAGGGTTAGGGAAGGGCACTGCTTCACACGAATGAGGACTCTGTTCTAGAGAAGAAATAATCTCCAAGATACATACTTGTCTCTCCAACATGTTTTATGTCACAGATGAGGCTCAGGGCCTTAGAATGGGTAACTGTAGTGCTACTTGTTTTATGAATGTGTAGCAGATCCATCAGAACTGGACTGGAGAATGCTTGTAGGTTTGGGATAGATCATGCCTCAATAGTCTGTACAGGGACTGGGCTTTGAGCAGACTACACAGGACATACCATTTACATTGTCTATTCTTTTAATGAGGAACTTCTATGGCCAACCCAGCTGCTACAAATGCCAGGTCAGATACATGCCAAAAGGTGCATTGTACTCGATTATTGGTTTAATGACGCCTGAGTATAGTGGAGCTACGATCTCCTTAGATCTGGATGCAATGCCCATACTTAAGTTGTGCCATGTAGAAGGATTTTCTCACTGCCATGGACACATGGTGATCAAACTTAGACTACTGTCAATCCATACTCCCAAGTCCCTTACCACTGGATTTAACCTTAGGATGAGTGTTATTCAGTGTTTTAAGTTGCTGGGGTGGTTATCTTCCCAAAGTGTATAATTATGCATTTTATTTTCATCAAGTTTTAGGCAATGGCTCTGACACCAGTTATTTGTCTAAGGCCCTCCTGGAAGATGTTTACATCTCTGGGGGATTCTCTGATTGCATTCAGCTTGCTGTCATCAGCATATTTGGTCAGCTAAAGGCCCTCTACATTTGTCTTGGCTTCAGAGAAGGATATTCCAAATCAGAGAGCTCCCAGTACTTAGACTGAGTCCTGTGGTACACCACTAGTAACAGGCCTCTTGGAGTTATATTCCCCCACCCTAACTTCATTTATCCTATCTATGAGTCATTTGACTATCCATTGGATGTCATAGGGATTTATGCCTAAATTTTGGAGTTAACCGATAATACCCGAGTTAAGTATTTTTCAAATGCCTTTGCCAGGTGACAGTATGCATTATGTACTGTTTTGCCCTTGTCCATGGCTCTAGTGAATTTCTCATCTACCAGGTTTAGTAGGCCTGATCTATATTTGATAAAACTGATCTGGAATGTGTCCAGTATTGGAAGATTTCTATGTCATTGTTCATCAGGTCTACAATAATTCTTTCCATGGCCTTTCATACAAGAATAGTCAAACATATGGCTCTGTAGTTCCCTGGATCTGATGATGGTCCCCCTCTGTGTAGCAGAATGACTGTTGCAGTCCTCCATTCCCTAGGGACAAAGCCTGACTGGAATCTGTGGTTGAATAGAGATTCTAGTGGGCCTGACAGGTCCTGTTTCAAGCTACGTAGGAGGCATCATGGGATATCTGGACCCATCAACGCAGAGTTTTTTTTAAGCTTTGGGGAGTGCAGTGAGGATCTGTTCTTTAGTGATAGTTGAGGCAGAAATGGTAGAGTGTATTTACTGGGGGGTCGTAACTGGTAGTGACAGAGGGGGATGAACTGGACTTAAATTTATTGGCCAGAAATTCTGCTATATCCTTCACTTCAGTACAGGGAATTATGTTTACTGTTAGTTCAATACACTGTTGGGTGTTCCCCTTAAGGTACCATACATAACTGAAAACTGCCTTATGGCTATCCTTAGCCTAGGAGGCTATTGTTACCTTAACATTGGTGCTGGAGGACTTGATTAGTCCTCTGAGTTGCTCACTGAGACTGATGAAGCATTTCTTTGCCTGTTGGGCAAAACCCTTCCTATTTTTGGGCAGGATTTTCTTTCTTTTGTTGTGTAACCTGTTTATTCTGGGGATCCACCAAGGTGGCTTGCTTTTGATATTTGTCCAAAGGTTTTTTGGTTATTATTACTGTTTCTATGCAGTTATTTTCATGCGTGTTCAAGGTTTCTGAAAACACTTCTACATATACCATAGTGTTCTCTGAGTTTGGGGGGATTCGAATTTAGCTATGTCATCATTTAATAGCGGGCAGTTAGCCTTGGAAAAGTTCTTAAAGGTTCCATGGTTTGCTGGGAGTTCAAGCTTTATATTTAATTCAAGGATGACCACTTTCTGATTTGATCTGACCAGTGAGGACATTGCACTACAGGGGGTGTAACATTTCCTCATATTTGTGATAACCAGATCCAGGATATTTTCACTCTGAGTAGGTGTGCAGACTAGCTGTTCCAGGGTGTTTGCATTGACAAAATCCAGGAATCTTTCAGCCTGAATTGTTAGTGGTTGTAAATGTACATATAAAGCTCAGATCCTGCAGGTATTCACAATTTTATCACTATTGTGAGTGATACTACAACACTAACATCCCCAGACTAATAAAATGCAAACATAATTTGAGAGAAAAACAAACCCCTTCAGACAGTCACAAGCCCTTGATATTTCAAGTCATCACAAGTATGAATAAGCACTACGTTTACCATTCTTCACAAGCACATCCCAAGTCACTACCCCCATTGTATGCATAAGCACTTCCTGTACACAAGTTTCACTTCAATAAATATTTTACTGCAGTATTTCAGTATTGTATAAAATTACATGTAAACAGCACTGTGTAGATTTATTGTGTTTTTTTCTGTTTTGTCTCTCCCATCAATTTTTCTCCTTTTTTTCTTATTTTGCTTATGCATGCCTTTATCCTGTTTTGTTTTTCTCTCCATTTTATTTTCTTTTTTTTACAGGTTCAAATCCCTCAGGAGCAGGCCAGGCAAGTACCTCCCAGGCTAGGGACAGATCACCCACTGCCTGTCCTTGGACATCAACACAGGGTCAATGGCATGTTGCAGCCTGGAAAGCCCAACAAAAAGGGGGGCTTTGGAAATTGATTGAGGCCATACTGGTAGTGGTAGAGGTCAGGAGAATTCAGCCAGTTGAAGCCTCTCTTCAGCATGTAGAGGACACACTCTCACAGTTGGTGGTTAACCACTGAACCAACACAGGGCCCTACTCCTCAACATGTGGGTCCTCCACTGTAACCCCATCTGTCAGTGGATGTGTTTGAGTTTCTGTGGACTGGGATTCCAACCAGCACTTCCTCAGCTCTTCTTCCCTTACCCTTTTTCCTTCAAACTCTTTCCCACCCACACTAACCTCTTATAAAAAAAAAAAAAAAATTGAAAAAATACAGGGGTTCTATCCTCTGACAAGAACATAATGCCCATCCTCTCCTACTTCCTTGCAGCACAAACCCTCTTGATATTTCCCTTATGAGTGCCCCTCTTTAATTTCCCTTTTTCGATCTTTACTGTCACACCTTCTACTCTTTAATGAAACCATCCGAGTGTCCACAAAAAGGATGTCCCATATAAAAAAATTATAACCCCCTTTCTTTTCTCCAAAAGATGATTCTTGGCTGCTGCACAGTCCGCAGCTTTCCTAAAATTATTTGAGCATGACTGTGTTCAGCTACACTTGTCCATGATATGCAAAAAAAAAAAAAAAGCAACATATGATTTTGCAAAGTAATTCGCAAGTTCATCATGCCGAACTTTATATAACTTTATATAAAAGTGGGAGTGTTTCTAAAAAAAATGCTTCACTTTTCTGTATTCATCACAAATGCCTTTGCTGACCTTATTTGCGTATCAGTGTAGCACCACTGTTTGCGCAGAACCATAATGCTTTTGCAAAATCCCATTCTATAAAAAACGGCCCTAGCAAAAAATGGAAACTGTGGATCCAGTGATGTGATTACCTGACGAGAATGAAACTTTACAGGAATTACTGCAAGATATTTAAGTATTTTACTTTCCTTGAAGAGAAAGACAAGATATCAATGCTAAGAAAAACAAATAGTAATTGTTACCAGCACAAAAAAATGTCATTACTAGACATGTATTCTTTGAAAGGGGAGAAGGTCCTTCAGATAATGTAGAGGTATACAGTACTATATTGAAGAACTGATCCAAACACAGAGTTTGTTGAGCTGCACTATTCTCTAAGGCAAAGCATAATTTGTCATAAAAGACATAACTAAACAAGGGTCAGACTGTTTAAAGAACCAAAATTGATTTTATCAAAAGTTATATTAGAAGAGCAAATTAAATTACTAGAGCAGAGTTAAAAGCATTAGCTGCCGAAATGGTGGTGTGTATAATAAAATGAGAGTCAGATAAGGTGAATATGAATAACAAAGGCTGTATTGCAAAAGTAATAGATGTAAAGCAGAAACCCACATGGCAATGCATTATAACCAGGGCTGGCTTTAGGTAAGTTGGTGCCCATGGCGTCCCCTCATCCCACCTCCCACTGTCCAGATTATATTTTTCTTTCCTTTTTCTCAGTTTGTCTTACTCTTCAGAATAAATGAATAACTGTGGGAAAAAATGAAGTTCAAACATTCATTCAACATGATCCAACTAGGCATGACTGCACTCTGACAACTGTAAAGGAAAGAAGTGCAGCCAGGGGTCTGGGGGCCACAAGGTACTCCGGAGCCATGAGTTTTTTTAGACACTCCAAGATGTATTTTAGAGTTTTTTAAACAACCTTTTCATCCAATGATTGCCTGAAAAAAGAACCTTTTATGTCAGAGAGTATGTGAGGGTCCCCCACAGTGATGTGTCACTAGGGGTTGTAGGGGTGTTCTTTTTTTTACGCAATAAGCATAATACTGAATAGCAAACATATACTCAGAAAAGTAACTATGTGGCCTGTGACACATGGTGGCATGGCTCCAGCAGTATTGCAGCTAGGGTGGGGAAATGGGGCATTTGGGGGCGTGATCATTCAATTGTGACTGCTCTTCTCTGCATATCAGTACTGCATTTGTGTTCAAAACTAAGTGCTATAGTTCTTTGTGTCATAAATTGTAGCATGCAATTTACTACAGTTTAAAAAACAAAAAAAAGAGCTGTCAAGTCAACACCTCTGGGATCCAACATGTCATATCCCTCGATCAATTGTTAAAGATTGTGATTTCTTAAATTAAATATATATAGTGAGATTTGTACATTAAGCCCAGTACAATCTTTTGGGGATGATAGTTGGGGTGGGTCCTTGCTGTTTAAAGGCCCCCCCAAGAAAGACCATAACATTCCCACAGCAGATGAATACAGGACCAAACCAGAGACAGATCGCCATTGCAGAAGAACATTTATAGCGTACTTGCATGTAAGTACTACCTGGTATAGTTTTTGTTTGTGACTCTTACTGCTATTTTTGAGAAGTTTCACACATGGTATGTATTTTATGTCATGCATATTTCTGGTTGGTAACAACTCTACCTGGTCACTTGTTTTCTGGAGTTCCATTTCAAGAGCGTTTTTGTTATTTTTTCCTTTACTCTATTTGCCCTGCATATGAGTATTTTAGTAGTGCAAGTATAGAATTGTATTTATAGTATGTTGTGACTTTAAATAACAGGTAAAATGCTGCTTTATTCAATAATGTGAATACTGTCACCTGCTATGTGTACTTATAGATCAGTAACCTGTTTGGCAATTAGAGTAGAAGTTATGGTAACCTCCGAGGGATACAATTGACTCTGTGTATCTGCATAACATCACTGTTATTTCTGACTGTTAGCTGGAGAATGTAGCATCTTATTAGTTACTTGTTTCTGTAGCACACCACTGACTACTGACTTTTAGTGCAGAGTGTTAAATTGTGCGTAGCATCTTAGAAGTTACTTGTGTTTCTGTAGTATACCACTGTTGTTCCTGACTTTTAGTGGAGAATGCTAAATAGTGTGTAGCATCTTAGTAGTTACTATTTTTTGTCTTCATAACCTTTATAACAATACATAATAGTTAGTGTATGTTATAATAGGTTGGTATCACCTGCAGTTACCTTTTTGTTTTTTTTTCTCTGATATCCTCGCATTTTGTGTTGCTCATAGAATTGTGCTGTTTCTTACAAGGTATGCTGCTCCTCCCCTCCATTCTCTATCTGAATTACTTGGTAATCAGAGTGTTTTAAAACTTTAGACCTAATATTTACCTCCTTTTCCTTTTTACTTGCAGTCCACTCAGCAAAAGTTACATCCTGTGTCTTGGCCAACCTCCAGTCAACTCAAGGCTATCTCATTGTCCTGCACTGTGAGACCCTGCATCGGTGGAACACTAAAGTGCTTTCAGCTACACTAGTGTATGTTAGAGTTGTATTTATTCTGGCCTCCAAACTGAAGACCGTTTCCCCTTTCACTGTACGCGTGCACACTACTGGTCCCCCCCACCATTTCTCTCTTCCTATAGTACTCCTAGGTCAATTACTTAAAACTACTTTCTCTTGGAAAAAGTTTACCTATGTACCTGCAGCCCATACTTCTTTTGCTTTTCCTTGCAGAAGTGGTGGTCCTTTTCACCACTCTGTACTACGTTAGTAGTATAACATTTGTAGTTATTAGGTAAATACTGCACCACACTGACCAGGAATTAACTTAGCTTGGTTTTCCTGTTTTCTTTTTAGCAGCTGGCTTAGTCCAGTTTTTCTGACTCCCAGCCTTGCATTACTTTGTGTCTATCCCTTCCCCCACCTTGAACCTGCACACCTTCTCTCAAACTCCTGCTTAATTACAGAGGTATCAAAAAGCCTGATGCAGAAAGGCACCATCTTTTGACTTAGATTTTCTGCGTTGCGTCATAGGAATCCCCAGTAGTGTGCTCACATGCAAGTAGCCCATTGCCCTCTAGGTGGCTCCATACTATTAGTGCATCCAAGTGCCCCACCTGCCCACTAGGTGGCTCCATACTATTAACGTTAGGGTCTCTAAATCCCTTTACCTCTTCTTCATTGAATCCCCCTAACACAGTTCTTAGTCATCTTTGTTATTGTTCTCTCTTATACTGTGGTCCCAGTATAACCATCCAAATATTTCCTTATCACTCTGCTATAATCCCACTTCTATCTTTTTTTAAGCCTCTTACCTTCTTATATGTCTAAACACACTTACCTTCAGTCTTCAGCACTCCAATGATTGTTCTCCTTGATCATCTCCTTCTTTTGGCTCTATCCGCTCCGTTCGTCCTGTGGGCTCACTCCGCTCCCCTACCCTGCCCACAATTCCCACCCGCTCCCAGGTGTCCTACACTTATTATCACCTTGCCACTCCCCCTCATCTGACACCACTCCCACTCATCAGAATCAATCAGCATTAACCAATCATTCACAGGACCCAGCCCTATTACTCCAACTCTATCCAGACTCTCACTCTATGCTAATTATAAACACCCCAACTCTATTTTAAACAAGCATTACTCAAATACCCCTACAATGCCTCCACATACTTTTAATAAATCTTCAAAGGTTAATCCTATTTACTGCCTAATACCCCCACTTATAATTCTCTATCTTCTCACAGCCTATGAATACCAACACCTCCCTGGCACCCACTACCCTAGAACCAAAACCAGTACTACTAATCAGCCACATAATTCTAACCAACCACTACCCCACCTCTCATAAAACTCTTCTAATGCAAAAACTCAACATCCCATTCGTGCTTCATATATTAATCATAGAACTAAATACTACAACAAACTTATTAAAACTCCAGAAACTTGCTATTAGATTACTACCTAACCTCATAGTGGATGGTGACATCCACCCTAACCCAGGCCCAAACCCACCTGTGACTATCAGCCCCACAAATAGCACCCATACTAGCCTACGAAACTCAAATAATGCCCCCAACTCAATCCTAGTGTATCACCTAAACATCAGAAGTATAAACAAGAAAATTCACTACTTACATGCCCTCCTAGATGTCCACTCCCCTGATATACTATGCCTTACCGAGACCTGGCTCGAGCCTACTACCATTGATAATGAGATTATACCCCCAGGGTACAATATATTAAGACTTGATCACATCTCTAAGAAAGGAGTGGGGGGTAGCCATCTTGTATAAATTCACTCTGGAAGTATCCAAAACTAGTACCCCAAATGCCTTGTTTACTAACAATGCAGAAATACTCATCACAAAGGTCCAACTCAACAAACAGGAATCTATAAACATTGCATGTATCTGTATTCCCCCAGGTGACAACACAAATACCTTGGAGGGTATCCTCCAATGGCTCTCCACTAACTGCCCCCAGGAAACTATTATTCTTGGGGATGTTAATATCGACTGGAATACTTGCTCTTCAGACTTCCCGTCCACCCATATAAATTTGCATGGCTTCTCCCAGATGATATCTTCCCCAATCAGAATAAATAAGCCTAACAAAAAGGAAAGTAAACTAGCCTGGGTATTATTAAACAACCTACCCCAGATATATAAAACAGGCACCCTACCTGAGGACTTTAGTGATCACTTCCTGACCCATATAATCAGGAAAAGAAATTACATCCCTCAACAATCTTCCTTTAAAACCATTAGAAGTTTTAAGAATTCTAGTCAGGCTAAATGTCAGAATTAACTTAACACATGTGACTGGTCCCACCTATGGCTATTTCCACTAGATGAAGCGGTCTCATACTTTAACTCTACATTTTTTGCTATCCTGGATAACAGAACCAATAACAAAGTAGCACCATGGATGTCCAATGATACAAGACAAAAAATTATTAGTAGAAACAAAGCGTGGACCTCCTGGAGAACCATTAAGTCCCCAAAAGACCACCTTATATATAAACAGCTGAGAAATGATGCAAAGAAGTCTATTATGCTAGACAAAAAGAATTACTACTGTAATCTGCAAGAAAAGCACCAAAATCAACCACAAAAATTTTGGTCAGGCATAAACAAACTTTTCCACCCAGGCCAATCAACTACCCCTTTAACTACCCTCCAACAACCTCCTAAAAATTGTTGCTAACACCTTTAATACTTTCTTTACAGAAACTGTGCAATCCTTAGCCAGTAAGCTATCTCCCTATACCCCAAGTACCACCAACCCCACACCTGATAATAAGATCCCCTTTAATCTTGATTCAGTACCAACATCTTTTATTATGTCTCTACTTAAAAAACTGAAACCCACCACCCTTTCAGCAGACCTACTACCTGCAGAATATCTCCAAAAAGCTGCCAATGAAATAGCATACCCCATATCAATTTTAATCAATAGAACTATCCACGAAGCCTATATCCCCTACATCTGGAAAATCTCCCACATTGGTCCTCTTCATAAAGGGGGAGATTCCACTGAACTTTCAAATTATAGGCCTATAGCCATTCTGTCTCCCTTGGCTAAAATAATGGAAAAATGTATCCACAAGCAATTTCTTGCCTATCTGAATCAAAACACTCTCCTAGCCCCCTCCCAGCACAGATATAGACCTTGTCATAGTACAACCTCAGCCCTTCTCTCCTTCTCCCATACAATAAATCAAAACCGTAATGACAACAAGCTCTCCTCAGTCCTCTTCCTCGACCTATCCAAGGCATTTCATATGGTAAATCACCAGCTACTCTTAAAAACAATAAAATCACTCTTCATAGATAACCTAGCAATTATCTGGTTTCTTTCTTACCTAAGTGACAGACAACAAGTTGTACTATGGAAGAATAACCTATCTTCCCTTTTACCAGTCACCCTTGGAATCCCACAGGGATCTATATTAGGTCCCCTCCTATTAACCATATTCATTAATGACTTGTACAAAGTCATCCCTGATGCAACTTGCATTCAGTATGCAGATGTCCCAACCCTAATCTGCTCTACCATCTCCCCCACAGATTTACAATCCTTGTCCAAAATTACTTTCAACAAAGTAGAGAACTGGCTCACTGGTCGCCAACTACTATTAAACCCAAATAAAACTAAACTATTACTCTTCTCCCCCACTCGCAAGGTCCCCTCACCACCTCTCACCACAACATCTAACAATGGCACCATAATTTCCCCAGAACCTAGTACTAAACTACTGGGAGTGATCATCGACAACAACCTCAAGTTTGATGCTCACATAGACAAAACTATTGAAACAGTTAATAAAAAATGAGGTTCTTTATACAGGATTAAACCATTCCTAACCCCATCTGCTAGAACTGTTACTGCCCGTACACATCTGCTATCGACCCTTCTTTATGCCTCACCCATCTTCGTAAACCTAAGCAAATCAAACCTAAATAAGTTAACTAGGTGCTACAATAACATTGCCAAATTTGCCACAGGATCAGCTTATAGAACCCATCACTGCCTTAACCTTCAATCGTTAGACTGGCTTGAACTAACCTATGAACTGCAATATAGCCAACTAATACTTGTTCACAAAATCCTCTACCAACCAGACAGTACACCCATACTGAAAAATATTACTACCCCCTACAGTAACCTAAAATCCCTTTGTTCTTCCAAAAAAATTGCTAGTGCAAACTGTTAAAACCAACAGTTCAACTGGTGAATCACTATTCTCCAACTCTGCCGGTAAAAACTGAAAACTACTTCCTGCTGAACTCACCACTGACCCCTCCTTATCCCAATTCAAAAAATCCCTTAGGAAGTACCTAAAAATGCAGTGGCTTTGTCCCTGTACTGACCCTGACTAACCCCCACTCAAACGTAATTCATAAATGAGAACCTCATTACAGGACTAAAACTCTGACTCTCTAACCGTTTTAAATTCTGTGTATCACCCACATACTGGAAAGATTTAAAGTTAACACTACACCATGTATGATAACCATCTTAAATATATGTGTTTTTCTTTATAAGATGAAATCTTCAACTATTTCTTTCTCAGCTACTTGCTTCCAACCTTTGCTGTGTGTATGTGATAAAAACATGTACCTGTGAGTACATATCTTTAAACAAATCTCAGTTTTGTGATACTCACTGTAATAATTTCACTGTATTTACACTTGTTTTTGTACATTTGGAGCTTTTCTCCCCAGGCCTTCACTAAAAAATGGACCTGCATCCAGTCAGACTTTCCCGGTGAACAAATGTAAAATAAAATAAATAAATAAATTGTGCAAAAGCATTTATACAACTCCTTGATCAAGGCATCATGGCAGATGTACTATGTACATTAACAGAGTCAAAAGCCTTGCTGAATTAAAACAGTTTGTTCTCCTACAAGGCTATGTGAGTTGAGGTGCCAGGGATTATTTTTCTCTCATTTTTAACAAAATGTGTGTTTTAAATCAGAAAGTATTGAATTTGGTGACACACACTGCTTGACTTGGTGAATTTGTGAAAATCTGAGATATGCAAACTACACCTGAGGAAATAACGTGTTCCAACATTCTGTCTCTTAAATGACTAATTATAATTGCACAGAAGTCCTTGCGAATGCATTCAGCCCAATAAAACAGATCTCCCTAAAAACATGCTCACATTTAACCTTTCATCTATTTTACTCTTCCTGCTGGTTATGCAGCTTATGGAAAGTTTCACATACTGTTGCTTTATCTGATGAAACTTGTGTAATAAAGACTCTGACATGACAGTTAAATCATTATGGAGGAAATGATTTGTGGGGTGGGTTCCCCTACAGTAGCCTTCAGTAACCTCAGACATGTTGCCCTTATTTGCAAGGTCTTTTAAGAACTGAAACAGCATTGCAGACATACAGTAATTTACAGTCCTCATATCTCCTTGGAGATGTTACCTCTAATAGTGAGAAAAGAACAACAGCTCCCCTAGGACAAAGTACATAAATCAGCAGCACTTACTCTCTGTTGCTGGCATGGGGGATGGTGTGCTCTTCGGTTTCTTGGATTTCTTCTCAACAGATGTTGGCGTTTCAGCAGCTGGAGCATCTAAAATTAAACAGAGGTTGTGTGATGTACTGAAAAAAATGTTTTTAATTAACTCCTTGTATGCTGCAGGTTTGATGGTAGCTGTCAGAGGTAAACCCTATGACTGTTTACACAGATCTTATCAGACATGGAAGTTCTGAGATTCTGAGGCTCTAAAATACATACATATAAATATCAGAAAGAAAACCCATGCAGAATGAAACCCCCAAACCAAGCATTCAATACTTCACAGGGGGACAATATCTATGTTAGTCTTAATGGAAGCTCCCTTTCTCATTTATAGATATACTACACTCCTCAGCTCTTATAGAAATGTACACATATTTAAATGATTTACTTCATTTGTGAGCTTTTACAGAAAATCATTAGTTAGCTCCACTATCTTAAGCTGTTAAGGGGAGCATAATAGAAAACTCTGACAGTCTAAAACAGTCTCTTTTTCTCTAATGGTTCCTATTGCATTATCGAATTGCTGAAACTTTGAACTTGAAAACATTGAACACAAGTGTTTGAAGTTTCAGCAATTCGAATAAAAAAAACAAAACAAAAAAAACAACAAAACCAGCTTAATAACTGTTGTAAGAAGGGGGGGGGCAAGCCCCCTGCAACCCCCCACACCCCCAGATTTTTATACCAATTCCGAGATTGCAAAGGGAAATATTCCCTTTTCGCACTGTAGTGCGATCTCAGAGTTGGTATATTTAAAGAGCATGGGGTGTGGGGGGTGCAGGGAAGCCCCCCTGCTTATGACAGTTACTTTCTGTCTATTTTTTTTTTTTTTTGGTGTGTTCAAAATTATAAAACTTCGAAGTTTTATACTTTCGATCACGTAATAGGAACCCTTTCTCTAAAACCTCATTCAAAAAATGAATTGTGGTGCTAATCCTAACAGATTATGTTCATAGTTCTTCAAAACATATTTCACCCTAGTTTAGAAATGTATACAACTGTGCCAGTATATTAATCTGTATTCACGTCTATTACTCAAAGTCATTTTTACATTGTTCTCTAAGCTATTTTACATGGTGTACTGCTAGTGATACTTTCTGGACAAGTTTATCTAAAATTCCCATTTTTTTCACAAGCATGAAAGTGAAAGGGCAGTATTAGCTCTCACTGGGACTCAAACCCATGACACTCACCACACTGTGCTAGTTGCACTGACACTGGACCAACAGGAGCTTTTGGACAGTATTAGCTGTTCTATGATTCTAGCAGTGCTTTCTCTGTTTTTGTGTATGTGTGCACTTATAATTTGGCCTTGGTCATGATGCTAGAGGTTTACTAGTTGAAAGAATAAAACCAAGGGGGAACTCAACATCTGTCTATCTAGTGGTCCAGTGGCAGAGACACTAGCACAGTATGCTGGAGGTCTCGGGTTCCAGCCAGGAATAGGAGCTAAGACTGCCCTTTCACTTCTCTGATTCTGGCAGTGCCTGGCTTTCTCTGTATTTGTGTGTGTGTGTGTGTGTGTGTGTGTGTGTGTGTGTGTGTGTGTGTGTGTGTGTGTGTGTCTGAAATTTGACATTTCTGACACAGAATATCTTACAGTAACATTTTTGTTTTGCTTCAGTTTTGATGCTTGACTCTTCACATAGGTGTTATCACACAGGAAATCTACAATGGTTTAGAAATACACTAATACAACAAATTTCATGTACTTTCAGAATATTTAATATGAAAAAAATGAAAACAGCATATTTGTTCAGGTGAGATTATTTGTTTTTGTTTTCTTTCCTTTACCTGAACTCACAAAGATATGAATGTGATGTGACAGTTACTTTCATAATGACAAACTAATGTCTGAACAGAAGCTTTTGACTTCAAGAAGGTAAGCAGGCTGGAAATACAGAGGGAGAAGCACTTCTAATGTTAATGTGTGCACGGGCTCACATGTGTGTGTTGTAGCAAACAGTTTTGCTTATAACAACTGAATCAATCTGAAGTTCATATTTATTTAAAAGAAAGTTCAACAAAAAATAGAAAATCCATTTCACTAGTGATTTTCAGTATGCAGTGCCCATTTATCTAAAACTAACTTTTTTCTGATAAAAGTTCATAATCTACAGGATTTACACAGTTTACGAGACATGCAGTGCTACCTTACAATCAGCCGCAGTATTCGCTTTGCAAAGGGCTCTGGCAATATAGCTGGCGAAAACAAATGAACTGCACTTATGAGACCACACAAGACAGAGCTATACTCCAGTAAGGTTCTCTTTAGAGCACCTCACAGGCACGGACATCCAGAAGTCCCTTCCCCTTGAGGTTCCTCACAGGCAGGGATAACATGCAATACTTTCTCCTTGCACTTCCTTGCAGGGGGTTATACCTCTAAGTGGCCTCTCTTTTAAAGGGTGTGAACAACTTTTGCTTCAGGGAATGCTACCTAGATTGCCTTTCTCCTGGTACATGCTACCCCTTCTAGAGTTCCCATGGGACTCCCTTCTGACACAAAGGTCACAAATCTGCATACTAGCAGGACATTGGGCCTTAATTAGACATGACTGCAGCTAACCCTGGTTAACCTTTACTTGCTTGAGTAGCTATGACTTTATACATTTAAACAGACCAGGCACCATCATGCTACATGACCCATTCCTAGTACAGAATCATTGTTTCTAGTCTAAAAATGGGCTACAAGCCTGAGACAGCCCATTTGTATTCAGGTGGCTGTGGCAAGACTGATGCATAATTTTAAAAACTGAAAGGCTGTAAGGTTACTTTTCACCATAATAAATTCAGTTTAGCATCCATTTGTCAATATAGCTGTTGAAGTGAGGTATACTCTCTAATATGAAAGAATTACCTGCCCATCAGGTAGTATTTAAGGCTGGTGAGGTCCAGATAATGGTAAATACTCTCTTTCAATAATCAATTAGTAATTCTTGGCATTACTCAGCTTTCTGATAAAACAGCAGATGGGGTGTTCCTTCCTATATACAACTATACAACTTGTGATAATACTTGGACCTTGCCCACCACAGAGGCATTTCTATGTACAAAGAACAGTTGCAAAAAGTCAGGGGCTATAAATATGGACTCTGTACACATTTTCTTTAGTTGTCTAAAGGCTTGCCCTATTTATTTTGTCAGTTTCACATTGAATGGAACTTTACACCTTTAGTCACAGGTAAGTCAGGGGGTATGCTGTGTAGTGGCAGAATTGGAAACAAATTTCTATGGTTTGCATGAGCCACTTTTGTACTGCTACAACTTTTTTCAGCCTGTGATTTCACCATCCCTTGGCCTACAATATAGCTCAACTAGAGAGATTCTGCCATATCTAACCTGCACTTAGACGAGTTAGCCATAATTCCAGCTTGATATAGATAATGTAAAATGGCTTGTTCATTGAATATGTTTTGTCCCATTCTCTGAGAATATTACAACATCAAGTAGGAAGGCTCCTGCACATCTGGTGTGGGGTTTGAGGATTTTGTTCATCAGTAATTGGAATGTTGCTGGTACTCCATGGAGTCCAAAAGGCAGCATTCTATAATGGAGAAAATCATCTAGTTAGAGAACACCCTCTTCCCCTTTGTGTCGCGGCTACTGGGATTTGCTAATAGTCTTTGATTAAGTTTAATGTGGACAGCAGCATAGCCTAGTTCAATTAATCAATTAATTTGTCGGCTCAGAGCATGGGATATGAATCAAATATAGATATGGTGTTTAGCTTCCTGAAGTTGTTGCCAAACCTTATAGTTTTACCAAGGTTGGGGAACAGTGCAATTGCACTACGAAGCTCACACTAGGATTCCTCCATAAAGTTGTTAATAACTTAGTGTTTTAAGGAATCTGGTATTAGGTATAGTATTAAATATACTTTCTCTCTGACAAGATTCTACTGAAATAAACTGTTTTTTTTTTAACCAGCAAGTCAGATTTCATTATTTGTGTACCAGACCCAAACAGTGTCTCCCCTATGTTGACATTAGAACATGTTGTACAAACTAACTTAATCTGCAAAGCATTTTCACTCCACTAACTGCAGTTTCAGAAAATTTATTTGGTACAACTGCTATGGCTTCCTTTTTCGTGGTTGGCTCACCTTATAATTCACTTCATTCACTATAACACTTCCAAAGGGCCTTACCATGCTGCTAGGAACTTATTTTCAGTAGTGGGTATTAATACAAGTACCAGATGTCCTGGTTTGAACTCCCACAGAAAAGTATTTCTGTTGAATGTTTGCTGCTGTGTCTACTTTACTCTCTCTCTGTTTTTTTTTACTACAGGCATTGCAATTACTAACCTGGCCTAAGATCAAACATTACACAGCTCATTTAAGTCCTGCCTTCTTTTAAACCTCATTCCTCCCCTGCATGTACTGTTCCCAAAACTCCCAATTTTTCTTATGCAATTTGTTCCTACCCCTTTCTAAAGATCTCAATTCCATCTGTTTTATCTCTGTTACTATAGTTGCTACTTCTAGTATAGTTGGTTTAAATTTTGATTTCCATTTTCTAGTAATTGCTTTTTTGGCTGCCACCATAATTAGATAAAGCAAGGCCTTACCATGTCTAGGCAATTCTGATTCAGTATCTTACCTCAGAAAAATCATCTCCCTCATCACACCAATCTCCCCACCCAGCATCACTAACATCCCTAAGGGAATCCTTAAAGTCCACCAACTCACCGCACTCCCAGAAAATATGTTCCCAATTACCTCTTTCTTCCCCATCACACCTCCAACATTTGCTAAGTGAGGAAAAAATCTCTGGAGTATACTTGGGATATAAAAATATCTATGTAAACATTTCCAAGCAAAAATCCTAAATCTTTTAGATTTTGTTGTATATTTGGGAGACATACATATATCCTTCCATTGTTTCTTTATGATTTGCTTATCCAAGCTCTCTCCCCAATCCTTTCAAACCTTCTTGGATTGATTCATACAGTTATCATGCAATATTTTATATGCTCTACTAATTATTCCCTTTTTAATGGCAGCTTCTGTTCTAAAGTCTGCTAAAAACTCTACCAGTGCTGTCCTTTCATTTAAGACTCCCTTACTTCTTTTTGTTTGCCGATACTCTGTTATCAGTCCTTGATAGGGAAGGTAATCTATAACATGCAGTTCAAACAAATTATTGGTGTCTTCTCATTCTATCATCTTTCCCTCTTTAGTTATTTGCTCCCAATACCGTGGCTCCTTTGACAGCTTTCTCCAATAAATTCCAGCCCCCTCTTGCCTATTGTCGATATCCCTAATTACAGACATATCTATCGGCAGAATCTCCTTTCTCCATTCCTGTGTTGGCTTAGTTCTTAGGATACTTTTTGCTACTTTATACATATAATATTCTGTATGATTATTGCTATTCTCCCTAAAGGCCTGCATCCAAAATCCCAGTCTCTCCTTATTTCTTGAGCTTCCCCCCTGTTTCATCATCATCCCTTTCCACTTTGAATTAAATTCTTTGGTTTGTGCTATGTATAGGAACCTTAACTATGTAGCTCTGAAATACCCCTGTAAATCGAGTAATTTCCAATCTGCCCTATTCTCCTGGAAGAAACAGCTTATTTCACTTGACTCTTGCAGTCTTCCCCTCCCAGATAAAGTCCTTCAGCTGTCTATTAATTGCTATCCACAGCTTCTCCTCTGGTTGATAAAAATATGCCTGACGTGTATAAGACTAATGGGGCTAAAAACATTTGAACTGCTTGTATCTTAGTATCCATATAACAAAGCTTCTATTTTCAAATTTTTTTTGTATTATCTTTTGTTTAGTCTCTTCCCACATATCCTTAGTTGCCACACCAGAATCATTTTTAATCCATACTCCCAAACAATTCATTCTATCATGTTCCTTTAAATATGGATATTGCTGAATCAATTCACATCTGGGTACATAATTTAACACCCCAAAAATGTGAACCTGTTTCAAAATGTTCCACAACACTGTAATGTCTCTTTCTGGTTTTGTCAAATATAAAATTATATCGTCTGAAAACAGGGCCAGCTTTTCTTGACTACCATACCAATTATATTCTTGAAATTTCTGAGTACCTTATTTTCTTTGCCAGTGGTTCTGTACCTTATTTTCTTTGCCAGTGGTTCTAAATATAATGCAAATAACACAAAGGATGAAGAGGACACCCCTGTTGCCTGGCTCCTCTGCTCAAGCAGAAATTATCAAAGATGACATCACCCACTTTAATTTTTGCCTCCTACCCTCATATATCCTCCTAATCAACCTTATATTTTTTCAGGAAATGCAAATGCTTCCATTGCTCTGGTCATAAAGTCCAAGCTTACTCTGTCAAATACTTTCTCTGCATCAAGACCCACCGACAAAGAAGTAACAAGAATTATTTAGAGGGGCTGACAAATGTTAAAAGTATAGCAAAATGGGGGAAATCGCACAGAACAAGAAGAGTATCAACTGCAGAATGCTAAGCAGAAAATAAGGGATTATTTTGATAATATACATGAGTTTATGTATACGTACTATTTTCTTACATTCCTTTCCCCTCTGGATCATCAGTGTTCTGCTAATGTTGTCCAGTGTTTGCCTTACCTCCACAAAATCACATTGATCCATATCTATCAATTTTGGCATTAATTTTGCCATTCTTTTAGCCATTATAGACATGGACACTTTATAATCCTGGTTTAGTATTGAAATGGTCCTGTATGACGCTGGATCTGATGGATCTTTACCCTCTTTAGGTATTACAGCTACCACTGCTTTCTTCCAAGATTTGGTACTTCTCTTCCTCTTAATATACTGTTAAACAAAACCTTTCAGATCTTTAACAGTTTTTTTCAGATCTTTATCAGTTTTTTTCCTGCCTGGCTTCCAAACTTCCAAAGGAATAACATCTATTCCTGGGGACTTCGTTGTAGATTGGTTATACTTCACAATTTGTATCTCATCGCTTCCTATCCTAACCATTAGTAATTGAGCTTCATGTACCTCTAACCTTGGCATATTTAATTCTTCCATAAACATTTCCATTTGTATCTTTTCTTGATTTTCATATTTCTCTGCTTTATACAGATTTTCATAGAATTTCCTAAATATTTCTAATACCTCTACAAGATCTCTTGTTAACTTCCTTGTTATAGGCTCCCTAAGCTTGGTGACAGCCCTTTCTACTTCCTGTTGCCTGAGTCATTGTGCTAAAAGTTTTTGTGGACTAGTGTTATTATCAAAAAACAGTTGCTTAACAGCAATCTTTCTAAACTCATGTATATTATCAAAATAATCCCTTATTTTCTGCTTAGCATTCTGCAGTTAATACTATTCTTGTTCTGTGAGATTCCCCTATTTTGCTATACTTTTAACATTTGTCGGCCCCTCTAAATAATTCTTATTACTTCTTAACCATAGCTACCTTTCTTTCATTTCCACCCTATTTTTAAACTCCACCTTAATTTTATCCCACTCCCTAGCTATATTTTCAGAAGAAATTTCTATCCTCTCGAATAGCTCCTGAATAATCTCCACTACCCATTCCTTAAATTAATCTCTTTACAGATAGTTGGGAAACTGCCAGTGTCTCATTTTTCTTTAATTACCCTGTATTTTTATTTTAGTTAATATTGCCACATAATCTGAAATAGTTATTGAGTGCATATCAAGACCTTCAATTAAATGCACATGTACATGAAATGTAAATTCTGTCTAGCCTAGCCTAGTTTTTATATCTTGGGGAATAATATGTAAATTCACGCCGAACTCCTATTACTGAATTCACATCTTCCATGCAAAACACTTTTATAAATGTTCATAAATTTCTTCAAAAATCTAAACTACTTTGTTAAACTTTCCCTTTGGTGCCCCCAGGCACATCTTCACTGCTGCAAATCAAATTCCAGTCTCTACCTATAAGTAATGTTCCTTGCAGAAAACCGATTATCTCTCTCAGAATTTTCTTAAGCTCCATTACAGCAGTTGCAGGTGAAATATAAATAGATGCCATTGTAATCTTCCTCCCTTACCAGTATCCCCTTAGCACTACATATCTGCCATTATTATATTTTTTATCCTCTTCTATCACTATTGGAGCTCCTCTTACAATTAATACAAGTACTCCTCTTTTCCTTTGTCGCAGATATTCCACTGAATAACCATCCTGAAAGCCTTTCTTTATCAAATTCATATGTTCAGTTTTTTCCAAGTGTGTCTCCTGTAACACAGCTATTTGCACTCCACATTTTTAATACAGTTCATTAGTCTTTCTTTTTTGTATTTATCTGTAGGACCATTGACATTTAAAGAAATTACAGAAAGCATCATAGTATTAAAAAGTTATTATTCCCACCGTTTATGTATAACACCATTTTTGTTAAATGTCTAGTTCCAGCATTTGTGTTACATGCATACACTGTTTGGAAGGTTGAATGTCTATATATTTTTTTCTTCTCATATCCATTTGAGCCTAAGTCGCATCTTACAAAACTTTTTGTATTATTGAAAGCCCTCAAAAAAAAACAAAAACAAAAACAAAACAAAAAAAACTCAATACCCCCTAAAATCTATTAATTTAATACTAACACACAACATTATGTACATATTCAAATGCTTAAGTTTTACCCTTCTAATAGTAACAAATGTTCAAAACTGACGGCCACACTCACAGACTAAGTTAACCAAAAGGAAAGGTTATCCATGCTAAGACGAGTGGTGCAGGCTGTGCTTCTACTAAGTGCTTTAGTTTATCTTTATAGCTCTCCCAGCTGGGTAAACCATTGAATGCTTTCAGAGAACATTATCTCCTAGTCAGTTTCTCTTTTTTCCCAGCCAATCACTCTTCACCAGACTGTAACCAATTTCTCTTTACCAGATTGTTTCCATGGAGACATGAGAACCAGACAGACAATTTCTCACTGTCAGATTGTCTCCATGGAGACATGAGAACCAGACAGCCAATTTATCTGTATCACATTGTTTCCATGAAGACACGAGGGCCATATACAGCTAAGCATACATTCACTTGCTAGAAAAAAGCCTCATAATTTTCAATATTTTTTCATTTACTTGCTTTCTCTTAAAACTTGTTGCTAAATCTATCTAAGGTCCTTAAATCCAGTCATTCCCCCATCCAAGAATGTCAAAAAACACATTCATTTTTCTTTTGTCATACTCTTTTTAACCAGGCTTTTTTTATATATTGTAGTGTTTACATTTCTTAGAAGTGAACATGAAGAAAGAGAGAAGGGACAAAAAGAACAGCTGCACCTCTTTACAATCCTCATTATACTTAAAAATAACTGAGAAAACTTTACTTTATAGCATGCAAAGAAAATCATACACCACAAAAATAGTACTATTAAGCAATTTTCTTTGCTTCCAGTTAACTTTCTCCCCCTCTTCCCCTTCTCAAAGCATTTTTCCAAACATTAATGACATGAAGTAGGGCATATAAGTTCAGACTCCCCCACACATCCAACAAATTCTGAAAAAGTCCAATATTTCCATGTTTTCTTCTTCTTTCATATTTCACAAATATAATTATTGCATTGTAATCCCACATTAAGTTACTGGTCTTATTACCGTTCATCTCCATCTCCCAAACCCTGTCTCTGCTTCATTTCCAATGTACTCTTGATTCTTCTAGTCAACTCTTGTGCCCCCTTCCTTCTCTCCAACATTTTCCATTGAAACAGTAGAAAAGGTTTCACAGGTACAGTCTCTCGGTGATCCTTACTACCAGAAGAACAATAAACAGAATCTCATTCTGTTTTACAGCTCAATTTTTGGTGGACAAACTTCTGTATTTCCTCCTGTACTTCATCAAAAAATGACTTTGTCCCTCCAGGGAAAAATACATCGAAGACAGATGGGTACAGCAGTTTGAATCTGACACCTGTGTCTCGACAGTCTCTGAATAGTGGAATGAATTTACTCCTCTTCTGCCTGGTGTACAAGGGGTACTCATTCTCCTCAATCATTCTGCTGTCTCCCACTTTTAATGTTTTGTCCTTCTGCCACAGTTTTGTCAGAATCAACTCCTCCTGCTGGTAGGATTGCATCTTTACTATTAAAGTTATAGGCTGCTTTCTTATAGACATTTAGGAGCATACACACAATGGGCCCTTTCAACTAACAACTCCTGCTGTGTAATACCAGTCCAGTTGCTTATCTGTGCTTTCATAAAATTAATGCAGTCTCTTCCTTCCAGCTTCTCTGGTATATCTGAAAATCTCAGGTTTTCCCTGTATGCTCTGTCCTCTAATTCTATTACTTTTTTGAAATATTTCTTCCTGAATGGTGTCATATTTATCCAGCCTTTTCTTCACTACAACCACTGATTTCTGCAGCTTCACCACCTCATCTGTTTATAGCTTTTTCCAGCCTTTTGTTGTTTGTGTCGATATACTCCATCCGTGTTTTGTTTTAACCAGGTGTGTGTGCAGTTGTCTTGTATCTTCCTGTAGGTTACAGGAAGTCATGTCTGGAGGTTGCATTGCTTTTTGCTGAACAGCTGCAGAACTTTCCACATTCAGTGTTTCTTCCTCAGTTTTTGTAACTGTTTTTTTTCCAGGAGCTCTGTATTTATTTTATCCTGGCATCCAGGCAGTACACTTACTAGCCAGTTACTGAAATATACACAAACACAAAAGTCTACTGAACTTCTCTGCTGAGTTTCTGTTTTCGCACTGAAAGAGCTAGAATTAAGCTGTTACTCAATGTGCAGCCAGCCATCTTGGAAGTCCCTTACGGGTTCTATTTGTGAGCCAATTTGCTATTCAATTAGTTACATAGGGATTTACATTTACCGGGGAGAGTTCATCTATAATACTAGAGTATGGGATGGCTCTGAAAGCCTTTTCAAAATCTAGAATTGTAGTGTGCACTGTTTTGCTCTTGTCCACTGCTTCAGTAACTTATTTGAAGAACCAACCAGTTTAAGTAGGCAAGACTTGCTCTTGACGAATATGAACTAGTTTGGGTCAAAAGCCTGTAGGTTATCTATATCCTTATTTATTAATTTCATAATTATCCTTTCCATACACTTAAAAATTATGCTGGTCAGGCATATGGGGCTCTAATTAAGCAAGTCCAATGAAGCCCCACCTTTGTGCAAGGGAATGGCTGATGCTGTCCTCCATGCATGTGACATGAAGTCTGTTTTGAGGCTGATATTGAAAGTTTTTGTAGGAAATCAAATAGGTCATGTTGAAGGCTGACCAGTAAGCAATCAGGTATGTTATATGGTCTCAGAGAGGTGGTGTTCTTGGTTTTAGTGCCTTGAGAACTTGTTCTTGGGAGATTTGAGGTGGGTGTAGGTGTGTGTATGTTCTCTCAGGATGAGATCTATCTGTCCTCCTCACAGTTCCTATTCCTATTTGTTGTACTCTATTCTTACTTACGATCTCTTCCCTGTCAGTTTCAACACTGACTTACTTTAAATGAAATCTTCTGTCAAGACTTAGATGTATATAATCCTTCCACTCAGAGCAAATCTTAGGTTTTACTATCTTCTATCCCTGCATTTTTCTCTTTACTAAGGCAATATCCTTCTGGCAGTATAGCCAAATCTCCTCCTTCAAAAAAACAGACTGACTCCAGGTAATTCCTTTTACAGGCATTATTGGGGTATGCATTTTCATCCTTGTAGACTTCTTCAGATCCAGACAGCTGACTACTGTTAAGAGTTGTTATGGGAATATTACAGTCATTAACTTTGCAGTGCTTTGTTATACATCTTTTTCCACAGCATTTAAAACAAACTGCTTCTTATGGCGAATTTTTAATAGTTATAGGCAAAGAAGCATACATACGCAAAGGCTTATTACCAGTTCTTCATGCATGAAAGTCTGCTCTAGAATCTACTAATTCATGTGTAAATGAATATTACATCAGAACAATTACTTAGTCAGAAGAGTTAAGGACACCCTGCAATACGTATTCCCTTACATTATATTTATATGCATCGTATATTTCTCAAATTTTTCTTATTTACATGAGACTTTAACCACAGCTTCAAAATATTCAGTCAAGCAACCATTTGTGATTTTACTAGTCTGCCCATACAAAATTTCCAGTTAAGAAACTGAAGGAACTGCACTTCAGATGAAGTCACCATCCTTGCTGAAATTTCCTGGTTCAGTTTCTGGTAGTAAATCCATGTAAGTTTTCAGTGCAATTCCAGTTAGATAGAATGGCAGAACTGTCTCTCATTCTGCCAGAAGCCAGTTCTCCCTAGCTACAGACCTTACAAAAGAAACGAGATAAGCATCCATGTTCATACCTCTCAACTTATTAGAGCAAGAAATTTGGACAAAACCACAAATAATGGGGGACAAAGGCCCAAAAATATGGACACTTTTTTAAATATTGCTCTTACAAACTTAGAAAGTTGATAGAATAATGGGTTTTGCATTAGTATGCATTTTCTGAAGGATATGAAGCCTGAAAAATCAAATATCTGCCATTATTTTCTGACTTCAGTTCTCAATGATTTGCCAGTGATTTACCAGAAAACTACAACTTTATGAAAAACAGGCCAAAGATATGAGTCAAAAATATGGACATTCTGTGAAAATCTGGACAGTTGAGAGGTATGCCCCTTTGGTCTAAGTTTTGTAAGGGACAAATGACATTTATGGATTCTGCATGAGGTGGATGGCTGGTTTAGCAAAGTAGAAATCTGTTGCTGCAGGTTGAGAAACTGTTGGTCAGTGGCAGCATGGTCCTCCTGAAAATCACCAGCTGTTGCTCAGTTCTTTCTTAAGTATTTGCTAGAGGCTACACATCTCTCCTGCAGTGCTGCAATAGAAGTCACCAAAGTCTTACTGGAATGTACCAAAACATTAAAATTTGTTTCTCTTTTCCAGACCTCAGTATCCACAATCAGTGAACACAAAAGAATTTCTCTTTCTTTCTCTCACACAGCCAGCTACACTCACCGTAATTAATATAGCAATAACCCATGCCTGGGTGTGGGTAATGCTGGATTTACCCATGGTTGGCGTGGTTTGGTCACGAGGGCGAAGCCCGAGTGGCCAAACAAAGCCAACCATGGGTAAAACCACCATTACCCACACCCAGAATTGTTATTATTATACAATGACATTATTTAAGAAAAAAAATAATTACTTTTTTTTAAATAATGGCATTGTATAATGCCTCCTTGCTGCCCTTCCGCAGCTGTCTGGTATTCTGTGGCAGTTCATGATGTACTGTGCATGCGTATGCCTACGCAGTACATCAGAACTGTGGGCGAAAGCAATGGAGAAAGCAAGATCTCCGCTGCTTTTTACAAACTGTTTTCGCTATGTTAAATGGGTTTAACATAGCGAGACAGCTTTACAAAAAGCAACAGGGAATCTCTGTTGCTTTTTTAAAGCTGTCTTGGTATGTTAAACCCATTTAACATAGCTTTTGAAAAAGCAACGGAGAAAGCAAGATCTCCGTTGCTTTTTACAAACTGTTTCGCTATGTTAAATGGGTTTAACATAGCGAGACAGCTTTTAAAAAAGCAACGGAAAATCTCAGTTGCTTTTTTTAAAGCTGTCTCGGTATGTTAAACCCATAACATAGCGAGACAGCTTTGAAAAAAGCAAAAAGATCTCTGTTGCTTTTTCAAACTGTCTTGCTATGTTAGGAGTTTAACATAGCGAGACAGCTTTAAAAAAAGCAACGGAGAATCTCCGTTGCTTTTTTTAAAGCTGTCTCGCTATGTTAAACTCATTTAACATAGCAAAACAGTGTGAAAAAAGAGTTATAGTAATGGAAAAAGTCCAGGCGACTGGACCTTTTTCCATTACTATAACTCTGATTTACAATGTGCACGCTGACCAATCAGCGTACACATTTTTGAATATTTAATGGGGGGTCGTTGTATAATAAGCTGTTTAACACAGCAAAGGCTCCTCTGTAATATGATATAATAGAGAATATTACTCAAAGCAGTTAACTTTGGTAAAACTCACAATATAAAATGGCTGCAGGATTTTTTCTCTGCTGAAAATGTCCATACTTATTTACAAGAAAGTTCAACAAAAAAAAAATGCGGTTTACAAAGGACGTTCAGTCTGCAGTTCTCAGTCTATTGCAGTCTCAAAATCTTTCACAGTAAATGTTTATAATCTGCAGTCTTTTCATATTCTAAGACATATGCAAGTCTTGCTTTTCAATCAGATGCAAAATTCCCCTTTACATATGGCTCTGGCAAAATAGCTGTCCAGAACAAATTAACAGAGAATACATAGACTACAATACTCCATCAGGCTTTGCTTTACACTTCCTCACTGGAATAGATAATCTAAAGTCTCCTGTCCTTCAAATTCCTCAAAGGCAAATGTAATAAAGTATATTTCTCTTGCACTTCCTCATAAGCAGGTATGCATCCAAATGGCCTTTCTTTTAAAGGGTGTCATTTCCTTTTGTTACGAGGAATATCTTCCAGGTTGTGTTCATCTTGGTATGCATTACAATTTCTTCAGTCCTCCAGGACCCTCTTACAATATGCTTACTAGAGCATTGTGCTTTAAATAAATGTATTTGCAACTGTCCATTTTCAAACTTTTACCGGCCTACTTATTTCCAAGTTAGCACATTTAAATGGAATGGCTACCATTAGGCTACTGTATCTATGTCTATAGCTGTATATCTAGTTATATGTGTTACATACACATATACAAGCACGCACACACACTCATATATATATATATATATATATATATATATATATATATATACACACATATACACGTGTGTGTATGTATGTGTGTGTTTGTGTGTGTGTATATATATATATATATATATATATATATATATATAGCTATAATTTAGAGAGAGAGAGATATAATTTATACACACACACACACACACACACACACACACACACACGCACACAGCCATATATCTATACACAGACTGTGTGTGCATTCAGACATACACCAGATTTTGCTCAGTTATAAAAATATAAATTACTGACTATGAAAAGTCTGGTTAGGTAAAAGGAAAATATAGAGCACTGAAACTTAAGTTTTTTGAGTGAGCTAGCCTTTTTGAAGTTTGTAGCCTTTTTAACATATTTACACTTTCACTGCCAGCATCCACAATTATTCTCTGAAAACTTGAAAAAAAGCAAAATACGGAAGTCCACTAAGTTTAGCTTTGGGCATTATTTATGCTCAATGCATTCTGAAGGACTGCAAATACTGTATACTACATCACTTTTGTCTTATATGCTGTAAATAGCATGTCATGATGTTCTGTGGGCAGTCCATGTGAAAACAGGTTGTATTCATATTCATTGTGATAGTTTAATTGCTTCATGAAACATATTTCCAGTTCTCTCACTAAATTAGAATGTGTATAAGTTAAATAAAAACAATAATGCTTTTCTTTGTAATGTAGGGTCACAACTACAGCATAAGGGACTGCTCTGTAATGCCTCTGTTTGAAAGAACTTTTTCTTGTACTACATCACACATTAAGTAAACCATACAAGGTCCAAGACTGACAGCAGTTTTAGCAAATGACCTACAGATGCAGGGAAAGCTGCCAGAAAACATGTTGCAGACGGTACCCTTCAGTTAGATAGTGTGAAGTTGTCACTGACATCAGCAATCTACAAATAGAACAAAATAAACACCATGGATAAAATAATGAAACCATTCACTGGTATGCATCACAGAAAAAACTCCCAGTAATGTACCCAGACCTCTTCTCAAAGGTCTTATGGGGAGTAATGTTACACTAACACCTCATCTCTTCATGAACAACAAAAACATCTGTGCCCAGTGAATCATCTTGCTTGGAACAAGACACCAGCAGATGCAATAAAAACAAAATGCACAGATGAAGTTTCACATACATTAAGAAAAGCATTAAAAGTAATTTACATATTAAATACAACTACTAAATGACAGCAGTAAAGAACACTAGATAAACCATATGGTCTTATCAAGTTTTATCCAACTGATGCTCCAATGAGATGCAACAAATTGGTCGAAGCTTCAAATGCAAAACAACGGAAACACATACCGTCTTACGCTCACTTGTTTAGGACTTTATCACCACACCCCTCTTACTTACATATGCTAACACCATTGTTGCACATCCAGGGAGAAAGTTGAAAAGCCTGAAAGCTTTGAAATCAGTGCCAGCACATGAATAAAAATCATGCTAGCTTAGCTCACATGAGTAGGGAATAAACTAAACTTGCCCCTGCCTTTAACCTACACCCCCACACCTTACCTTAGAAAAATGCTTTCTGTAATACTACCACTATTTTTACAGTGCTAGGGTTTAAGCATATGCATTGCAAAGGGAACCCATTTGTTCTCCTTTTGTGGATCGTTTGTCATTTTCATTTTTTTCATAATTTAATGTTAGTTTTTCAAAATGCAAGCATCAATCTGCTGTTTCTATTCTTCTTCATTTTGATTTATAGTCACTCTCTCTCTCTCACACACACATACAAACACAAAGCTGTATGACATAATTGGTTAACACACACTGGCTGAAGCACAGTACATTGATCCCAATCAGCTACAGACCCACTGAAGCATTTGCTCAACCTACTGCACGAGTGCACAATACTTTTACAATGACCCCTGTAGCACCACCCCTATCAAAAATCATAAAACTCTACAGACCCACCATACACACATTCAAATGTACCAAGCATCACAGAAAGAAACCACACCAATTTCTCTTTAACTCATTATATCAAGCATGCACATACACATACACACACACCCACAGTTATACACATTCTTCCAAACATTGCCTTTTGCAGGTGGACAAGCTCCATGCCCCCATACACTCATACATCACCAATACTGAGATATACTAGCAATACTCATATGCACACACACACACACACACACACACACACACACACACACACACACACACACACACACACACACACACAGTAAGAGCACCCCAGCGCTACCAGGCTATACCTCGTATTATGCTTTTCGGCCCCAAAACCCGGGCCGAACAACAAAGGGAGGGGGAGTGTCCATATTCATAAAGGATACCCACACCTCCAGGTTAGTAGCAACACATGAAGCATCAGAGACCATACAGGTGCAACTAACCATAGGCAAAACTGCTATACAACTGGTAGCATGTTACAGACCACCCTCCCAATCTCAAGAACCCCACTCAGCCTTCCTGAAGACATTGGAGGATATGAATGTATCACAAAATACCATCATACTGGGAGACTTCAACTACCCAAACATAGATTGGGTACATTATTCTAGCCCTAATACCCTAGCCCAAAGGTTCCTGGAATTCATAAATTCAAATGCACTGGAACAACTAGTCACCTCTCCCACTAGGGAGATAATATACTAGACCTGATCATCACAAACATGGGGACAAAATGCTCCACACCGGAAGTATACCCCTCACTAGTGAGATCTGACCACAAACTAATCACCCTGGATATACATATCCCACCTCCAACCCCAGCACAAAAGACCACAGTGAAAACTTCTCAAAAGCAGACTTCACTCTTCTTAAGACTGAGATGGTATCCTTTAAGCCCACTGTGCCAGTGGATACCACATCCCACAATGCCGAATCCTTCACAAATGCTTTCTATGGACATCTCCAAGAATGCATGGATCATGCAATCCCAAACAAATCCAAGTCCCTCACCACCAAATGTAAGCGTCCTGTCTGGTGGACCTCAGCCATAAACAAATTGTATAACAAAAGAAGGAAGCTACTGCACGTCAGAGCGAAATCCCATGAAGGGAAGACATCTCTGATCAACATTAGCAGAAAACTACGTTCTCTCATAAAACATCCAAGGCAAACTTTGAGAGAAAAATCGCTAAGGACACTAAAGATAACCACAAAGCCTTCTTCAGCTATGTTAGAAACCTGGGCGGAAACCCTCAGATATGCTCAGAGTTGGTTCACAACAACAAAAATACACTGAACCCACAGATATTGCTAACATTCTGGCTGACAGGTTCAGTGCAAATTTCTCCCCTCCTTCACCCCCAAAAGAAGAAATACTTATCCCAGCTGAATGTAATCTCCTGTCATCTCAGATGTCCAAGTGAGAACCGCCCTAAACAAAGCAAAAAACACAGCATCAATGGGACCTGACGGTATCCCGGGGTGCGTGTTACGTGAACTCCAAGAGGAGCTAAACCCACACATAAAAATGCTATTTAACCTTAGCCTTACTGGGATATGTACCTGAACACTGGCGACAGCAACAGTGGTCCCACTCCACAAGGGGTGCCTCTACAGACCCTGGAAACTACCGCCCCATAAGCTTAACTAGCCTGGTCTGCAAAGCTATGGAAAGAATCATTATGGAACTCATAAACAGAGACATAGGGGACCTACAGACACTTGACCCCACCCAGTTCGGCTTTGTGAAGGGCAGATCCTGCCTTTTAAACCTGGTTGACTTTTTCAAAACAGTCACTAGAGCCATTGATGAGGGCAAAGCAGTCCATACAGCATACCTGGACTTGGATAAGGCCTTCGACACAATACCCCACTCAGGCATCATAGATAAGCTAAACAGCTTAAAAGTAAACCCTTATGTCACTAGATGGGTTGCAAACTGGCTAAAGGACAGAACCCATAAAGTTAAAATCGCTGGAGCAATGTCAGACTCAAAGCCAGTCACAAGTGGTGTCCCACAGGGATCTGTCCTATGACCCCTCTTGTTCGGCATTTATTTCTCAGATGTTAAAGCAAACATGGGAGGGCTGTGGCTGACAAAGTTCGCAGATGACTGCAAACTTGGCGCCATAGTCGATACACCAGCAGAGACACACATCCTACAAAAAGGCCTCACTGAAACGGACAACTGGTGCTGTAGTCATGGCCTTAAATTAATGCCAAAAAATGTATAGTCATTCCTTTTGGAAAAAACAAAGTACCCACAAATTATCACATAGACAGCAACCCACTGAGTACAGAAAAAGTAATCAGAGACCTAGGGACCCAAGTAGACAGCGACCTCTCATTTGACACCCACGTTGCCAAAGTGGTTAGAAAAACATTCTACCTTGCACACCTCATCATGAAGGGATTCACATCCAGATCCAAGGATGTCATTGTACCCCTATATTCCTCCCTCATCAGACCCATGATTGAGTACAATGCCCCATTTGGTATGTACCTCACCCGGCATTTGCAACAGCTGGAGAGACCACAAAAGTACCTCACCAAAAGGATCAAGGGTCTCCAACATATGTCTTATTCTGCCAGACTAAAGAAACTTCAGCTCTATTCAGTAGCATACCGCCTGCTCAGAGGTGATCTCTGCCTGACGTACAAGGCCATGTCCAATCAGGATCTGATGGACATGCTCCACCTCAAAAAATCCAAATCCATCAGGACCACGAGAGCTAAAGTCTTAAACCTCGGCACAAGTATGAATAGGACATGCTGGAGGGATAGATTCATAACCCAGAGGCTTCCCATGCTTTGGAACAGGATCCCAGTTCGTATTAGGCAGAGCTCCTCACTGACTCTCTTCAAGAGAAATCTTGATGAGTGGATGGGAGATCGTAAGTTTACCCCAGGGGTCACATCTGTGTCACTGCTAGACAGGGGCACAGTAAACTAATTCTATTATATAAGGGGACCTTCACTGTGTCACTACTAGACAGAGGCACAGTATTCTAGATTTATTCTGTACATTTTTGTACCATTTCATGGGGTGGCAAAAGCCACATCACTATGGCTAGGCTTACAAATGCCCCAGGGCAGATAGCCTAGTACTATACTATGAAACTATGAAACATACCTCATGCATGTTAATTCACCAGTACTACACCAGTAGCCACTCACCTGCAGTCAGCCTCAGTTGATCAATGCAACATTCAATTACTTTCAATTATGACTACCAGGGACAAGCACATGCATGTATGTGTATGTGCATTACCTACCTATATGAGTACATGCTGATTTACTGAAATGCACAATTATTGAAATACAGGTGACAGTTGCCAGCATTGCAAAACTTAACTTGGCAGCAGTCTCAGTAGCTTAACAAGTAGCATACATACATTTGGTGCTTCTGTAATCTGTGGATTATATTCCCACATCACCTAGCTGGATTAATTTTCTAATACTGACACTGTAGCCAGCATGGCGTGGAGGGTGCATTCTTGAGTGTGTTGTCCTTCAGATGGGGCATTAAACCAAAGTCCCATTTGCATGAGATGGTGGTAGCTCAGGTGGATGTAAAATATCCAGTGACACTTATCACAAAGAGTAGGGAAAGATCCCCCTGGTGTCATGTTCAAATTTCCACTAGTCAGTATGAATACCACCTCAGGTCTCCCCTAAAAAGAGACCATTGGCCAATAGGATTAACCCAGTCAACAAGCTATAAATAAATAAACAAACATACAAAATACATCCAAAAAACCCCAAAACATCAACAACAACAAAAAAAAAGAACAGTCACAAAAGGAAAACAAACTTTGCACTCAATCTTCCTCCTTTTGACATTTCCAGCAATAGATAATCAGCACTCTCAATGCATTTTCCAAGCAAACCGTTCTGTCAATGAACTTACAATTCACGGAGTGAACTGTAGATACATACAGAGACACACACATGCATGCAAACATACACAGAAAAAAAAATGAAAAAGAGCACACATAAAATGTTAAAGGTGTATACATGTGATGCAGGGACAGCTAGGAGAATATAAGCTATTCTTTTGTTTCAGTGGAGTGGAGTCCATTGCGCTAGCGCATTTCTCTAGCTGCACATTATCATTTTTATTTTAACACCCTTTATTAAATTATCACTCAAGACACAGGCAAACATACATTTATATAAAAGAAAACAAACCATATTAACACATTCCCAGTTACAAACATTATACATCACATGTATTCTTTTGTATGAGTTATCATCATTCCAACATTGCATAAATTGCTCACTTCCTGCACATAATTTCTTTGTATACATTCTGGCTGCCCCTGAAATGGCTTAGTGCTACTATAAATACATGACATGCTCTAACTTCCTGCCTTGTTTACAACATACAACTTCCACAGCTTGTTATATGTGCTTGTCTCTAAACTTGTTTTTGACTTTTCCCTGCTTCTGTATAATAGTCCTGTGCAGCGAGTACGATGTCTCTTAATCTAAGCCCATTCAGAATGTGTAGAAATGTCTGAGAATGCATTTTATTTCATTTTAGCATGTATTAAGCCAGAAGGACAAGATAATTAATTATCATGGAGGTGACAGACCTGACTTTCAGGCATCTAACAGTGTCTGTACATGACCTATTACATGCCTCACAGTGTTTGTCTATGATGTTCCTGCAGATCTAATACAAAAAAATTAAAAGCAAAAACACTAGAACCGTATAAAAATTATGTATGATTATTAAAGCCATATAGGGAATGCAAGAATGCACAATGGCTTAAAAACTGAACAAAGACTTGTCTTCAGTGAACTAACCATTAAAACCACTTGGGTTGTTTTAACGGAAAGTATACCAATGCAGAGAATTAATTGTGTGTGTCTTTCAGCTTTTCCCGGTTAGGGGTCGCCACAGCGGAACTCCGGTCCGCTAATGATTGGCAGTAGATTTTTACGCGCTGACTTGCCAGCTCTGACGCACAACCTTCAACGAAGGTACGCCCATTCACTCATGCCTCCATACAGAAGACGCTTTAGCTGAGAATCGAACAAGACAACGTCTTAACGTGAGGCGACAATGCTACCTCAGCACCACAACTGCTTAGGCTAAAATTGTGTGTATTGTGTAATATTAATCCTCTAAAGAACACAGTGTAATGTATAATCTATTAATAACTTCAAGTTATCCTTGCTGTATAAAACATATGCATAATAATTACATAAGAAAACATTAATATTATTACTTCTGAACATTTTAAACTATGTCAGACAGAACAGGTTGACTTCAATGAGGATAACGGAAGGAGTAATATATAGTTTTCAGGATGGATGTATAGGGGTTACAACAGCATGACAGAGATAATATATGACAAACTGTTAAAAGTCCATTAAATGAAAAAAAAAATACAAATTTGCCCAAGGATTGTCATGTATCAAGTGCTTAAAAAGGAAGCATGTCATTTTAGATGTGTCTGCCTAAAGGTGTACATGGCGAAACATCTTATGGCCCTCATGACCACTTACCTAGTGTATTCTTTAAGCAAGCTGAAAAGGAATTCGACCCTTATTTTCAGCCTGAATTAAAAGCATTGTTGGAGATAAAAAGGAATTCTACCCTTATTTTCAGCATGAATTAAAAGCATTGTTGGAGATAAAAAGGAATTCTACCCTTATTTTCAGCACAAATTAGATGCATCATTGGAGACAAAAATTCCAGGCAGAAGGTTTAAAAAAGGAAAAAGGTGAAAAGCTTATAGTCCGTAAGTCCCACTGTTGTGGTACTCTATATATCCTTAAAGAATCTATTGTTCTAAAGCTTATAGAACTTTTACATTCTACACTTGGTTTTAATGAACATAATCCACTTAGTCTTAATTTTTTGTGACTGCATTGGTCAGAATAAGTATTTTCATGGAGGTCATTGGATGAAGAGATTCAAAGCTGATCAGGCATGCATTAGGCATTGTATAGCACCAACAGTGTGAGCTATAATGGGGCAAAACAGTGATAGGGTGCTCTGCATATGAACAGCTCTGCTTTAGTTGTGACTGATGTGATGGATGCATGATAAAAACTCATCAATCTAAACAAACAACTAAGAGGGCAAATTAAGTCTACTAAAGCCACATTTGAGGTAAAGATAGCCTCCCATGCAAACAGCAATCACAAGGCTTTCTTCAGTCACGTCCAAAATCTCAAAGGCCTTGGAAATAGCCTAAAACATGACTTATTGGGAGCTCTAGAGCCATCATTTAACGACAAACTGCAATGGTCATCCCTCTGCATAATGGCAGGCCATCAATAGACCCCGGGAACTACAGACCTATAAGACTGACTAATCTCTTATGCAAAGCCATGGAAAGGATTATCATGGAAATAATTAATTAGGAAATAGAAAAACTTCAAATGCTGGATCCAACCCAGTCTGGTTCCCTCAAGGGCAGACCATGTCTACTCAACTGGTACACTCTTTTCAGAAGTTCAGCAAGGCAACAAATGAGGATAAAACGATCCATACTGCCTACCACAACCTGGCTAAGGCTTTAAATACAATCCCCTTCACCTGGACATTAGAAACAAACTCATGGATGCAGGTATAAAACCTTATGTTAAATGCCAGATAGCCAGCTGGCAGTTAGATACCACCCAGAAAGTTAGGATAGGGGAGACTATCTCCACAAAGAAGTCAATCACAAGGGGAGCCCCTTAGGGTTCTGTGTTGGGTCTGTTCCTTTTTGACATCTACTTCTCAAAAGTCAAGGCCAATGTCAAGGGTCTTTGATCGATCAAGTTTGCAGATGACTGCAAACTAAACGCAGTCATAGAATCCCCCTAAGACACTAAAATCCTACAGGAAGGACCAACACAGACAAATGGTTGATGCCAAAGCCACAGCTTAAAACTCAGTCCCAAGAAATAATAGTACCCCTTGGGAAGTCAGCCACCTTAGAAAATTATTTAATCGATAATAAACCTTTAACAATAGAACCAGTAGTCAGGAAACTGAGTATGTAGATAGTAACTTGGCTTTCGACCAACGTGTATCTAAACTAGTGAGGAAATCATTCTATGTAGCTTAACTTATGAGCAACAGCATGGCATCTAGGTCCAAGTAAGTCATTATTCCACTGTATGTAGCCCTTGTCAGGCCTTTCAAAGAATACAATGCCCCTTCTGGTATGTACCTGACCAGGCACATGTAACAAATGAAATGTCCTCACAAAAAGAATACAGGGCATAAACATCATGTCCCATGCAGATGGCCTCAATGTTCATCTCTATATTCTGTTTCCTACAGAGCTTCTTCATGTCTAAATAACCATCAGAAAGGTCTTGTACCCCATATCATGCTAGCTATAGAACTCTTTCTATGATAAAATAAAGCCACAACACCTGTTTACAGGAACTAGAATCATTCAGTATTAAACCTAATACTATTTTCCTAGGTAATGTATACTATCCAACTATAAACTGGAAAACCTACACCAACACTAGTGCACAAGCAAAGAGATTCCTGGACTTTGTCGAAACAAATTCCCTGTAACAGTTCGTCAGAGTACCCACTATGGGAATAACATCTTGGATCTTATACTCACTAATATGGGAGTATCTTGCACCATCACTTGTATATCTTCATCATGTGTTAAGTCTGACTATAAAGCAGTGTCCTTTGAAATAAAACTCAAACCAGAGATCCCTTCCATCCATGGTACCTTTAGACATTTCTTTAAGACAAACTACCTACTCAAGTGATACACTGACAAGATTCAAATCCCCACCAAATCCAGTTAACTCCACTGAATATGCAAATGCACACCACCACACTATACTAGCATGTACACAGCTACAGAGATGCCACTGTATCCCATACATACAAGTGCAAGGCAAACGCTAGGAAAAAACCCACATGGTGGAACCATAATATCAACAAGATTTGTAACAAAAGGAAAGAAAAATGACCAAAAGTAAGAACCGCATTTCCCAGAATGTTAGAACCCTTGTCACTGAAATAAACAATCAAGTTAGAAACTTAGCAAAATCCACCAAAGCCAAGTTTTAGGTTAAAGTAGCTACCCACGCCAAAGATAATCTTCAAGGCATCGTTTAGCTATGTTCGTAATCTCACTAGCACAACACAGTAATGCACTGAGCTGATTGTGAATGTTACCTACATTGAGGCTGAAAAAATAGTCCCGCAAGATATACCTGAAACCATTTTGCCTCCAACTATCACACAAGACCAAGTCCTAAAAATGCTATGAAAAGCTAAAACTACTGCATTGATGGGTTGTGACAGTACCCTGGATACATCTTAAAATGCATGATGCATGCTTTAGCCACACACTAACAACACTTTTCAATCTCAGCCTCCATACAGGTTTTGTACCAAGCAAATGGAGAACAGCTGAAGGCATTACCCTGCACAAGGATGGACCTTCCACAGACCCATAAATCTGGCCAGCCTCATATGCAAAGCCATGGAAAGACTTATCAAGGAATTAATCAATCATAATATACAAACCTCCAAACACTGGACCGATCTCAGTTTGGATTTTTCAAGGTCAGGTCATGTTTAGTCAGCCTGGTGGATTTTTTTGAAAGGTCACCAAAGCAGTGGATAAAGGCAAAAAGGTACACACACCATACCTCGACCTGGCCAAAGCTTTTGACACAATTCCCCCCTCAGGCATAGTAGAAAAGCAAAATAACTGGGAGTAAACACCTGTGTCACCATCTGGATTGCCAACTGACTCACAGATAGGACACAGATAATCAAAATAGGGGAAGTTACCTCCACAAAAATGCCAGTGACCAGTGGATTTCCCCAGTGTTCTGTGCAGGACATCTCCTGTTTGGCATATACTTTTCTGAAGTAAAAGTCAATACCAAAGGACTTTTGCTGACTAAGTTTGCAGATGACTGCAAGCTAGGAGTAGTAGTGAATTCCCAAATGACTTAGCCATCCTGCAGGAAGGTTTGACTCAAAATCATGGACTTAAATTAAATGCCAAAAAATGCATTACTGTATCCTTTGGAAAGTTATCTACCCCAGGGAGCTATCACATTAGCAATACACCTCCTAAGAGTTGACCCAGTTGTTCAGGATTTGGAAACTTATGTGGTCAGTGACCTAACTTTTGACCAACATGTATCTATTGTTGTAAAAAAACAGTCCTATAATGCACAGCTTATAAACAAAGGGTCTGAATGTAGGGGCATCATTGTCCCTCTTTACTCAGCCATCATTAAGCCAGTCATTGAATATAATGCCCCTTTTGACTTCTATCTGTCCAGACACATAACTGGAACACCCACAGAGATATGTTACTAAAAGGATACAAGGCGTAAACAACATGTCCTATATGGGTCACCATACTCAGTATGCTAAATACTGCTAAGTGGTGACTTGTGTCCGACAGACAAGGCATCCTCTGACCCAGTACTAATAGATTTTCTGCACATCAGCAAGTCAAATGGCATCAGAAATACTCATTCTAGGGATATAAATCTCTTCTGCAACATTAACAGAATGGTTTAGAGGGGAAGGTATATTTCTCAGAGAATACTGCTACTGTGGAACAGACTCCCAATCCACATGAAACAAAGCTCATCCCTGTCTACATTCAAATGCAACTTAGAAGTATTGATGGGAAACAGAAAATTTACCCCAGAACTGTCCCCTGTACTACTAATGGATAGAGGCAGCTCCTAAATGCGTTATCACAGGGGGCAATCCTGGGGTAAATTTTCTGCTTCCCATCCATAGTTCTAGTAATTATCTATGGTATGATCCCAGTTATTTTCATTAGGGGTAACATATAATTATTGACCTCTGGATGGGTAAGGACAATCTATAACCAAAAGGGATAGGTTATTTCGAGCACAAAAAATGAAATTGGCTAGCCTTAAAATGGCCCACAATGGCAGGCAGCCTAGTACTTTCCTATGAATTTATGAACCTATAATATAATAAAATGGGAGAAGCATTTGTAGACTGGAGGGGGTGCTGCTGCTGCAAGGACAGTCTTGGACTTTTTGCAGTTAGCATTATTAAATGAGTCATCTTTTTTGGCTCATTACCTATTTGTGGTGTTTCTACACTGCGGTGGTGGTGCTGCGGTAGCATTGTCACCTCACAGTTAGACGTTGCCCGTTCGATTCTCAGAACGTCTTCTGTGTGGCGACATGCGTGAACGGGCGTTCCTTCATTGAAGGTTGTGCGTTAGGCCCTGCAAGCCAGCACATAAAACTCTACTGCCAATCATTAGCGGACTGGAGTTCCGCTGTGGCGACCCCTAACTGGGAAATGCTGAAAGACACAAACAAACCTATTTGTGGTTCTTCTCCTGCCAGCATTTCTTTGGTTTTACTAGTTTTCTTTGAGACCCAATTTGACTTCTGTTTGGATTCTAGGCTTAAAATGGTCCACAAAGGCAGCCAGCCTAGGCCTAGTACTTGCCAACGAACCTATGACTGTTGAGAGGTGACAAGGCATTGTTAGATCCCACTCTGATGGTCCTACTGCATTAACTGCAAAATGAGCAGTCAGGATTATTCAATCTATTAATTTAAACTTTCCTTGTGGCATAAATAGTACATGTTGGAGGGACAGGTATGTGTCTCAGAGAACTCCCCCTTCTCTAGAACAGGCTTCACATCCATGTGAAGCAGAGGTCTTCACTAATCCTATTCAAGAGAATACCAGTGGATGGGAAATCGGAAATACAGCCTGGATCTAGCACCTATGTCTCTAATGGACCAAGGCTGCCTGTAAATCTTGCCCTAGCTTACATATACCCCTTAAAATAATCTCTAAGGCACGTAAACTTGTTGGACAGAATTGGGATGCTTGCCTAGGCTTATAAAGGCTCCAGTGTCATTAGCCTATTATGTACCTATGATCCTATGAAGATGTGCTCCTGACTTTTCTGATACATAACTGCAGTCAGCTACTGATCCTGTTTCTGGAAAACAAAGTAGGTACTCAAGTATACCTGTACAAAAGTTAAGACAGTTGACTACAATGAAGAAAATGCTTACAGTACATTTCAGGGTCCTTCTCCTGAATCTCTGTCTCCCAGTGATGAATCACATTGAGGTGGCACCACTGCAAGACACTGTACTGATGTCAGCACTGCTCACCAGAATGGGTGATGCTAAGCACATTCCTTTGAAAGTTAGCCACCGTAACTGCTCAGCAGGCAGGTCTTGAACTTCCTGCGCAGGAAAAACCAGAAAATCCTGCTCTTGCTGATACACCATGCTCTAGTCATAGGAAGAATGGCAGCCTGGTGTACATGGATGCATGTTTATGACTCAAGTGTTGTGCGACATAGAGCTGCACCATGTCATTAATGATTGTCTGTAGTACTGCACTTTGGTGCTAAGAGCATATGCATAAGCCTACAGGTCATTTTTAGTGGTCACAATGACATGCGTGGCTAGTGCCAACATGTTTAAATAGTGCAGTGTGCAACATCAGCATTTCATAGTGCTACTAAGTGGCTTCATTAGCAAACCCACTGCACTAATGAGCTCTTGTTAGCATAACATTAAGCACCAGTGATATTTCATGCAGCAGCTCTTAGAACCACATTGCTGTGAACTAAAGGAAATTCAGTAAAAACTCTACACACTTGCAGCTTCCTAGACTTAAGGAAGGAGTCCTGTCTGGTGAAGTACCCTGTGGTGGATGTCAGTGATAGTGGGGAGGAGTATGTCATGGTATTATGTGCAAAAGGAAGACTATGACACTGGCATAGCCCTATATTCTCTCTGTTTGTAGCTGTTGGGAGTGTTTAAGCCCTTTAATCATGGGAAGGGAATGTTAGAAGGGATATGGAGTTCTAAGGCCATAAGCTGAGGCATAGCTACAGCTTGTGGATGGAGTGGGGCAGGCAGTGCATAGCACTAACTGCAGTTGATAACCAGGTGCATATGGGGGTGGATGCAGCCATGGCTATAGTACATAAACACAGAGGATCTGGAGAGTTGCAGGTCATTGGACAGCACACATATTGATAACATTTTTGCACATTCCTTCTGATCTGTACATACCTGATGTCATAAATCAGTACTTTAACATCACACCTACTCCTTGTAACAGATAACTTCAAAGCACACATTAACTGATTTAATTAGATAAATGAAGACATTACACTTGTACAAACTACCTTTTCAGTAAATAATGATAAGTTGAAATCTTAAGTGTAAGAAATTTAGAACTGTGAGTATGGAAAGCACACTGAAAGTCATTAGTTCCTGTCGTATGACTTAACATGGTAAATTTGAAGACATTTCACTAAGAAGTGAATACTACCCTGGATTGAACAAATTCCATATATGCCTAGATATACTTAGCACAACAACTGCTAATCAGCAGGACCCAGATTATTGATTGTTGCAGCGTCCAGCTGTTCTGTACTTACAGAAACAGTGGTCCCCTGTGATTTTTTTTTTTTTTTTTTACTTTTTCTTTAACCTTTGCACATGGCTGCATGACACCGTGTACATCACAGGAAGAAGGCTGGGAGTATCAGTATTAGTAAAATGGCATTTGTCAGTAGCCATCTGAGTCAAAAGGTTACAGTGTTGCAGTTGAAGCATCTGTAAATAAAAGAGGAGCAAACGACAGTAAATGGCATAGCACAAGCTCTCAGACCAGCAGATTGTGAACCACTTCTGAGGGACATAGTCAAACTGTGTCTCCCAAGAGGATAACCGGGGGGGATACATGGTATGCCCATTCATGTCGACTAAGATATGTGTAGCCTTAACTGTCTTAGTTACGGTGACCTTTCAGAAACCTATGAGGGACTTGTTAGGGATATCTCGCATCTATTTCAGAAATCTTAAACCAGTTCTTCAATGTTATACCAAAGCGTGTAATGGACGATATATATTTCTTTGGCACTGTAGAGGAGAGAATCAGCACCATTCAGGTATTTTACAGCACTGACTTTCTTCCTGAGGTCCTGAAAGCCATGTATCATGCACACAATGCTATCAGTGCCCCACCTGGTCCAGAGGTACAGTAAGGGCTTCTACTCTCTGAACTTTAAGTGGCCTGTAATGCTCAGGCCATTATTTATAATGTGTCTGTGTATCATCTAGTCAGTTCACATGACTCACACATTTGCAACACATCTGACCTGTAGCAAAGGTTCTTAAAAGAGGACATCTCCCAGGGTCATCTGGTTGAGAGGTGCAGTGCACATTCTACATAGAGAGATTTACACATACAGGTATTATGAAAGCAGGGAGCAGGCCAACTAATATGCTGCCTGCTGTGTGTTTCAGGCAATGTTGGATATTGCCCTAGAGCTCTGGTTAATAACGCCCATATTCAGCCACCAAACCATACAATAAATTGTCTACATTTGAGCCCATGCAGAAACACACAATATACTGGAGCATGTGTCTGGACTACTGAACAGCTGCTTCCTATATGTAGACACATGTGGAGGGGCACTGCAGTACAGTCCAGACATTTACAGCAAGATTTTTTGTTTTTTCCATGCTGCATGACATGGCATTGTGGGAACAGACAAAGCAGTAAGTAAACATCGGGGAAGGGTTTTTGGGTCTATATTATGTTGTCAAAAGGGCTGTTCATCGAACCCCCTTTGATCGACATGCAAATACCGAAAGACCAAAACTTCGAACGGCCAAATAAGCAATTTTTTTTCTCATGGCCAACAAAAAATAAAACAAATCATCAAACTCTATGAAGTGGGGGGCTTTGCCCCCCACACCCCCCTAACTAAATATACAAACTCTGAGATCGCACTACAGTGGTGGAAAGTGCAAATTCTCGATAACAGCCAAGCAGTTTTTTCCCCCTGGGAATAAATTCTCTTACTTGGCTGTTCGAAGTTTTGAAATTCGCCATTTACATGTTGATCAATGGGCTTTCTGTTAACATCCCTTTCGACAATGTAAATGGGACCCAGGGTTTTCATACCAGGTACAGTAGCAGCAGAAGGGCAGAATGGACAGTTAGGCAGGAACATGCAGCAATGGTACCACAGCTGAGGCAGAGGCATGCACAATACAATGCAGCACTAACAAAGTGACAGGATCTGGTTCAGCACTATGGACCATGACAGGATCTGGTTCAGCACTATGGACCATGACACAGAATAAAATGATGCATGCCCTATCACATCCAGGCTGTGCAGTGCAGTACATAGACTGAAAAAAGTGTGCATCAAATATCACCTCACCCACACAGATCTTAGGGTGTGAGCTGGCCAGAGTCATCATCACTTGCACAGGTGTGGGGGTTACAGTGAAGGAAGAGTACAACACTATGACATGGGGTAGGGTCATGTAACCCTGTCAGTCTGATGAATGCATTATTTCTAAATGCTGTTTAGTTGAATAGTAGTAGCTGGTAAAAAAAAAATTCAGTTATCATTGCGGTTGCATTTCTGCCTACTGTTGTGTGACCATGTAGTCGATATATACAATTTGTGGGGAATGTGAGATCTCCCAAAAAGAGGAAGCAAAGCTTTCTTTTCTGTCCACTAAAAGTGTTTTTTTGGACATTAGTTTTTTTTTTTTTTTATACTGAATAACATTTGATCAAAATATATTTAGCAGATCATCAATAAGCCAGGATCATGGGAGATGAACACTGTAGTCACATAGTTCAGGAAGGTTGTGAGGAGTCAGAAATCACATCCTCCATTGGAAATGGCCTCTGTGTTGGCTTGCAGTGTCAAGACTCAATGCAATCAATGGCATGAAAAGTACTGAAACCACAAAACTATGCAATGTGCACCCTTAACCAGGTTTATTTATAATTTCTATAAGTCTTTTGGGTTTCTAGTACCATGACGGGAATGGACCTCATTCCTAAGTCAAAGTATGATGAAATTCATGTAATTAGTATTGTTTCAATCTTTAATGTTATCCAAAAGTGCTCTTTGCAACACCCACAATGTGCCCAGAATTGGTATGTTGATCCTGATAACTGCACAGTCTCCCCCGCCATTTATGTACTATAGCCATGGCCACCCCCACCCCCAGATCCACCTGGTTTTCAACTGCAGTTAGTGCTGTGCACTGCCTGCCACACTCCATTAATATGCTGTAGCTATGACTCAGCTTATGGCCTTAGAACTCCACATCCTTTGTAACACGCCCTTCCCAAGTTATATGGAGTACAGTACATGGCTTGACCACTCCCAACAGCTAGAAGAAGAGGTAGTATACAGCCATGCACCTTCCTTTCTTCTCTCTCACAGGTGTGATGTAAAATGAAAGTTAACAGTTCTTATATCTCTGGAGGACTGGTGTTCTGTACAGCTACACTCGTAGTCCTCAAAGCTTGAAAACGACTCCCTTCTAGAGCAAAACAAAAAAAGCAGCTAAATAAACATCCACTTGCCTACAAATGGGAAGACACTACATTTGCAGGGAGCCACACTATTTAACAGGAGGTTGAGAGTGGAACTGAATAAATGCAAATAGCATACCTCTCAACTGTCCAGATTTTCACCTTATATTTTTTGCCTTTTCCTCATAAAATTTGTGGTTTTCCAGCAAATCCCTGAGGACTGAAATCAATAAATAATGACATACATTTGAAGTTTAGTCTTCATATCCTTCAGAAAATGCATGCTAGCATAAATCCTGTTATTCAAGCAAATTTCTAAGTTTATAAAAGCAATATTTAAAATCTGTCCCTATTTTTGAGCCTTTGTCTCCCATTATGTCAAGCGTTGTCCAGACTTCTTGCACTACGAAGTTGAGAGATACGGTAAACAGAGTTATCTGTTAATGGGTAGGCAGGTGGGTGGGAAGATTTAATACCGTAGCTGATATGCTCCCACAGTCCAGAACTAGCCATGCATTATATTGCATAAATCACTGTCATGTGATGCTACCTTTTTGCACCAGTTACCTTATCTGCTCAGTTTTACTTGCAAGTTTGCAATAATGTAAACACATATTTTGAAAGGAACCATTCTTGATCCTTCTAAATCCCACCCACGTTTAACAATACTGTAAAAGCACATTTTTGCATATAATGTTTAAATGTCAAAGATTCAGCATGCCACAGTTCTGTATAGCCAGAGAGTTGTAACTAAGCAATGTAAGTGTGACTGCATACACTTAATCATCGCAACATTCACCTGGCAGCACAAGACATTTGTTCTGTTCATCTCTTGAAGCTCATAGTCTCCTTCAGAACCGCATAAACGTGTCTGGCCAAACATATGGAAGTAAACACCACTGTTAAAAATGTGCCTCACTCAAGACAGTGTTAGTACCAAATACAGTGTGAGAACAGGGAAATATTTGCACCCTATGGCTGTCTGTTTAACTTGTCAGATTCATTCCTAATCTTAGATCATCACTAATATTCCATTTTTTTAAATGTAACGATACCTTCCAAAGGCAGCTATTATGGAAATTAGCAGACATTCTTAACTGTATTTATTTTATTTAATTTTAACTGGGCTAACAGCACTGGCCCAAATGACTTTTTGATGGCTGAGCCTGGGTACCAGCATACAAATTCATTATAGAGCAAAATTAAAAGGCATTCAGAAATACAGATTGATACATTATAGGCATAGTGAGAAAATGATCAAATAAAATATTAAAAGTATATAACTACTTAGTAATGTTAACATGGAACAAAACAGCAGGTAAAATAAATATATATAGGAGAACCAAATTATTCAAAATTGTTTAGACAACATCTGTTTTTTCAACACAATTTGGTTGGCAAAACAGGTGGTTCACAGATGTGTGTGTGAAATTGCACTATCACCTGGGTTGGGGAATATGGAATCTCAGAGTTAAAATAATTTAGAGAGGATGTGGGAGGTGTAGGAGCTTGCTCCCCTGTAAAAACAATGAATTTCCTTTTTTTGTATTCGTTATGCATGCACCAAGGTTATTGCATGGCACAAACAGATATATGTCAGTGTTTGTGTTGTCATCATTAGAGTTGTAGAAATTTGGTTTTGTCAATCTAATTTTGTACACCACCCACACACATTGTATGTATGTATGTATGTATGCATGTAACCAGACAGTACCCTGTCTGAGGCAACTGGGAAATTAGCCGAGGCCTGCATGCAGTACAGAGAATTTTTTATGTGATAGTCAGTCATTTGTCCTCTGAGATGCAGCTGATGAATGATCATAGCAGTGGGCATTCTGAAATACAGAGTGAATTAAAAAGAGTGGTGTGACAACAGACCAAGTAATTAACTGTTGAAATCAGAGCACCTGTTTTCTAATGTTTCAAAGTATAACAAGGAGCTTGCTATGTAGGCCTACCTTTAATATAAAAAGCACAAAACCAAAGTAGTAAAAACTCCAAAAATGTTAAACTTGATAACAGAAGATCACACATATAAAGTCAACTCCTAACACACAGTTTCTAATCAGGTTAATGAAATATGTTGCTGTGATTAGTACAGATGAAAGCAATGCAAAGCAGTCAAAGGAAGAGAAGAGTCATGCCATGACTTGTCTGTTGGGCAAGTGCTTCTGAACAACCTCTCAATTCCCCAAATTTAGCAGAATATCCAGATTTTCACTTCATATTTTTGGCCTGTTCCTCATTAAATTTGCAGTTTTCTTGCAAATCAATGATAACTGAAATCACTAAATAACGACATACATTTGTATTTCCAACATCATACTCTTCAGTAAATGCATGCCAACACAAATTCTGTTATTCTAGCAACTTATTTGAAGTTTATAAGAGCAACATTTAAAACCTGACTTTGTCTCCCCATTATTTTAGGGTTTGTCCAGATTTCCTGACTAGAAGGTGGAGAGGTATGCTTCTGAATACCTGTCATAGTTTCTACCAGTAGCTGGAAGCTACAAAAGGAATATCTGGGAGGGAAAGACAGACAGACATAGAAACAATGCTTAACAGAATTGTGCTTTTCTGCCCATTTTCATGAGCAGGAGCAAAAGGGGACAAACATATATAGTAAGAATGTTTAGTCCTTACTTAAAGACTGTGTACTTACCTTCCACTTTTACATCACATGAACATTCAGCTTTCCCCACAGAATTATCTGCTGTACACTTGTACTGGCCTTTGTCATCCAGTGATACCTTCTCAATTGTAAGGGAGCAGTGTGGACCTAAATGAAAGTAAAAGAATCACCCATGATACTCCAGAAAAAAATCATTCCGGTTCTATTGAGAAAAAAAATGATACCATACCAGAATGCTGTTTATTCATTAGGTTAAAAGTAGAAACTAAAAAAATGGAACTTAAAAATATAAACATAGAAACTAAAAATAACTGGGAATATAAAAGGAAAGTCACATTTAATGAACATAAAAGATAGCTGCACAAATATCACATTTCACAGAACTGAAAGGTTTTAAGACTTAAAAGAAAGGCTGCATTTAGAGTATGTTTCTCTTTGTAGTTTTAAAGGTACCATCGTTAGAATAAGAGATGACACAAACATACTGCTAACAGTGCCAGGATGGTACTGCAGTGTTTTTTAACACTTTTAACACACTCACTTAATATCAAAAGTGAAACCAAGCATAACCATGTCTACTTCTCTCACCTCTGTTTTTGGATTGATAGCAGACTGATGTGCATAATGTTTAGGTTTGGTTTAAAAAAACCTTCGTAACCAACCATGTCACAAAAGGCACCAAAAAATGTGACTCCTTTCTAAGTACTTGGTCTCCACAGCTGATTTTTCAATAGTTTATTAGCTTCTGGGGGAAGTATTTGAATGTAATATTTTTAGCTCATGGAGTTTTGCCATTTCTTTCTGGAGTTCAGTAGATTTTATATTTTTGTTTACACAATGCAAACAAGTGACACAGCATACAGAAATGATGGGGCAATTGTCTGCTTTGAATGAAGCTTAAATATATTCTGTTATACAGATCTGTGTTACGATTACAGGGGATAACAGGTTTAGACTAGTTGTACGTGGAACAGGGATTGGACCTGTAGAGACTAACTGCAGTATGTCCATCCCATCGCATCATCACGAGTGATAAAAAAACAGGCACCACTGAGGGGCAGAGAGACCAGGAGGGACAGGGCTATATCATACTGCTGCCTAATGTTATTAGGGTGGGCAGGAAAGTTAGCCACTTATTAGTACAGACAGAGGTCAAGTGACCAGGAATGGGACTGAGAGGTATCGGTATAATTATGATAGATTGCAAGGAAATAAACAAGAGGCAATATTATATATGAGAAATTAAACAAAGTAAGAGAAAGTGGACAATTTGGGTGAGGAGAAGAAAAAGGGAACATTTCATCTGCTAGTCGCAAGATTGGGAATGAAAATGACAAAGGTCATGTGAAATTTGCTGGTATACTGGTCACTGGGATTCAGTCTCATATAGTGCACTAGTCTTAGTATGGTTTTGGGCATTCTGAACAAAAGAAGGGATGTTATTCTGGACTATTTCTGCATGCCCCTGGTGGAGTAGAGTGTATTACCTTGAAGTACTAAAAGGGAAGCAATCATTGTGGAGTCATAGGATGGAAGACATAAACGACTAATGTGTGACCTCACCAAGGAGAGGGTGCTAAAGCTGGGACAAAAACCTATGAGTGATCCTAGATAATACAGCCCAAGAAAAGGTGAAAGAAACCAAGCAGCAATAACTACACAGTTTTCAGTGCTTATTTCTGGAGGATAGCACAGTCATGGACACAGGTACCGAACTATACCTGGGTATAGGGTAAAATCATGGAGATCTCACATAGCAAACAGTGGATAGACAGTATAAGCAGAAGTGATTGTGACTTGCAAAGGAAATGAAATGATGATTAAGAAGTGTAGATATTCAATAATATTCGGTATTTACAATATATATAAAAGGTGATAGATGATGAAGAAGGATGAGGATGAACTTGGAAGTTGTGATAAGAGTGATGAAGAGGGAGGAAGTGGCGAGATGGTACAGATGGTGGGGTGGAGCAGAGAAGTGAGGACAGGTTACGTTGCGGAGGGAGTGTACGATGTGTGCGAGAGGAGGTGGGGGGGCTTCTTATACAATGCGCCAGGAGGTGTTGTACTGTATGATGTTAATAGCTAGGTGGGGAGGTGCATTGATAGTGCATATAACATCTTCAGAGCCGAAGCATTTACAAGATGCTTGTTTGAACAGTTTAAATTCTTGTCTGAATTTATGTAAAGGAGATGATGACTGCAGATGAGCTGAGATAGACTCCCATAATGGGGGGGGGGGGGGTGTACATTACTAAAAACGCTGTGGCTGGTAGATTGCAGTACATCTTGAGAAATGCTTAGGTTAAAGAAGGTTTGGGATTTTACATTGTACGTTGTGGTGCTTTTGGTAACTCGGCTTGCAAAGAAGTGGAATTTTACTATACATTAGTTTGTATGTTAAGAAAGCAATGAGTAATGTGCATCTTTCATTTACAGGAAGCTGTTTGGTTTTGCCTACGACTGTCCAGTGATGTTCTTTTTTTTGTGGGGGACAAGGGTGATAAATCTATGTATATGGTTTACTGAAGTTTGGAGGGTGGACAGATTTTTCTTTCAGGCTGCTGCTACTACTAAGTCCTTATTCTAAATGAGACAATAGGACTCCTTTGCCAACTACTGTACTGCCTTTAGAACCTTGCTTATATATTGTCTTCTAAATACACACAAAAGGTTTAAACTAGCAGTGAGGTGACTGAATGTATAGCTATAGTCACTATTTTAGATTTATTAATAGTCAGTGATTTGTTTTATAAGTACCCATTTTCAGTTGTGTCTTACTGACTTATTTACATAAAAAGGCACACATACAGTAAACAGTCATACAACAGATCAGCCAGAAAGCCACAGAACATCACAGTTTGATGGAAAGCATCTATAAAGACAGTTGCAAGGCGAAGGTACAAGCTAAACAGTAATGCCAGCAATAGCTGACTCTGCAAGTATAACACCTGCAGCAAAATGCACATTAGAGTTTTAATGTCAGTATTACACAGATACAGTGGTGACAATCAGTGTGACAGAAAGATTAATGCAGGTGGACTCATGGTACTGCCCTACCAACAGAAGACTAGCATGATCTGTCAGAAGACAGTACCCATGGGAGTTCTCTCAAGTTGAGTGAAATATTTAACAAAGGCACGCCAAAAGCTGCAGTATATTCAATAATGGGTCTGATGAGATATAAGTAAAGGTAAATTACCACTCCCTTGGATCTAGGGGAGATGCCTTGGGAAATTAGATGAGCCCTTTAGATGGGGAATAATTTCAAAGGCCTTGCCCAGGGACAGACATGCTGTATGTACTGCTTTACTGCATCAGGGACAGATATGCTGTATGTACTGCTTTACTCTGCTAGAGACAGATATGTTTTATGCATTGCTTTACTGCACCACAGACATATATGCTATATGTATTGCTTTATTGCATCAGGGACAGACATGCTGTATATACTGCTTTACTGCGCCAGGAATAGACATGCTGTATGTACTGCTTTACCGTGCCAGGGACAGACATGCTGTATGTACTGCTTTACTGCACCAGGGACAGACATGCTGTATGTACTGCCTTACTGTACCAGGGACAGACATGCTGTATGTACTGCTTTACTGCACCAGGGACAGATATGCTGTATGTACTGCCTTACTGTACCAGGGACAGACATGCTGTATGTACTACTTTACTGCACCAGGGACAGACATGCTGTATGTACTGCTTTACTCTGCTAAGGACAGATATGTTGTATGTACTGCTTTACTCTGCTACGGACAGATATGCTGTATGTACTGCTTCACTGCACCAGGGACAGATATGCTGTATGTACTGCTTTACTGCACCAGGGACAGACATGCTGGATGTACTGCTTCACTGTGCCAGGGACAGATATGCTGTATGTACTGCTTCACTGCACCAGGAATAGATATGCTGTATGTACTGCTTTACTGCACCAGGGACACACATGCTGTATGTACTGCTTTACTGCTAGCCACTGCTTTGGGTACTTTTTCAAAGAAAGTAAAGTGGTAGGATCTTCCTTTGAAAAGTAGAATTGATGATGGTCTAGGGTTAACAGACTTTGAATTTCCAGATTAACAAGGTCTGAGGTAATACGTTGCAGGGCTTACATGTGAGCTGTGTGTCTATAGTTACCGGGGCCCATTGTTGGGTCACCCTAATATAACAGCATTACATTTGTTTGCAACGAGAATTTAGTTCAGAATGTAGCTTGTGCCCTTCACGTCCCTTATACCATACTCTCTTAATCCATGACTACCCAAAGAGCCAGCACTGTTTCCCATTAAGTACAGTCTCTAAAGCCAAAAAAACTGATACTCTCCAATTAAGGTAGAGTTGGGTAAGGATTAAAGGAACAATTTTAAAATTATATAGTATGATCCCTGCTAGCAGAAAAGTAGGACAAAGCTGTTAATATGCTCTGTTTTTTTCTGGTAAAGTCAAGTTAGATTTCCTACCTTTTGCCTTTGTAGGAAAATTAATTTATTTCACTGCAAAGCCATTATTTCATTGCTGTATATGAGAGTGGAGAGTTAATGTTAATTAATTTTCATTTTGATATTCTGTGGGTCTAAAACCACTATTACATGATATAGGACAGCTTTAGGTTTCATGAGGTTAGTATCACAGAAATGTAAAATATCAGGAAATGATATAAAATAAGAAAATATACTGATTTCAAGTACGTGCCTATTTTCTGTGTTTAGTAGTGTAATGTTACATCAAAGTTTTCAAATTAAGGTATGAAACAAGCACTAGTTTTTAAACTCCCAGTGAACCAAAACTGGTGGTATCAGGGATAAATTTACTTTTTACTGCTCATAAGCTTGTTTTGATACTTGAACTCATTTTCAAGGGTTTATCTTCACTTTTGATGATATTCAATCCCAAATCAAAATGCCTTAAGTTAATTTTATTGGTATGGTTTCAGTACAGCTGCTAACAATGGTTTGTCTAAAAGGTGTTATGTTTCTCAGACTCCTGCCTTCTAATTAGCACACATAAATTAAATCTAACTGTAATAGTTAAATATGCTTTCAAAACAAATACATTTTCCTTGTGAAACTTAAGAGTTCATTCTCAATTGTATAAGCTACTTAATACTCCCTAAAATAAGATACCTGCAAATTCAGAAATAAACTGAATTATGATAATGACTCCTCCATATTTTATAACTAATAATGTGGCTCACCCTCCTGTATTTTATAGCTTTAGCAAGACCCATTAGTGTGTGCAAGTATTAATGCAATGCTGGAGTAGTCCCAACCAGCATAAAATACCCATGTTAATCATAGACTTAATATCCCCAACAGAATATTTACCTCATTCATTCCTGTACAGCCATTTTGTTTCACAATAACTCCATGGAGATCTATTATGCCAAAAATGATTGATGGGATTTGATAAGCAGTTCAACATTAGCCACTGTGCTTTCATTTTGATAACAAAATGTTAATTCAGAATATCTGGAAATCCATACATATTAATTTATTCATCAAACACTTGGACCTCTACAGGAGCTGAACCATTCACTGTCTGAGCTTAACTGCCCATCTCTTTTGTAGACAGATGCTTTGCATAAAGAAATGGCATCAATGTTAAAAGAAATTAGCATAAAATAAAGCAAAAATCTTGTGAAACTAAGTATCGTACTTCATCCACCGTCCGATCTGACTATTGGGTACCAAGCTGCTTGTTGCATCAGATCCATCTGCTAGTTCTCCCGGCCTCAAGCTTCTTCAGATTTTTTCCTCCCATAATTACCTTGCACCCTTCCTAAACTCAGATCTCTTTTGCTGCTATTGTGAATGGAAGATCTCTCTACCACAGTTAAGTGCTCCTTCATATCTTTTTTTCTCTAAATGTTCAATATTCTGTCTTCAAAAAATGACTTTAATTATTCTTGTTACGTTTTTGTTGAAAACTAGTAGTTTATGGGATTGTTGTTTCCCTTGCCTCGACTTCTATGAGGCGTTTAGTCCAGTGGCCTGCCAACTCTCAGTTGCCTTTTTTTTTTAAAGCAACACAGAGTATGAGTTTATAATGAATAATCACAGGTGAGTTTGATCAAAACACTAAACAAAAACTCATTGGCAATTACCATTAATCTTTACAAAATCAATAAGTTGCATTTTCAATCACCAAAAGAAAAAACAGAAAATAACTTTTACATGGAAAACTCCCCTCTCCTCCCATGGGGCTCTGCACTCACACCAGTGGAAGTAACTCTAGGGTCACACAAGCTTGAAGAAAACAGAAAACCCCTGGAATTATATAATGGTCAATCTAATCAACTTCAACCAACCATAGAACAGATGAAAAATAACAGAGTTTCAGCATATAATGAAATGTGTGCAGTGATAAGTCACATTAAGACTCGTGTATATATATATATTTTTTCTTATTGTAATAGTTGTTGCTAGCCACTGATGTTCACAACATTCAGGCACAATGTGCTGTAGCATTTTTCTCTGTTTCAGTCCACATTTAAAAAAACTTTTTAACATGTTCTAAATATGGTCATAAAATTCTTCCCCAGGACACCCATGACTTATTTGGGATGCCTGGTGCCAAAGCACCTGGATAGTGACTGCAACATTTGTAAGGGCTTTGGGGCCAGGCCTCGTGCAGACAGATGGAACAAACTAATACTGAAGGGGCTGCTTCTCCAGACCCTTAACCCAAGGAAGTTGGTCCAACTGTCTTCAAATGAATAAGCAAATAAAAAATAATCAAAGTCGTTCTCATAACTTGCTGAATCCTTAAGGAAGCTGTAAGAGAGGTGAGAGTGGAGTCCCTGGGATTTATAAAGATGCACAGACCTCATAATGCAGATTTCGCATTATACTGCATGCTGGTTCTCAAGGGACATTTTTGCTCTGATAGTAGGGGACCTTAACTGTGCGTCTTGGTCAGCACTGCTACCTGGGATGTCCACAAAGCAATTATGCACACTGCTGGGCAAGTTCATACATTGTATTCCTACAGAAATATTCCCTTATTAAAGCACAGAAAGATGAAAAAGTCTAATAAAGATCATTTATTCTTCAGAGATAAAGCCACTGGACTTTCTTTTTTATTAAAAATTTCCCTTAGAAGTTATTTAACATCCAATTTTACTGTATTATACAAGTCAATCAAAAAATAATCCCTTATGCTTTATGCAAAATTATGTCTGTCAGGTATAAGGCTGTTTAAACATACCCTGATTAAATCTGACAAAGGCTTCCTTCTGTATATACAGCAAAGCATGATCTTTTGTGTACTGTTAACAATGGGAGAACTAAGTAACTTATCTTTTTACTTTCCATACAACATATTTAATGTAATTTAAATGACTACAGTTTCTTGAGAAGATATTGATCAAAGCTTCAACCAGACAAAACAAGCTGGTTAAAGCTTCAACTAGGCAAAAATAAACAAATACATAAATAAATAGTACACAAATAACTATAATGTAATAATATATGATATGATATAATATAATACAATACAATACTAATTATATACTACAATATAATAATTACAATATGTTGTAATTATAATTACAATATAATATAATACTAAGAACATTCCAAAGACATGCATCTGGAGCATTTCTCCCCGGGCCTCCACTGAAAACAGGCTCTGTGGAACCTAGTCGGACATTCCCGGTTAACAAATGTTAAATAAAATAAAAAAAATAAAGAACATGTCCCCATCCTGTTTACACCTGACCATGGGCACGGAAGCCATACGAAACGTGGTAGCACAGTGGAAATCTCTCTGCCTCACAGCTCCCGTGGTCTGAGGTTCAGTACTGAAGTTTGGTCACTGTCTTTGCAGTGCTATTATGTTCCCCTTGTGACTGTGGGGTCTATGTTTAACTGTCGAATAACATTTCTATCGAATGGCTAAACACTGGACTCTAACCATCGAACGTTCATTTCAGTGAACTAGAAAGTAACTAGTTGGCCAACACTTCCCCATCTGCCCCTTTGCCCACTGTAGTACAGTCTCGGAGTTGGTATATATAGTTAGGGGTGTGTGAGCAGCTGTGTTTTGCAAGATGGGAAAGTGTTGGCTAACTAGTTACTTTCCCCTGGTGAAAAAATGAACGTTTGCTGAATGAAGTTCATTATGATTAGGATTCGATGGAAATGCTATTCAGTGGTAAAACATAGACCTGTGATTGTGTGGGTTTTCTTTGGTACTCTTCCTTCCTCCCCAAACAGGCTGGTTATTTGGCTACTAGAACTATGCATAAGGTCTCATAAATTCATACCAAGAGTCAATGGCTACAAACATGTAACTATGCTAAACAAATCACCATCACACCTCAATCTCCTCTATTATTCTATTTTCTAATACTTCTCTCTACTTCTATTCCCTGTAGCATAATCGAAAATAACAATATTCTATCTATATGTCTCAAATTAACTGTACCTCGACATAATTTTCTGGACTATTAGCTCACCTTCAAGGGTCGTTCTTCTATGGCATTGTTGTTTAAGCATACAGTGGTTGACATATGGCTATGAACCTACGAATTTAAATTTTATTAGATTTACAGGATTGTAACAAACTTCACAGGACATTGTTACTTTGGCAATGATACACTATTTACATAGTGGACAGTGCTTCCAATATGATTCTTCTAGCTGCAAGTCCCCATGGAACCAACTGTCCAAGCACAATTGCTCAATCAATTGTGCAAAAAAAAAAAAAATAAATAAAATAAATGTAAGCAAGACTCCTCCCACACATACACATCCTGAACTTTTACACGGCTGCACAAATACAGACCAGGAAGAACTCTCTCAAAAGAAAGAATTCACTGGCAGCATACATTTGGAAACCACATAAGTGATTTCCTATGGAAAACAGTAATCATGGAGTTTGACTTTACTGAATTCCACTTGGCTAGTTGGCTCATGTGGGAGCTATAAATTGAAGAGCAGTAGAGGAGTCATCTCAAAGCATGAGGGTAAGAAACATCTTTTATGAAACAAATCTGCTGGGCATTGTACTCGGACAAGGTTGCTAATGCTTAGAAATCCTTACCTGTGTCTATGAGGTCTATACCCTCCCTCCTATCTTTAAAAAACACTCTGAAAGACTTCCTAGCTAAAATCTGGCTCTGTTCTTGCTCAAAACCAGGATAAACTATATCCTTAAATGTGAACAAGTACCTTTTCATTCCTTATACCTTCTTACTCCCTCTTCTTAACTTACTTTCTTACTGATATCTAACTCTCTTTCCTGATTTTCTCTCTAAATATACCATAGGCCTGTTTTCCCTCACTTCATATTGCAGTTCCTATATGTATTAGGCTAACTTAAGTTTAATTTCTCTACAAACGGACTTTAATTTCTTTAAATATTAAATGATTGTCATATACAGCAGAAATCAACAAATAAAAACACTCCAATGGCAGCCCAGTGGTGTAAAAATGATAAGAACTTGTAAAACATCCACCACCACTGTGTACGAGGTTACGGAAAACTTTATTATAAAAATATAAAACGGTAAGCATTTTCGTGACTAATGTCACTTCTTCAGACCATTTTAAAACATTTCCTCTCACTCTTAAATATACATTCCAATAAAAGATAAACCAATAAAAATCAAACTGCAAATAAACAATAAACAGTGAATGTTAACACATTAATTAATGTACCATCTAATCAGGTGCGGCTTAAACAGTAACTAACCAATCTAATGCTTAAAAGATGAGCCCTGACCTATCACAAACAGTAAAACGCCTCCACTGTGATTGGATATTCAACCACAATCCTCAACATTCATTGTACCATATTCATCGAATCAAGATGTACATCTGCTCATTATCACCAATCAGGGTCGGTGGGCATCAACCTATGGCTCCTCCTACCTTATAAAATTGACCAATGGGGCAAATATGGAACCATACATATAATTCAATGCCAACATATCTACTCAAAAATCTTTCCAATGTAACAAATCACACGGCATATCACCGCTACAGATATCATTATAATGCTCCAACAAACATCAACGCCTATAAGAATGGTGAAACCGTTTGCATCAAAAACTGCTTAGCAAACTGCACTCTCTGCTGGAGTCAACACCGTCTTTCAATAGCATTCATCTAGGTAAGCATCTCTAATACTCAAATTGTGGATTTCAGGAGCAAATACATATTAATTCTATAAACCTTACTTGCACTTAACATGGGCAATCTCTCAATGGCACATATCGGCTCATAACTCATGTGCCTATCAAACTTAACCTAATCACTGCTCTACCAATGACTAGCCCAACAAGAAAGGGGCGTGTCATACTTCAACTAGCACCAACCAACACGTTTAAGATTTAACCTAACAGTGCCAGCAAACACAAGATCAACCCAATTAGAGACACGACTTATCCACTGCGCAACACCATAATGACAACTTTCCACTGAACTGACAATAATGTAACCCAGGCGCTACCTCTCAACACAGTGGCTCAATATCTAAAATAAAACAGTCACATAAACATTTCTGCTCTTCCAAAAAATAACCTCAAAACTAACCTAACACTCTACAAAACTAGTGATTCACTTAGATAGCCCATCTACGAGCTATCTAGCCACCATCAGTACATCCAAGCCAAGCACCTAATACATTAATCAAAGAATAAAAAAAAAATTATAAAACAAAACAATATAAAACAACAAAATAAAACAAAACAATTCAGAGTCAATGATCACATATCGGTAAAACACACATTCTGTAGCACCTTGTTGGGTTAATCAAAACCAGCCAATCAGATGGACAGTTTCAACTGTCCCACCAATGGGAATGAGGTGCAACCGAGAAAACATAATGAAGTCACATCGCCAAGCAGAACAGTAACACAATAGCAGAATTCTATTTAATAATAACTCATTCCAATATAAACTAGACGCTGCACACACAACTGCCACAATAGCATATAAGACAGTCCGCACATAAATAAATGCTCACGATCCTATAGTCACGCTCCATAAAAATTCAACAGCCACTGCATCAAAATTAGAACCCATAACTCGCTCAGATGGCACCTATGCAAGCTATCTGAACTGACAACACATCTAAGCCATAGAGACCATCCATACAAAAATTAAAACATATACTCACCTTCAGACCAATAATGAAATTATCACCGATCGACCATGCATTTCTGCAGCACATCCTATCACCTAGTTAACCAAGCAAACTACAGCCAATCAAACAAGAGATTTCTACCAAAGTACCAATGGGAATGACAAGCAAAATCCACCAACTTAACCGAAAATAAACAATGCTCAGTGACTAAAATCTGGGATGCTCTTAGCTCATAAAACTAAAAAAAAAAATAATAATAATGAAAATAAAACTGGTGATAAAATAGGGATAACAGTAAACTGAAATGAGAGTAATAAAAATGCAATATAAATCAATGAGGACCAACAAACATTAAGCAGAATACTATGCACATACTGTCTCATACTATTAAAGGACCAAGTAAGACATGTTGTCCTAAGAACTCAATTATTTCTTAGAGAGACCTCTGGCTCTCAGGGTGGGTTACAACGACACCCTCCCATTTAAACCATGTTTTTTATCTGCCTGGAGTAAAATCCAAAACAACTCCCTGCATTCAGTCCTATTCAAAATATCACCAAATCTAATTCCCTCAAATATTACCTCAATAGCCATAAATTGAAAACTATGTTCATTCCCTTCGTCACACATATGCTTAGCTAGTGGGTTACTAACATTGCGTTGTCTAATGCGTCTAGTGTGTTCTCTAATCCTTTCACAAAACATCCTATTAGTTTTACCTACATAAAAATTTGAACATATTACACATCTAGCTAGATATACTAAACTCATGGTGCAGCAATTCGCTGTCACCTTAAACTCATACTGCCTACCAGTGGACTGATGTTTAAAAGTATTACTACTGTCAATTAATTGATCTGAATCTATTGGAGGTTTCTAGATGATGCTGTTCTTATCTGGACAGGGCCTCTAGAGTTATTTATTGGTGCGTTTTATCGATATGTGATCGTTAACTCTGAATTGTTTTATTTTGTTGATTTATATTGTTTTGTTTTATCATTTTTTTGTTATTCACTGATTAATTTATTAGGTGCTTGGCTTGGATGTATTGATGCTGGCTAGATAGCTTGTAGATGGGCTAAGTGAATTGCCAATTTTGAAGAGTGTTAGGTTAGTTTTGAGGTTGTTTTTTTGGAAGAGCAGAAGTGTTTAAGTGGTTGTTTTGTTTTACATACAGGTTTATAGAATGAATAGATATTTGCTCGTGAGATCCACAATTTGAATATTAGAGATACTTATCTAGATGAATGTATTGAAAGGAGGGGTTGACTCCAGCAAAGAGTGCAATTTGCTAAGCAGTTTTTGATGCAAACAGTTTTACCATTCTTAGTATAGGCGCACATACACTGTCTATGATAATGCTTGTTGGAGCATTATAATGATATCTGTAGTGGCGATTTGCTGTGTGATTTGTTACATTGGAAAGATTTTTGAGTAGCTATGTTGGCACTGAATTATATATATGGTTCCATATTTGCCCCATTGGTCAACTTTATAAGGCATGAGGAACCATAGTTTGATGGCCACCGACCCCTATTGGTGATAATGAGATGTGCATCTTGATTCGATGAGTATGGTACAATGAATTTTGAGGATTGTGGTTGAATATCCAATCACAGTGGAGGCATTTTACTGTCTGTGATAGGTCAGGGCTTATCTTTTATGCAATAGATTGGTTAGTTACTGTTTAAGCCACACCTGATTGGATGGTATGTTAATTAATGTGTTAACATTCACTGTTTACTGTTTAATTGCAGTTTGATTTTTACTGGTTTATCTTTTATTGGAATGTATATTTAAGAGTGAGAGGAAATGTTTTAAAATGGTCTGAAGAAGCAATGTTGGTCATGAAAGCGCTTATCGTTTTATATTTTTATAACAAAGTTTTCTGTAACCTTGTAAACAGTGGTGGTGATTGTCATATACCTTGTATCGATTATTAACCTATATTTTTATATTATGTCTAATTTGTTATAATTATTTAAACTGCAGATGTTTTGTTTTATTTTGGAAGGATGTAAAATTATTGTTCGTAAAATGCTTTGTAATAATTTGGATATTTTTGTCCCTGGGTATCCACTTAAAATGGGCTTCTGCCCAGCTGGACTTTCCCAGTAATCAAATGTCAATAAATAAACAAACTTCTGTGGCATTATACAGTCACCTTACCTCCCTACTGCACTGCTGGCTATGTATCCAACCCCCAAATCACGACATATGCTTGCCTAGGATATACCAGCTAGTTACACACAGTGCATACAAAAACTTTTGATGCGACTCTGGCTATTGGACTATCCTTGCATGTGTGGCTATGTGGCTATAAATTAAGTGAATAAAAAGAATTCATGGTATTTGTTGCTGACATTCTGTGCCCAGATTTTTGTTAGCCTTCTCTGCTCTTTTACATGGCACAACATGATTCAACAGAGAAGCATGTATTGCTCCTAAATGCCTTTCCTGTCTTGCTGAAGATTACCACCTTCAATAATGTATGCTTTTTAGGGCATCCTGTCATCAAACCAAAGATCTTTACATTAAATCCCAGTTGCCACCTGTTCAGTTCAAACTCTCACTACTTTACAAGTCTTCATATAAGAACATGGGAACAATAGTTGGTAAGCCATCATGTAGAAGGTAAGATGCCTAGCCAATAGCCATATACACCTTTAAAAATGTGCACTTAAAAGTTCTTGCCACCCTTTCTGCATACAAACTGATCTTGCTGTTCACTGCACTGCAACATCTGACACTCGTATACTGAACAAAACTGGTCCCAACACTGAAACCGGTGGTACTACTCTACTTGTTAACTTTTACCTTCATGGTTCTCTTCTGACAGTTATCCTGGACATGTAAGCAAATGACTATTGTTTACATTTTCATTTCTTACATTCTCCTGTAACATACAGCATCAAAGGTTTTGACAAAGTGGAGATAAAACATAGCCACGGGTATCCCTTTGTCCACTTTAGTGTTGACCTATTCACAGAAGCTGATGAATATGAACTGTGAAATCCTTTTCAGCATGAAATGATGCTACTGTAGACTGGCAAAAGAAATATAATTCAGAAGTTCCACCATACTGCACCATGTCTTTCCTTGAATTATGTTTTCCAACAGACTGAAGACTACCTGCCTGCCCTACAGTCCAAAAGCTGTGTTTTTGTATTACATTCCAGCATTAATCCAAAGAAGCTAAACCGCATAGTGCCATGATTACTGCTGGCCAGTGGCCCTCCCATCTCAGCTACTTTTACCACATACCCCTGATGACCTGACGTCATGGAAGAAGCGACAGCGCAGATAACCCAAATGTGATGACTGCAACAGTGAAACACGAAGAACATCCAACTGATATTGCCAACATCCTGGCAGAGTTCAGGTTAAAAGTTCCTGTAATCATGGCTGCACAGCTAAAAACACACTCTCAAAGCCAAGAACAGCAGTGTCATGGGACCTGACAACATCCCCCAGGCTCACTACACTAACTACAGAATGAAATGGCACCCCACCCCCTTACCATGTTCAATTCAATCCACCTCTCACCTCAGGCTTTGTGCCCGCTGAATGGTGCACAGTGATGGTTATCCAACTCCATAAAGGGGGAGCCACACAGCCTATATAGATCTCACCAAGGCTTTCAACACCATCCCCCCACTCTGGAATTATAAATAAACTCACTAAACTAGGTATAAATCCCTATGTCACAAGATGGTTACCAACTGCTCACTGAACAAAACCCACATTGTGTGAAAGTAGCAGACTCAACCAACTTCAGACCACAACACAACTGAGTATCACAGGGTCTGTGTCCCTGTCCTCCTTTGGTACCAAAAGTGCATTGTCTTCCCTTAGGTAAAAAAACTGTACCCATGAACTACTACCATAGGTGTAGTCTACTTAACAACCGGAAGCTGATATAGAGACCTGGGACACAGGGGTGGTCAAAGATAATTAAATCTTGAACTGAGTGCTAATTACATGGAATTATGATAAAGATACTGTACACTTTCTGGAAAAAAAGCTTTCTTAAATGGTAAAAAAAAAAAAAAACAGTGATTGTTGAACACTGGATGTAATGTAACTTTATTCACAGTTATTATATAGATTTGGTGTGGAAGTTTATTAAGAGAAGTTCTGTATGAAACCGATTTACAATCTAGAGAAACAGAGAATATTTGTATGTTTCTAGAAGTGGTTTTTGACAAAAAATGTTTCATTTTTGACAGTATTCCACATTATAATTTACTGGTGGTAAGCATGGTACACCAGTAGCAAATACATTTTTAAATTTAGTGCTCTATCAGTGGGAAAAAGGAACATATATTGAGATGCACTTAATGCAAATAGTAATGTAATGTCATATTGCAGATTTGTAGATGATTGATTTGTGTTTGGGATGGCACTTGCTTGAGACTTGATAAATTATATTAACATATATTTAAACATTTTGAAGTTTTTAATGAAGTTTAAAATTTTTTTCACCTGTGGACATAGTGTTGTTTTTGTGATGATTGTATAAGAAATAAGAGATAAAAGAAACCATAATTTATAAAAAGATGTGCATGATTTGAGGAAGAGTGAGCAGATGCACAATGCAGACTCCGTGGCATGTTTAAAGGCATCCTTAAAATCAAACCACAACTGAAAATAGTAACTAAACTAAATAAGAAAATAAATTGCTTAATGAAAGCTAATTTTCATTGAGATGAATTCATTATAGAATGGTTATAAATAACATAAGTATATAGGTAGTCTCAGGTAGGAAAGACAGTATAGTGGTAATTTTGGTAGAAGTACATCAATATTTTAGGTAGAAGTAATAGTACAGTATATATAAATATATAATAGATATATAATAATAATAATGTGGTAATTGTAACTACAAAGATATGTAATACATAAAATTGAATAAATTATTTATTAATAAAAGAAATAAAGATTTAAAAGAAATGCCAGAAATAAAGCAAACCTTTGATAAACCAAAAATTAAACATTATTTTATGTTACAAAGACTTTAAAAATAAGGAAACAACAAGAAGACTTAACATCCCATTGTAGAAAAGGTACTTATAAATGCTTTATATATACTTTAAAAAACTGTACTAAATGTATATGATATCTAAAATAAAAAACTGATTTTTAAAAATTTAAAGAAAAATTTCAATTTAATTGTTCAGAATCAAATAATTGTAATAAAACAAAATTAGTATATTGGGCAACATTATAAAGGTTTTTTGCATTGAAAGGAGGTAAAACGATGAAGACATTAAAGGAAAAAGAAAGGTAGTTAAAAAAAAGGTTTTTAGTAATGTTTTAAATTTAGAGTTAAAAATGATTAACTACTATAATGTATTATTTATACTTTCAAGGTAAAAGTTGAATTTTTGATGATATTTTAAATGTAAATAGGAATTGAATGTTATTGCTTTAATTGTTAAGTATGAATAAGCAATTGGTAGGCTGGCTGAATCATGTGATTTTAATTTAACCTCTATTTAAAACAAAGAATATTCATTGTTTTATATGCTGATGAAGGGTGGATAGCCCGAAAGCTTCTTATTAAATTTGAGCGTTTTAGTGATTCGTGTGTTGTTCTGCAAATAGTAGCTTGACAAAGAGTTTTTTTAGGGATAGATTCCTGTCCCAGAGACTTTCCATACTCTAGAACAAACTAGCTATCTATATCAAACAAAGCTCCTCATTAGCAGTTTTCAAGAAAAATCTTGATGATTGGATGGGAGATAGGAGTTAGGAAATTCACCTCGGGGATCACTTCTGTGGCTCTGCTCGACAGGGGCACAGGAAAATAATTTTCTTGGGTGTCGAAAGCCAAGGTACCTTTTGGCTAGGCTTATACAGACCCTAGAGCCAATAGCCTAGTACCTACCTATGAACCTATGAACTTATCCATCAACCAGAAAAAAGAAAATAATGAGGCAGAATCAAAATATGAAGAAAACAGAATAGTAAACAAAACTAATTTTTCCATAAAATTATCATTTATGTAAATATTACCACTTTAACTATGATGTAACCTGGGGCTGTTTTAAGCCTGATGAGCAACAAAAGAGAGTGGAGAAGAGACTAGCTGATAGAGCATTATGGCTAAAGGAGGGGGCTAGATACCAAGAGGACTAAAAGTATGTGGCATCACTCCTGCTGGTTGACAAGGATGGACCCTTTCATACAGAATCTTGAGTTCTGTACATTATAGGGTAGTTAGATTTAAATATGGTAAACCTGGAAGGTTAATCACTGTAATGTACTCCAAAATTTATCATGCTTAAGTTCCAGTGAACTAAATGTTGGTTATTTGTAACATACTTATAGAGTTTTATTCATTGAGGGATGTACTAAGAGGATTAATTACGTCAACCATTTCTATGTCAGATTATCAAAGACCATGTCAATGACAACAGCATCACCAAGTACGTAAAAGTCAAAATGCACCAAATTTGAAAACCACTTGCTTGGAAAACATAATAGCACAAAGTAGATAAAACAGTCCTAGAGGTCCATTACGTATTTACTTAACCAGCATCGCTATGTAAAACTGTTCATAAGGATAACTCAGCACCAGTCTTTACTGTCCACTCTCAAACCAAACGAGGGGGGTGGAGTGTTCATCAAGGATAAGTGACTCATGTTTGCAAAGTTCTTTTTCCAGAAGCAGATTTAAAAAATACTGAATTTCAATGCAAGAACTTGCATGCTAGTGGTGATGGACGTAACATTAAATAACAATAAGGATCCAGAGAATCCCAGGACTACTGATTCATATCACAGTGCTACAGGTGAAAGTTTACCACTAAGCGATGTACATATGCAAAAGGAAACCATGTTCTTGGACTGCCAAGAGCAGTGAACTTGTAGCAAAAGGGCAGTCACATTATGCCAATTTATTGCACTCTGCCTTCCTAGTTAGGAAGGATCAACTGTCTGCATGTCAAGGGAAAGTATGAAGCCAGACTGGCAATTCCATCCAAGCTATATATATATCAGTATACTATACATGAATAGTCCTTGAGAAGTGTGAGAACATCTCTTGCTCAACATTCCTTATGGGGATGAGAAACACTGTTGCAAATCAAGGCTTTATCTAGTAGTCAATTACATGCCGGAGGGTGCAAAAATAATCTACCAATAATACTCCTGTACATTTGAGAGGAGGTGTCAGTACCACTGCAATGATTCTGTATTGACTTCATACCACCACTCATGAGATGCATATTTCTACTTGCTGTTAATTGTCTAAGTAGCCAGAGAGCATCTGCATGGAATCAACCAACTTTAGAAATCCTGTCTCATTGCCAAAACAATGTTTACAAAACAAGGATCTGTCAAGTGAAATCTGTAGTGATAATGGGTCATAGTGTATGTAATATCATCACAAAATAAAATGGGAGCAAATGTTTCACGCACATCAGTATCCCATCAGCCACAAATGAGTAACATGAGAGAGAGATTCAGACATTCAAGCAAGCTATTAATGCCATGATCTCTAATAATACACCATTGAAGTACAAGACAGAAAATATTCTTTTTGGCATACTGAAACATAACTCATACAACCAACAGAGCAACACCATCAATGCTATTACTTATTTGATGTATGGAGACAAATGCGCAACAAGCAATTCCCTTCCTAAATGAGAAACACTATTTGTAGGCAGCATTTTATAACATATGACTATAGAACCGACAAACAGCAACCAGGCCATACATTATTATAAAAGTGACAAACTGCAACTAGGCCAGGCTGCCTCAAGAACAAGTCCCCAGATGTACAGAGATTCCATGGAAGGATGAGTGAAAGACAATATATACTAAGATCAATTGGTGACCAATGTCACACCTCAAGAAGGATGAATTACCAAATATATCGAAGCAAGAGTGACGGATAACCAGTGCAGTACCTTACCAAGGATGAATGACCAATGTAATATGTACTGATAACCAATACCATACCCTAAGGACAGAAGACTTCAGTACAAAATTGTATAACAGAGATAAAGCATGGAAAAACATCATATATAAAAAACAGCAAATAATATTTCAAGATATCCGCATTTGCAAAACCTAAGAGTGCCATTCTAAAAGGCTAAGAAAAAATTCTATATTACTCTACAGGAGGACTAGAGTAAAACTCAAAACAGTTTTGGTCAACAATCAATAAAATTATTTAATCTAAATAAACTACAACATAGCACACAAATATAATCTATATGAAATAGATATTGTTAACAGCCTTAATAAACCCAATACACATAAGTGAAGCAGATGGCAGCACCACTACCTTTTCACTTACCTCAACTCCTACCACCATAATAAAAAAAATATTCAAAAACTTACATCCAGCTGTCCTGCAGCAGACATCCTTTCAGCAGTATTCAGCAGTTGTAGAAGGCATTGCATACCCAGTATCTATATTTATAAATCACTCTCTCCAAGAAGTTATAGTTCCACAACTTTGGAAACAATATTACATGATTCTCTTTCATTAAGGATGCAAGTCTTTTTGCTAACAAGCTACAGATCTATAGCCATCTTGCCCCTATATCTAAAAACACTTAAATGTGTTCAACTACCTACCTAACAGAGAACAAATTGTTTTCCCACAATGCAGCATGGATTTAGGCCAATCCACAGCACAGAAACTTTACTAACTTTCATAAGCTAAGTTCATGAAAGACAAAAATCAATGTAAAATAGCTGCATTTCTATCTCTACACCTATCCAAAGCATTTGATACAGTTTCACATCTTACATTATTTTCTAGACTGAGGAACTCATAAATAAACTTACTAACCTGGGCATTAATCCCTACATCACTCGATGGGTTGCAAACTGGCTTACTGACAGAACTCACACTGCGAAAGTAGCCGACTCAAAATCCGGCTCCAGACAAGTGACAAGCAGAGTACCTCAGGGTTCAGTCCTGGGACCGCTCTTGTTTGGCATCTACTTCTCTGAAGTACAGGCCAGCACTAAGGGGCTCTGGCTAACAAAGTTTGCAGAGGACTGCAAACTGGGAGCCATTATTGAATCCCCAATGATGTGGATATTCTACAAAAGGGCCTTACAGAAACAGATGCTTGGTACCAGAGCCATGGGCTCAAGCTCAATGCCAAGAAATGTATAATTATCCCCTTTGGGAAAACCATGTACCCATGAATTACCACATAAGTGGCAGTACCCTAAACATTGAAAGTGTGATAAGAAACTTAGGGACACAGGTGGATAGTGGTCTCACATTCGATAACAACATAGCCACAACAGTCAGGAAATCCTTCTATGTGGCACACCTCATCACTAAGGGCTTTTCATCCAGAAAAAAGGAGGTCATTGTCCCACCGTACTCTTCCCTCATTAAACCCATTATAGAGTACAATGCCCAGTTTGGTATGTACCTCAAAAGACATCTGCAACAACTGGAAAGGCCACAGAAATACCTCACTAAAAGAATCACAGGCCTAAAGCAGATGCCCTGTGCTGACCATCTAAAAAAACTCCAGCTATACTCTGTCACATATCGCCTACTCAGAGGTGATCTCTGCTTAACATACAAGGCCATGTCAAACCCAGTGCTGCTGGATATGCTACACTTATAGAAATCCCAATCCCTCAGAGCTACACGCTCCAGGGATCTAAACCTGGTCATCACAATGAACAAAACATGCTGGAGGGATAGGTTCCTGACCCAGAGACTCCCCATAATCTGGAATAGACTGCCCATACATGTCAAGCTGAGTGCCTCTTTGGCCCTCTTCAAAAGGAACCTTGACGATTAGATGGGAAGATAGGAAATTCACCCCGGGGATCATGTCAGTCGCCCTGCTAGACAGGGAACCAGGGAAGTAAATATCCTAGGAAGAAATAGCAAGGGAATTGTTATGGCTAGGCATGTATAGGCCTGATAGCCTAGTACCAACTTATGAACCTGGCCTCAAAAACAGTGCAGTCAAGTAGTTTAAAAGTTAACTTAGTCACCGAACAGACTTTGCATGCTGGGCAGATCAGCTGTAAAACTCCACAATATTAGGTGGGCCACAAGGTTTAATATTTTTACCGTTACTCTAAAATGCATACAGCCTTTCTCCCAACAAATATAATCCAATATGCGAGCGATTCAAAACTAATATGTGCAGCCTCTTCAGTCTAACAGCTCCAAGATGGCTTGCAGCATTCCTTTACAAATACTGAAAACTGGCTAGAGAAATCTAAATTACTCCTAAGCCTAAAGACAATTAAACTAAGGATATTTCCACCCCAAACTCAGTAATCAAACTACTGCAACTTAAAAATATTATCAATCAATAACACTAGAATTGAGCTAGTACAAAGCACAAAACTATTAGGTATAATAACAGATTAAAATTGAATCAGCATATTCAGAATGCAGTTCAAGAAAACAAATGAGGATTTTTCTTTCAGAGCATGCATATAAGACCATTGTTCAAACCTATCTAGGTGCACTCTTACAATACCTGAAAAGACATAATCTATGAACAAAGTCTTTAAGTAGCCACATTAACTAAACACATCACTGTCTTGCAATTCAGTCTGTTGACTGGATGGCGCTACCTGATCTATTAGCCTACACTTACATTATGGCTACTCATAATATCCTCTACAGTCCAGACCGATGCTTTGTGACCATCCAGTTATTAAACTGGTAGTCAACTCATAGAGAACTGTATTCATTGTATCAACACTTGGTGCTTACTCATGGTGGCTGCCTGTACTCAGTGTACATTCTTAAGCTGTAGAACTCTTCACAACAAACATCAGAAACATCTTGCCTACTATTAGAAATCTCATTGAAAACATGCCTGTCAACAAAATGTCCCAACACTTGCAACACCCCCATTATTAACACCTTCTTATTCTAATCATTTCCCATATCCATCGATCCTCAACCCCTTTTTCCCATTTTACAGCTGGGGCTGGGGTGTCACTTCAACAGTGACAATCACCTTGAGACAAGATTTACACCACCGGGTGGCTAGCTCTGCTGTGGTAGTTCATTCGTACCACACACACACACACACACACACACACACACACACACACACACACACACACACACACACACACACACACAAAACTATGCCCATTTTATAGTGTCCAATCCGCCTACTGCATGTCTTTGGAATTTGTGAGGAAACCGGAGCACCCAGAAGAAACCCAAGTGACTGCAGAGAGGATATGCAGACTACACAGAGAAGGCACCTCAGCTGAGAAACATCGCTAACCACTGCACCACCACGGCCACCCTAAATCACCCTAATCATTTCCCATACATTTTGTTAAATCTCAATGAATTCATATCTATCAACAAAACAATCCTGTCCTTGTACTAGCACCGTTGCTAGGGCCTTTCCTTATGCAGCGAAGTCAGTTGACTCGGTAGATGCTACAAAGAAATTATCAGATTGTAAGACAAAGCCAGAAAGATAGAAGATTATAATCAATAGACACCCTTCATAAGGGATTCCAGCAGCCACTTGCTTACCGGTCCACAAGATATCAAAGGCAGATGAAAGGAGTACTTACAGCAGCTTCTGAATGAAGAAAACGCCACAGAAGCTCTACTGTCCCTGACGCAGCCTACAATAAGAGAAGAAGAGCAGCCCACCCTAAAAGAAGTAAGAACATCACTAAGGAAAACAAAGTCAGGGAAAGCAGCAGGCTCAGATGAGGTCAAGGCAGATATGATTAAGAAAGATGTGGAGTGAGTTAGGGGAGAAATGTTTCCAGAGGGTATTCATAGCAGTATGGGAAGGAAGAGGTACTCCAGATGGCTGTAAAATAAGCATTCTAGAGTCAGTGAACAGGAACAAAGGGGTCATTCATAACTGTGGGCAATAATGAGATGTTAAACTCCTGTCACACTGCATGAAAGTACTGGAGTGAGTGACAAGCAAATACGCAAAACAGTAGAAAGTAAGATGGGAAATGAGGATTTCAGATTTAGAAAAAGATGCAGCACAACAAACCCAATTTTTGTAGTGAGAAAGATAGCTAAGAAGAAGCTAGAGATGAAAAAAAAAAAAAAAAAAAAAAAGAGTCCAACTGGGCATTCCTAGACCTGGAGGAAGCATGAGATGATATTCCAAGAAAGCTGATCTGGGCAGTCCTGCAATGGTTCAATGTCCTAGAATCATTGGTAGAATTAATGCAAGCTATGTATAAGGACCGTATGACACACAAACTCTCAGAGGGGTTTGCAGTGGGAGTAGGCATGCATCAGGGTTCATCTCTGAGCCCACTACTCTTCCTACTGGTGATGGATTACATCAGCAAACAAGTTGGAGGGGACAGATCAACAAAGTTGGTGTATGCAGATGATGTAGCATTGCAGGCAGACTTTGAACAAGAACTTCAGCAAATAAGGAAATGGAATGCTAAACCTTAGGCATACAGGATGATACTAAGTATAGATAAGCCAGTTGTAATGGCAGCGACTTAGCCTGAGACCTAGAAAGAATCTAAACTAAATCCGAAGCATCCACTGACAACTGCAAAAAAAAGTATATCTAAAGCTTGTAGTACACTTTTTGAATTGTTTCTTGCTTGAATTTTGTTATATTTTATTGCTGTTACTGCTGCCTGACTGTTTTTCCTGCACTTGGTTCGACTGTATCTCATAGCACAGGCTAAATTCAGATCTGCTAAATCTAGATTGTTTGGCATTTACAGAGCACTAAAACCTGACATCCTACATTAGGAAGGCTCTCCTGCACCGTTGTGGAAGATGTGTGCAGCCCAGGACCCATCCAAGTTGGGAACTGCTGGAAAAGGGTTCAGTTTTGGGATCTCCCACTGGCACTTTGAGTTTGAACTGTTTAATTCCATCTTTATTTAAGCACTGTGTTTGTGCAGGTTTGTGCTCAGTTTGACAGAGCTTAGGCTAGATTCAAATCTGCTGAATGAAGACTGTTTGGCATTCACTTAGCACTAAAACCAGCCATCATACATAAGGAAGACCCTCCTGCATCCTTGTGGCAGACGTGTGCAGCCCAGGGCCCATCTGAGTTAGGGATTGTTGGAAAAGAGCTCAGTTTTGGGCTCTCCCTTTGGATAGTTTGAGTTTAAACTGTTTAATTCTGCTTTGTATTTAAGCACTGCGTTTCAGCACCACCCAGCCATATATAGATGCAAACACTTAGAAAGACAAATTTCCCTTGATAACTGCTAGGGAAACATCCTAAGCTTCCCTGCTCAATGCATTTGCACACTGCTGCCCAAACAGCAACTCAGCTGTGCATTTTGAGGTGTTGACTCCGGTCTCTAGTCCTTAACCTCCCCATAGCTTAGCACATTTTTACTACTCCTAAAGCAAAAGCTGGTCCATCGTGCCCACCCAACCCTACTTATTACAGAATATGCCAGACATAATGGATGGACTGTTTCCCACTGTTTTTCTAGCTAGCCTGATTGACATGGGCATCCTGAGGCAATGTAGCAATTACCTCATATTACCTATTACTCCTAAAACATAAAAATACAATATGTGAGAGCTGTATCTTTACTATGAATCTGGAATCAATGCTCTCTCTCTCTCACATAACAAACCAGATATCAAACTGGTTGTCAGTGCACACACTTCACCTCTTCCACAAACCGAGTGCACAACACATAAACCCACATATTCGGAGGTACTCACTAGAAGTTTACCAAAAGAGCAGTGACCTCACAAGTGCAAACCTTCTGCACATAATACAGTCTGTTATGACTCCACTACACAAAAACAACTGTACCACTGTCTCACCCAATATGCCCCTAAGGCAAAACACCTCTAAATCAAATGTCTTGGTCATAGGCAACTCCACAGTGAGACACACAGATTACAGTCAGCTGCCAGAATCCAGCAAATCAGACACGCACTCAGGTCTGTCAACAACAAGCACTTTTACAGCACTGTCATGGTCTACGTTGGAGTGAATATCTTGAGATGTACCTCACTGGACTACATGAAGAGAGACATTATTAAGCTTTCAGATTATGTGCACAAAGCAGGTATGTCCCTATCCTTAAACAGCATTCTACCTTCATCCAAGATGATGCCTAAATAACAAAAAATGATCAACTTCAACAACTGGCTTAGCTTCTGGTGTCAATCTAAGGGGATCGTGGTATTTGTCAACCTGGGATGATATTTTGACAAACCAAGCTGCTTTGCCTGAGATAGTCTTCACCTGTCTGTTACTGGCAAAGGTACATGCCTCCCCTGTAGTCCCTTTTTTAGGCAATGTCATAAGAACAAAATTCCCAATGTAAATGAATCCTCTAGAGACAAACTCAAGGTTATGCTATTTAATGCTAGGAATCTAAATCAGAAACTGCACTCACTGGAAGCACTCTTTACTTTGGAAGATGCCGATGTTTGTGCAGTTACAGAGACACGGTTCAAGGCCACAGAGACTACGGCAACCATGAAAGAACCAAAGGAGGAGGTGTATCCATCTTCATTAAAGACAAACACACTTTAAGACTGGTTAAATAGTACAACTTCCTTGTGTTACTCCATGTTCAACTAACTGTACGAAAGACCCCCCCCCCTCTACTTAACTGTTAGCTAGAGGGCCCCAACATGAACCATGAAAATCACACTGCCTACCTGGACCTACTTGAGTCACTCACAATACAGCCAAACAGCCTGGTCTTGGATGACTAACTATCCTTCCACCAATTGGGAAACACATAAAAGTACAAATATGCTCGCCCTAAGGTTCCTGGACTTTAACACAAATGCTCTGGAACAGATAGTCAAGCACCTCCACAAGGGGCTCTAATGTCCTTGAACTAGTACTCACCAACACGGGGGAATTTGCTGCAACACCTCATGTGTGGGAACCTCCCTGGCAAATTCTGATCATAAACCAGTCTTGTTCAAAGTAACGATCATTCCTGAACCCGCCCCACCCTCCGGAGCAAAAATGTTGAAAAATTTCTCCAAAGCAAACTACAGTCTCCTAAGTGATGGGATACATACTTTCACACCTCCTGCCACCACTGACAGCAATGCCTCCTATACTGACTTGTTCACAAATGCTCTGTATAAACACCTATACAAATGTACAGACTCAGCTGTACCTGAACTAATCAAAACAAGGTCCTCATGAAAAAACAAGCCACCCTGGTGGACATCTAGCATAAACAGGTTATACAACAAGAGAAAGAAACTGCTGTCAACAAAGAATAAGAGGGAACGGTCTCAGCAGAAGTACACCCTCCACAGCCTGAAGAAGCAAATTAGGCATCTTGTAAAGTCTCCTAAAGCTAATTACAAAACTAAATTAGCATCCCTAGCCAAGGATAACCAAAAGGCATTCTTTAGCTACATCTGAAATCTAAAAGGGAAAGCCCAGCTTTGTGCCGAATTAGTAGTGGATGGTACCACTTATACTGAACCTGAGGGCATCGCCAACCTGCTAGTAGACGTGAAAACTTCACTCCCCTGTCTTCACCAACCATACTCCAAGAAATGCCTGTCACCAGTACTCTACCCAGTATCACCAAACAGCAGGTCATAACCTCACTTTCCAAGGCTAAAAACACAGCCTGCATGGGACCAGATAACATCCCAGGATGCTTACTAACTGGTCAAAAACAGGAGTTAGCAGAACCACTGTGCACTCTCTTCGACCACAATCTACGTACTGGCATTGTCCCAGCAAAGTGGAACACAGCAAACGTAATCCCCTTCCACAAAGGGGTCCTGTCAACCAACCCTGGGAACTATAGACCCATAGCCTTACCAGCCTCATCTGCAAGGCCATGCAGAGACTCATCACAGACCTCATCAACAAGGATATAGGTGACCTTCAGTCTCTTGACCCAACCCAGTTTGTCTTCGTCAAGGGCAGAGCATGCCAATTAAACCTGGTGGACTTCTTTGAGAGTGTCACCAAAGCCCTAGATAAAGGTAAAACAGTACAGGATGCATATCTCGACTTGGCACAATCCTCAACAGGCATGACTGAGAAACTCATTCAGCTGAGGATTAACCCATATGTCATTTGATGGGTAGCCAACTGGCTCATCGACAGAACGTATACAATCAAAGCTGGAGATTCCACCTCTACCAGCAGACTTGTTACCAGTGGTGTTACACAATGTTCTGTGCTGGGCCCCCTACTGTTTGGAATCCATTTCTCAGAAATCAAGGTGAAAATAGATGACCTGTGGCTTACCAAGTTCACTGACGACTGTAAACTGGGTTCAATCAAAGAAACCCTCAATGATGTCAACATTCTACAAAATGGGCTCACACATATAAATGACTGATGCCATTGCCATGGACTTAAACTCAATGCAAAAAAATGCATCATCATCCCCTTCGGCAAAGAAATCCCTGCAAATTACAACATTAATAATACCCCCCTAATTTCAAACCCATTAGTGAGAGATTTGGTAATGCATGTTGAGAGTAACCTTAACTTTGATCACCATGTGTCCACAGTGATAAGAAAGGCCTGCCTTCTACGTTGCACATCTCCTAAGTAAAAACATAGCATCTAAAGCTAAGGAGGCTATAACTCCCCTGTACTCGGACCTCATCAGACCAATAACAGAGTACAATACCTCCTTCTGTATGTATCTTACCAGACACCTGCAGCAGCTGGAGAGACCTCAGAGGTTTCTCACAAGGAACATTTATGGTCTGCAACATATGACCTACATGGAGAGACTGCAGGTTCATCAGGTAACAAGTATGGTTTTCTGAGGCACTCAGTGCAACAGTAGATCTTCAAAAACAGATGAGAGCAGTAGCATATCATAATATTTGGGTTTATCCTGCTCGTTTTTCTATAGATGTAATTTCTTAGAAACATGACACTGTTCTCATACCATAATATGTACTGACTTTTGGTGAAGCACGGATCCCATATCTATCTATCTATCTATCTATCTATCTATCTATCTATCTATCTATCTATCTATCTATCTAATCAGTACATTTCTTCTTTAGTTCTTTGAGTCTAATAAACATTTCAGGGATGTGTTTTTGGATAGACAAATCCTGCATCTATTGCTGTTATGCAGACTATATAATAAACTAACAATAAGAGAGAGGCGGTGTAGCTTTATTTACTATTAACACAATTTCTCCTTGCAAATCTACTGTATCTCATACAGCTGCACTCTAATTCAGGAAGGGTCATAGTAAATTGTATTATAGTAGCATCTCAAACACTCAAAGGCAGCCCTAGGAGGTGGATTGTTACAGGATCCACTCCAACACAGTCTTGATAAAACCTGTCTACCTCCTTAAACTGAACTTCTGTCTTGTAGTATCGTACGAAAGTATAGTAACTGGCTAGGATACCACTTCTAATATGTTTTGAGTGTGAATATTTCTAATGTATGGTGCAGGCATAGCTGCACCTCTTACAGACTGCGTTCTAACAGCTAGTTGAAATGCCTTCTCATATTTACCACAAAATGGGAGTACAATGGGTCATGCACTTGGACAATATCACTTTTATCACAAACTGAGCATAGTAAGGAAGCAAGAAAGTGAATATTTTTTTCCTGAAAGAATATGTCTGCCTGTATAGTATCTGAACTGCTTGTGGACATTCAGGCTAAGCAATGCTCTCCAACATTATGCAGTAAGTGTGTACTGGTGCTTATACAGACTACTTCACTGAGACATCTGAGATGACTTTTAATGATGCCCTCTTACTTTGAAAGATTTTAAGGAGTTTTATGCAACAGGGCTTGTAGAAGCCAAGGAAAAAGGATTCACATGATTATTTCAAGTCTACTGAGTCTGTGGTCCAAAGGGAATTCAAGTCAACTTTTCCAGCATAAACTTCAAGTACCCTGATGGCGATACCTGCATTTTCGTTGGGTCTAAGAAAAGGACTCCCTTAAGAAAACTTAAGGCTTAGTTTTTGCCTGACTAAGTGCATGAATGAATGCTGATATTGTAGAAATGTACCTTGCCTGATGAGTAGAACACTAACTTCAAACGCATGACACGATAATCTAACCACTTTGGAATAAGACAGCAATGATGATTCAATCCATGTAGTGCTTTCATATCACAAATCTCTTCCACATTTGAATGACTAATTTGCAATTAGGTCTCTTGATCTCCCTCAATACTTTAATACTCCTTATGAGAGCAAGTTGTTGCAAAGAATAAACATCTTCTACAAGACGAAAGAATGAACTTTGGCCTGCTGTTATATTAAGAATGTCTTGTCCATAGGGAGTGAGTTGAAAAACTAATGTTTCATCCAAGCTACACTTGTAAGAGTTAGTTTTACTTTGTTCAGTTTAGCTTTCAGAAGTATCTTCTGAATCTGTGACTCTAGATTGAATCCATATACAAAAGCTTGAGTCCAAGGAAAACAGGAAGCATTCAGCCTTCCAAGCATCTTGATACAGAATCAAGGAACAGAATATAGGAAACCCATTCATTAGAATGAGTAATGGATAAATCTAATCAAGACATTCTCCATAAGTTAGCGATCTGCTGAAATATTGCAGTGGACAGTTGCAATTCACTATGGAGACACATCTGTCTGACAAGGGAATCTGACAATATATGCTGTTGTCCTGAAACAGATTTTATTCGACTGCTCACTGCCAAATTAACATGGGCTCCATGCAGAAAAACCTCATGCCCCCTTTGTTTATGTATGTACCACATCACTGTAATACAGCATAAGATGGTCTGGAATGATTTAGTCTTTACTTAAAGTAGCTGAAGAGGAACAGATCTCCAGATAGTAGGCCACTTACAGTTAGTGAGAGGGAGTCTTTGTATGGGCCTGGTTCAATTATTTAATACTGCTTGTACCCTTAAACTGGTATAACTTTATGAAAAAACTCAGGAGATATAGGAGGAGTAAAGCTAAATGCGTGGCAAAAATCTAAGCATTACTTCAAAATCAACCACTGAGGTATATGGGCACAGGCAGCAGATTGCTGGGACTCCTTGGATATCTGAAAGTACATTTTTCAGAGAGGGTTGTGGACAAACTGAACGGACAAACAGAATGAGTGGTGGACAGGACAATGACACAGGCATTAAGGAGGGCATGGGAGAGGTGGAAAACGGTAAGAGGGAAGGTAATGACGGACAGGAATACAGGCACTTAAAATGGCAGACTAGATATGCTTACTGTCTTCTTCTGACACTGAGTTAAATGTAATGGAATGCAGTAGCATCAGTGTGAGGAGAATCTAGCTGCTGATAGAAGCTTTTTTTAAAGAAACAAACAATGGATGGTGAAACTTGGAAAATAAAAAGGGGCCTTTAATCTTAACAAAGGCAACGCTGTGTAGTGTATTAGTGATGCACACTTTTTTGTGCTCCCACTAGGATCTTACTGATTGACTCCCCTATTTTCATCCAGTCAGCTCATTCATTCTGGTACAATGGAAGACGGGTATTCCCAGACTAGGCAAAAGCCCTAAGGCCCATTTATAACTGCCCAGTAACCTCCTTCAGACCTCCTTTCTCCAGTGAGAGTAAGGTAGTAGGGAGCAGGACTACCCTCTCCTCATGGGCCAACCACCTTTAGTGACTCCTCAGAGTTTGCAGTTGTTACCTTCTGAAGGGAAGAATGGCTCTTGGCTACTTAGTATAAATGCACTGTGACAGAACAGGCTCCATGAGTAAACACCTAGTGCTCCACCTGATCAATAATTTAACAGTGGCCAGTGGTACGCCTGGTGGCCTTAGCAGTAAAAGGCACTCTAGTACTACAGTATATTAGGATAGATTAGACAACTGTTATGTGGAGGGATCTGCATGATAAATTGTTTGCTAATGCTGCTTTAGCTTATTTTTTCCTCTCTCTTAAATTTCTAACTGTGATATGGTAGCTATGACAGCAGAAATTCCCTGAGGCACCAAGAGCAGAATAGTTTTTTTTACATTGATTTCACTGAATTGCACTTCTTAACAATTATAGTTGTGCTATATAGCTAATCTACTACATTTTGCACTGTTATAAAGCTTTTGTTACTGTTTTGCTGCATTTTTATACTGTTTTATACTGTTTTACCTGTATTTTCATTGCTTGTTTTGCTTGTAGAGTTTCCTGCGTTTCTGACAGCCATCTTACGCTGGCAGGGGTTTGTCTTCTTTGTTAGTGAGAGCAATAGCCCTGCCTGACCTTCTCTAGCACAAGTGATTGGTTAAAAGTGCAGGGGCTAGCAGGACTGGGTAGTAATTCGAGCTTCTAGATTCTTCCATCTTTTCTGGTATTTAAACTCTGTGTCTGCAGGGGGGGGGCTGTGTTTGTTTTTACCATGCTGAGGAGTGGTGATTCATTACTATGACAAAGCAGAAATTTCCTCAGGCTCAAAGGGCAAAATATGTATTTTTTTTTTACATTTATTTCATTGAATTGCACTTCTTAACACTTATAGTTGTGCTATACAGCTAATTTACTACATTTACACTGTCATAAAGCTTTTTTTTGCTGTTTCACTGCATTTTTGTACTGTTTTATACTGCTTTAACTGTATTTTCAGTGCTAGATAGTGTTTCATTACTGTAATTGTATTTTTATTGAATTACTTAACTGTAAACTGCTTTTTCATACTAAGGGTTGTATTTTCTGTTCGTAAGTGCTCTATCTGTGTTTTTCTGTGTATTTTCTGTGATGTTTCTGTGTTCGTCAGTTAGCATAGTCTAGACAGAGGCCTGCTGTATCCGGGCATGTTTGTTTTTATTGTTGTGTTTCCCGTGTTTCTGGCAGCCATCTTATGCTGGTAGGGGCTTGTCTTCTCTGTTAGTGAGAGCAACAAGGCTGCCTGACCTTCTCTAGCATGAGTAATTGGTTGAAAGTGCAGGGGCTAGCAGGATTGGGTAGTAATTCGAGCTTCTAGATTCAGCCATCTTTTCTGGTATTTAAACCCTGTGTCTGCAGGGGGCTATGCTTGTTTTTACCAGGCTGAGAAGTGGTGATTCATCACCACGACAAACCAGAAAATCCCTGAGGCTCCAATAGCAGAATAAGTTTTTTCTTACATTTATTTCATTGAATTGCACTTCTTAACGCTTACAGCTGTGCTATACAGCTAATCTACATTTTGCACTGTTATAAAGCTTTTTTTTACTGCTTCACTGCATTTTGTACTGTTTTATATTGTTTTAACTTTATTTTCATTGCTAGATAGTGGTTCTTAACTGTAATTGCATTTTTATTGAATTACTTAACTGTAAACTGCTTTTTCATACTAAGGGTTGTATTTTCTGTTCGTGAGTACTCTATCTCTGCTTTTCTGTGCATTTTCTGAGAGGTTTCTGTGTTCTAGTCAGTTAACATAGTCTGGACAGAGGCCTGCTGTATCCACGTCTGTTTGTTTTTTTTTTTGTTGAGTTTCCTGTGTTTCTGGCAGCCATTTTATGCTGGTAGGGGCTTGTCTTCTCTGTTAGTGAAAGCAACAAGGCTACTTGACCTTCTCTAGCATGAGTGATTGGTTGAAAGTGCATGGGCTGGCAGGATTGGGTAGTAATTGTGTTTGCAGGGTGTTGCTCTTGTTTGAATGTTGCGACTGCTGCTGCACTGTTTTAACCCATTGCGAGGTATCTCAGTTGCATTTTTCCCCCACCAGCACTCCTGTGTAACTGATGCTCTCCCTTGCAACTACTATTTTGATTTTATCCAGCCCTACTCACACCTATACGTACTGTATTCTGATAGTACCCAGTCTACCATCCTTGACCTCTCTTCCACAGATTCTGACAACCATGGACGGACAATTTCCTGTGGTTCCTCCTGCTAGTCTGGTTGATATGGGCATCCTGAGACAGTGTAGCAACTGCCTCATGTATACAAACAACCCTATTCTTCTACCACCTAGGAACACAATATGTGAGAGAAGCAATTACATTAAAAACCTAGAATCCTTGTAGTCTCAATCACAAGCCAGTACATCTGGCATTGAGAAGATTGTCTGCACAAACACCACAAATACCACACCTCTAACATCACCCACACCTGTACAGTACATTCCTACATATGCGGAGGTTCTCAACAAAAACATACCTAAACAAGAGAGACTTCATAGGTAAAAGCACACATGCACATCACTACCCACCGCACCAAGCACCACACATAGTACACATGCCTGTGTTTCACAGTCTCTAAGGCCAAGCCACAAAGCCGACATACTAGTCATAGGAGACTATCATGAGACACACAGCTGTGTCCCTCACCAGGCTGGACAAGGAGAAAGTCATGGTAAGTTGCTTGTCAGGTGCTAGAATCCACCATATCACTCATGCATTCAAGTCTCTCAACAACAGGTACTGTTATGACTCTATCAAAGTCCATGTTGGTTTGAATGACTTGACACGTACCTCTCTGAACTATATGAAGAGACACAAGACCGAACTCACTGAATATGTATCCCAGGCAGGTATGTCCCTAACCTTAAGCAGCATCCTACCGTCACCCAAAATGATGCCTCAATACAAACAAAATGATTGACTTTAACAAATGGTTTAGTTTCTGGTGTCATTCCAAGGGGATCCAGAACCTGACAGCCTGGGAGGACATGAATGACAGACCACGATGTTTTGCCAGAGATGGCCTTCATTTGCCTCCCCTGGGCTTCAGGCTTCTGGCAAAGGCTCTTGCCTCCCCATACTGCCTTTTTTAGGCAAAGTCATGAGGACAAAATTAAAATGTGAAAAATTCTTCTAAATGAAATTTAAAGGTCATGCTGCTAAATGCTAGGAGTCTTAACATGGAATTGCACTCATTGCAAGCATTCTTCACCCTGGAAGATGCTGACATTTGTGCAGTCACTGAAACCTGGTTCAAAGCTGCAGACAGCACCCCAGCCTCACCAGGTTACTTGTCCTACCATACTTTCAGACCCCAAATGAAGGGCTACAAAGCCAAAGGAGGTGGAGTTTCAATATTTATCAGAGACATACACACCTCCAGGCTGGCCAAACAGTATGACGCACTGGAGACACTCCAGGTGCAGTTAACTGTTGACAAAACACCTATTAAAGTCACAGCTAACTACAGACCCCCAACCATGCATCAGGAGGCCCACTCCACCTATCTGGACTTACTTGAATCCATCAAGATTCAACCCTCTGCCCTGATCCTGGGCGACCTTAACTACCCAACCCTAGAGTGGAAGACCTATTCTAGCCCAAACATGAACACCCAGAGATTCCTCAACTTTGTCAATGCCAATGCATTAGCTCAACTGATCAACACCCCCACAAGAGGTGAAAATATCCTGGACCTGGTACTAACCAACATGAGTAGCCACTGTAGCACCCTTACAGTGTCATCCTCCTTGGTAAGAGCCGACCATAAAGCAATCACTTTCGAAGTCACCATCTCCCCTGACTCCACCCCCTCCCTTGCCAGGGGCGAACAAAAACATTTTTCTAAAGCTGACTACAACCTCCTGATAGCAGGTATAAGCAGCTTCACAGCCACCATCCCTTCAGTTGGAACAAGCATTAATGTCCAAGCCTACACCAAAAAACTCTATGGGCACCTATATAGCTGCAAGGACTCAACAATACCTGACAGGACCAAATCATCTTCCTCAAGGAAGAGTAAACCTGTCTGGTGGACAGCAGCAATAAACAGACTGTATAATAAAAGGAAAAGATTGCTGTCCAGGACCAAGAAGGAGCAGGTGCCAAGTTGGAAGCAATGTCTCCTTTGTCTGAAAAAGCAAAAAAGGACACTGGTGAAATCCTCTAAGGCTAACTTCGAGTCCAAATTGGCCGCATCCTCTAAGGACAATCACAAGGCCTTCTTGACATACGTCCGCAATCTCAAAGGTAACTCCCAAATCCACTCTGAACTGGTGGTCAAGAAAAAACACATCTACAAATGCATAGATATAGCCAACCTCCTGGCAGACAAGTTCAGTGAAAACGTCACCTCCCCCTGTCCTCCCATCACTAACCCAGGATATCCCCAGCACCTGCCCCCCTCCCCTCACCACCAGGGAACAGGTCATTAATGCCCTCTCAAAGGCACACAATACAGCCTCTGTGCAACCCGACAACATCGCTGGCTGTGTCCTACATGAACTCAGGCAAGGGCTCTCAGCACCACTAAGCACCCTATTCAACCAAAGCCTGTGCACTGGCTTCATCCCAGCAGAATGGAGGACAGCCACAGTCATCCCTCTACACAAAGGTGAAGTGTCCACCAACCCAGGCAATTATGGGCCCATCAGCTAACTAGTCTGATCTGCAAGGCCATGGAATGCATTATTGTGGACCTTATAAACAAGGATATTGGCAAGCTCCAAACACTTGATCCCACACTGGTCGCCTTCTTTGAAACAGTCACCAAAGCCATGGAAGACAGTGCACACAACCTACCTTGACCTAGCCAAAGCCTTCACCATTATTCCCCACTCGGGCATAATAGATAAACTCTACCAGCTAGGCATCAACTTGTATGTTACCAAATGGGTAGCTACCTAGCTCACTGACAGAACCCACTCAGTCAAAATAAGGGAAGACATCTCTAGTAATAGACCTGTAACAAGCAGCATACCCCAAGGATCAGTCATGGGGCATCTACTTTTTGGGATATAATTTTCTGAGGTGCAAGCCAAAACCAGTGGTCTGTGGCTGACCAAGTTTGCAGATGAATGCAAGATGGGCACTGTCAAATTCCCCTAGTGATGTGAACATCCTCCATGAGGGCCTTACCCAAACTAATGACTGGTGCCAGAAGCATGGTCTCAAACTGAAAGACAAGAAATGCATCATTATCCCCTTTGGAGAAAATGATGTCCCCACTAATTATCATGCTAATAACAATGTACTAAGCATGCAATGTACTAAGCATGCAATCAGTCGTGAGGGACTTGGGCACCTAGATTGACAGTAGCCTGACTTTTGACCAGCATGTTGCCTCCATTGTATGGAAGGCTTTCTACATGGTCTACCTCATAAGAAAGGGTATTTCATCCAGGAACACGGAGGTCATAACATCCCTCTACTCCTCCCTTATCTGACCCATTATCGAGTACAATGCCCCTTTCGGCATGTATCATGCCAAGAATATGCAGCAGTTGGAGACCACAGAGGTTCCTAACCAGGACAATCCAGGGTCTCAAACACCTATCCTATACTCACTCTTGTACAGAATGCTCAGAGGTGACCTGTGTCTGGCATACAAGGCCATCTCAGACTCAGCCTTGATGCAGTTGTTGTATACCTGTAAGTCAAACTCCACTCATGCAACCCACACGCAAGGCCTCAGTCTGGTCTGTGACATTAATAGAACTTGTTGGCAGGATAGATTTGTGTCCTAATGACTCCCCATCTGTGGAAGCGACTCCATCTCCATGTCATGTAGAGTACCTCAATAACCCTCTTTAAGAGGAACCTGGATGACTGGATGGGAAACAGAAAATATACCCCCTGGGATCCCACCTGTGTCCCTGCCGGACAGGAAAAACAAGTGCTGACTTTCTAGGAACATGGGTGCAATTCTTGGCTAGGCTTATAAGGGCCCCGGGGCCAATAGCCTAATATTGTCCCATGAACGTATGATCTGAAATGAAAGTGGACAGGATGGGAATGGTTACCCCAGTCTCAAGTAATGCAACACAACTGCATGAGAGACCGTGAGACCATGCATGCCAGTCTGGAAGTGGGCATACTTATGTCCTCAGTGTCAGCATCTACAACACTGCTCACAGGTGCCTGTTTATGATTTGAAGGCTCTCTGTTCACAAATGGGTTTTCTATGATTATGAGATACTGTACTCAAAGATGTCTCTCTATAATTTGGAGGTTCTCTGTACACAGATGGCTGTCTATGATATGGAGGTTCTCTGCTTATGGATAGCTCTGTATGATTTGGAGGTTCCCTGCACATGGAAAGTCTCTCTATGATTCGTAGTTTCTCTGCTCACAGACAGCTCTGAATGATTTGGAGGTTCTCTGTTCACTGATGTTTCTTTATGATTTGGTAGTTCTGACACTTTTTGTCCTTTCGTATCTTAGACCTTGTAAGGAACTGTGACTATTTATGGTGTTGCCGTAACACTGGTGTGGTGCTGTACTTGAAATGTAAGTTAGGTGCAGGACTGTGTGCATGCAAGAGGATGAATGTATGAAGGGATAGGAGAAAATCATGCAGACAATGAGAGAAATGTTGAAAGAGGAACAAACAGTTGTAATCCCACTGTTTACCCAAGTATCACATGTGAAACTGCTTTGTATTTCTAAGGAAGCAACCCTAAAAACAGATTTCCATACTTGACAATGTTTGTGTGTGGAAAACTGTTTACCCTCCTGCTTTTCAGCATTCCGTGTTTAGGAAATTAAATAGCTGAAAGATGCACATGAATGAAATGCTGAATGAAATTTCGGCACATCTTTGGGGATAATTAATATACAAACTCTTAGTATTCCCGTACAATCAATTCCTCTTTGGGATAATTAATATATGACTGATGCTTATCATTCCTGCATCATCCATTCCACTTACAGTCCTCACAGGGTGTTTGTGACAAAAATAATTTTTCATGGTACATTAATCACTACAAAATAGAATTATGAATGAGAATCAAAAAGATGCAGTCAGCCATAATGGATTCATGGAGTGGTATGAAAACACAGCTAAAAGAGTATTGTCATCATGTCCTCAGTGTCCGTACTGCACTAGCATTATTTTCATTATTTTTATACATGTACTTATTTATTTTATTTTATTAGTGTCCACTTTGGTTTGAAAGTGATATGGAATCTGTGTTCACCAGATATGTTAACAATGCACATTACAAATGCTGATACTATGAAATGATTCTAATTTGTGCACTAATGCAGTTATATGTGATACATAATACACAAATACTTGTAGTATTTACTTACTCAAGGTTGTTTAGATCTGACTCATACATGTGTGCTGGTAACATAGTTTAAACAGTAAGTCGAGCAATGTCTAACTTAGACATACATAACTCAAACATGCCACGAAGGGAAGCCCAAGCCAAATTAAGGGGCTAACAGCCATGCTTGGCACAGATATGCCTTCTTCATAATGTGCTAGAGAGTAACTTGTCCACTTGGAGTTTACTGTCCTACTTCATGGATAACTTGTGCAAAAACGTAAAAATGCCATGATAGACAGAGAAGGAACAATAGAAGGTGGTAAAGAGAAACAGCTGGCCTGAACACAATAAGAAGTCACTTCATACAGTGTGGAATGCCAACTTCTGAGGCCCAGATCCTTATTATCTCCCATGCAGGCAATGACATGGAGTGTGTCCAGGTACAGTGGTGGTAGCAGACTGATCATAAAGCACAGTAGTGATAACAAAGGTTCAAAATTATCTTACAAGAAGAGAATGCTACTGTAAGAGCAATGTACCTAGACAAGAAAAATATATACTTATGTGCTCAAACAAGAGTGGGTGAGCGTACACACACAAATGTATTATGGAGACCTTCAACTAAATCAACAATGTATCTCAATCCTACCTGCAAAGTAATGCTTAAAATGTTTAATTTTTACTGTTGTTTATTGAAAATATGTATTTTAAGTGGAGTTTTTCTCCTTTGGCCTCTGCTGAAATGGTAGTTGTGCCCAGTTGAACTTTCCTGGTAAACAAAAGACAATAAATAAATAATGGTCTTTTTTAGGCAAGGCTCAAAAGACAAATCCATCTCCATAGGTATCACAAGGGATAAGAAACTAAGAGTAATGCTACTCAACGCCAAAAGTCTAAACCTCAAGATGCATGCACTCGAAGCTCTCCTTAGCATGGAGAACATCGATATCTGTGCAGTAACAGAAACCTGGTTCAAGGCTCTCGAGAGCACCCCAGCACTACCAGGTTATACCTCATACCATGCTTTTCGGCCCCAAAACTTGGACCAAACCACAAAAGGAGGGGGGAGTATCAATATTTGTCAAAGATACCCACACCTCCAGGTTGGTGGCACAGCACGAAGCATCAGAGACTATCCATGTGCAACTAACAGTGGGTAAAACTGCCTTCCAGTTTATAGCCTACAACAGACCACCCTCCCAAACCCAGGAACCCCACTCGGCCTTCCTGAGAATACTGGAAAATATGAAGGTCTCTCCAAACACCATTATATTGGGCGATTTCAACTACCCAAACATAGACTAGGAGCATTACTCTAGCTCCAACACCCTAGCCCAAAGGTTCCTAGAATTTATAAACTCAAATGCTATGGAACAACTTGTTACCACTCCCACAAGAGGGGAAAACATACTGGACCTGATCATCACCAACATGGGGACTTTATGCTCCAGATGAGAAGTGTATCCCTCACAGGTAAGATCAGACCATAAATTAATCTCACTGGATATTCACATCCCGACCCCACCACTTGCCCAGAAAACCACAGTGAAAAACTTCTCTAAAGCAAATTTCACACTCCTCAAAACTGAGGTGGAATCCTTCAAAGCCCCCGGGCCTGTGGAAAATACGGCCCAGACTGCAGAATCCTTTATAAACACATTCTATGAACACCTTCAGGAAAGCATGGATCATGCAATCCCAAATAAAACCAAGACCCAATCCTCCAAAGGCAGACTGGTGGACCCCAGCCATAAACAAACTATACAATAGAAAGAGGAAGCTACTACATGATAGAGCAAAATCTCAAAAAGGGAAGGCATCTCTGATCAGTATTAGTAAAAATCTATGGGCACTCATAAAATCGTCTAAGGCCAGCTTCGAGAGAAAAATTGCACAGGACACTAAGGATAAGCACAAGGCTTTCTTTAGTTATGTTAGGAACCTGGGTGGGAATTCCCAGATATGCTCAGAATTAGTTCAAAATGACAAAAAATACTCCGAACCCACAGACATTGCCAACATCCTAGCTGACAGGTTCAGCGCAAACTTCTCCCCCCCTCCCCACCAAAAGGGCAAATACCTATCCCAGCAGAGTGCTGCCCCCCTGACATCTCAGATGCTCAGGTAAGAGCCGCCCTCTCCAAAGCAAAAAACACAGCATCAATGGGACCAGATGGTGTCCCGGGCTGCGTCCTACATGAACTCCAAGAAGAGCTAAACCCAAACATAAAACTACTGCTCGATCTCAGCCTTACTACAGGATATGTACCCAAAGAGTGGCGTGCAGCAACAGTGGTCCCTCTCCACAAAGGTGGTGCCTCAACGGATCCTGGAAACTATCACCCCATAAGCCTGACTAGCTTGGTCTGCAAAGCTATGGAAAGGATCATCATGGACCTCATAAATAAAGATATTGGGGACGTACAGACACTGGATCCTACCCAGTTCGGCTTTGTTAAGGGCAGATCCTTCCTCTTAAACCTGGTCGATTTCTTTGAAACAGTCACCAAGGCCATCGACGAGGGGAAGGTGGTCCACACAGCCTACCTGGACCTCGCAAAAGCCTTCGATACAATAACCCACTTGGGCATTATAGATAACCTCACCAGCTTAAATATAAACCCATATGTCACTAGATGGGTTGCAAACTGGCTCAAGGATAGAACCCACATGGTTAGAATTGCTGGAGCCATGTCAGACTCCAAACCAGTTACAAGTGGCATCCCACAAGGCTCAGTCCTGGGACCTCTCTTGTTCGGTATATATTTCTCGGAGGTACAGCCAACACGGAAGGACTGTGGCTGACCAAGTTCGCAGATGACTGCAAACTGGGTGCCATAATCGACTCTCCAGCCGACACAAGCATCCTCCAGAAGGGCCTCATAGAAACAGACAACTGGTGCCAGAGCCATGGCCTCAAGCGAAACGCCAAAAAGTGTATAGTCATCCCCTTTGGCAAAAACAAAGTGCGCACAAATTACCACATAGGTGGTAATCCATTACGTACAGAAGAAGTAATTAGGGACCTGGGGACCAAAGTTGATAGCAATCTCTCATTTGACAACCACGTGGTCAAAGTGGTTAGAAAAACATTTTATATAGCCCACCTAATCATGAAGAGATTCACATCTAGATCAGGGGAGGTCATCATGCCTCTTTACTCATCCCTCATCAGGCCCATAATTGAGTACAATGCCCCTTTTGGGATGTACCTTACCAGACACCTGCAGCAACTGGAAAGACCCCAAAAGTACCTCACCAAGAGGATCAAAGGGCTCAAACAGATGCCATATGCTGCCCGGTTAAAGAAACTCCAGCTCTACTCAGTAGCATACCGCCTGCTCAGAGGCGATCTGTGCCTGACGTATAAAGCCATGTCCAACCTGGAATTAATGGACATGCTGCACCTCAGAAAATCCAAATCCCATCGAGCTACGTGCTCGAGAGACTTGAACCTCAGCACTGAAATAAATAGGACATGCTGGAGGGACAGATTCATAACCCAGAGGCTCCCTTCACTCTGGAATAAAATCCCAGTCCAGGTTAGGCAGAGTCCCTCATTGACTCTCTTCAAGAGGAATCCTGATGAGTGGATGGGAGATCGTAGGTTTACCCTGGGTATCACTTCTGTTAGACAGAGGCACAGTATACTAACCTCGAAAAAGAGCATAGCAAAATTAATTTAAAATGGGTGGCGAAAGCCAAACACACTCTGGCTAGGCTTATAAATGCCCTTGGGCAGAAAGTCTAATATGAACCTATAACCTATAACATAAAATAATTCAACATTATATAAATGAAGATTTTTATAACAAATGTCTAGGAGACAACTAAGATACCAGTATAAGATAGGACTACATAGCCCCTGACAGTACACCAAATCTTTTGGCATTTCTTCTTACTGGTACACAAACATTTGATGACTTACAGAAGTACTTGTCAGCCTGCCAGATCTATATTGTACATTGAACCAGATTACCAGTTGCTCTTGTTCAACACCAGGCTAACCCTAAACTGTCTTCACCTTCCTGGACAGCTCTCCCTCCCCAGTCTCACCTCACTGATATGGTATTTGACTTACAGTATGTACGCCTTCTTTCATTATATTTCTCTTTTCCCTTTCTCTGCTTTTACTTATACTACCCTCACATGCTTCCTGCCTACATTATTTTTACTCTTCATTTCTCCTCCTGCCCAGCCCTACTATCTTGCCATCTGTTCCTTCTCTAATCTTGCCACTTTACTTTCATTCCTTTCCCTAATTCACTGACTCTAACTCCTCTAGACTTAGACATTTCTCTGCTTCCCTACTTTCAACTCCAATTCATCTATTTATTTACCTACGAAAGCCTCTCTGCTACTAATATTATTTATTCTCTGTATTACATTGCAACTACTACCACTATTGTGCTTGGACATGGTTATGTAACGGAATATAAATATGACTGATTTTTAAAATGGATACACCCTGAATTTGATTGTTATATGCAATTGTGATTAATTGTCAATGATTGGAAATCTGTAAGATTATCAAATTTTTGCTACTATTTGTTAATTAGCTTTCTCTGTATTATGTCTATTAGGAAACTACTGTATCTTTTTTTTCTCTTTTGCTGTACTTTGTCTTATTCGTACGAGCTTTTCTGACCCAGTCAGACTATTCTGGTAAATAAATAAATAGTAGATTCATAGGTAGGTACTAGGCTATTTGCCCTAGGATCTATACAAGCCTAGCCAAACGGTACCCTGGCTTTCGCCACCCAAGAAAATTATTTTCCTGTGCCCCTGTCGAGCAGAGCCACAGAAGTGATCCCCAGGGTGAATTTCCCATCTCCCATCCAATCATCAAGATTTTTCTTGAAGAGTGCTAATGAGGAGCTTTGTTTGATATAGATAGGTAGTTTGTTCCAGAGTATGGGAAGTCTCTGGGACAGGAATCTATCCCTCCAGCATGTTCTGTTTATTGCGGTGACAAAAGTTTAGGTCCCTCGAGTGTGTAGCTCGGAGGGATTGGGATTTCTTTAAGTGAAGCATGTCCAACAGCTGGGTTTGACATAGCTTTGTATGTTAGGCAGAGATCGCCTCTGAGTAGGCGATATGTGATGGAGTAAAGCCGGAGTTTTTTTGAGACGATTTGCGTAGGGCATCTGTTTGAGGCCGGTAATCCTCTTTGTGAGGTATTTCTGCAGCCTTTCCAGTTGTTGTAGATGTCTTGTGAGGTACATACCAAAAGAGGCGTTGTACTCTATAATGGGACTAATAAGTGATGGGTAGAGCGGAACAATGACTTATTTTTTCCTGGATGGGAAACCTTTTGTGATGAGGTGTGCCATGCAGAAGGGTTTCCTGACTACTGTGGCGATGTGATTATCAAATGAGAGACTGCTGTTCACCTGTGTCCCAAGGTCTCTTATCACACTTTTGGTGTTAAGTAGACTACCGCCTATGCGGTAGTTCATGGGTACAGAGTTTTTACCAAAAGGGATGACAATGCACTTTTTGGCATTGAGCTTGAGGCCATAGCTTTGACACCAGGCATCTGTCTCAGTGAGGCCCTTTTCTAGGATGTCCGCATCGTTAGGAGTTTTGATTATGGCTCCTAGTTTGCAGTCATCTGCGAACTTCATTAGCCAAAGACTTTCTGTGGTAGCCTGTACTTCAGAGAAGTAGATACCAAACAGGAGAGGACCCAGGACTGAACCCTGTGGTACTCCACATGTCACTGGTCTGAAGTTGGATTTAGAGTCTGCTACTTTCACAGTGTGGGTTCTGTCAGTGAGCCAGTTGGCAACCCATCTTGTGACAAAGGGATTTATATCTAGCTTAGTGAGTTTATCTCTAATTCCAGAGTGGGGGATGGTGTCAAAAGTCTTGGCGAGATCTAGATAGGCTGTGTGAACCACCTTAGCCTCATCTACGGCTTTGGTGACCTCTTCAAAGAAGTCTATCAGGTTTAGGAGACATGATCTGCTTTTTACAAATCCAAACTGGGTGGGGTCCAGAGTTTGTAGATTACCAATGTCATTGTTTATAAGTACCATGATGATACGTTCCATAGCCTTGCAGACCAGGCTAATCAGGCTAATGGGGCAGTAGTTCCCGGGGTCCGTGGTGGCTCCCCCTTTGTGGAATGGGATAACCATTGCTGAATGCCATTCAGTGGGCACAAAGCCTGAGGTGAGGCTATGACTGAACATGGTACTTGGGTGGGGTGCCAATTTGTTCTGTAGTTCGTGTGGAACGCAGCATGGGATGTTGTCAGGTCCCATGCATGCTGTGTTCTTGGCTTTGGAGAGTGCGTTTTTTTTACCTGTGCAGCCGTGATTACAGGAACTTTGCATTCTTCTGGTAAAGAGATGGGTAAGGTTAGCACTGAACCTATCTGCCAGGATGTTGGCAATATCAGTTGGTTCTGTACATTTAGTGCCATTGTGCTGTAACTCAGAGCAGATCTGAGTGTTGCCATTGAGATTACTGACATAGCTATAGAATGTGGTTGTCTTTAGAATCAGTGGCAGTTTTGTTTTCCTAACTATCTTTGTCAGATTTTATGAGGGATCTCAGCTTCTTACTGAGGCTGACCAGGGAGTTCCTCCAATCATGGGATTTTACTCTTTCTTGCAACAGATTCTTTCTTCTGTTGTAGAGTTTGTTTATGGCAGGGGACCACCAGATTAGCTCCCTTTTTTTGGAGGATAGCATCTTGGTTCTGTTAGGGATTGCACGATCCATGCATTCATGTAAGTGCTTATAAAGTGCATTTGTATAGGATTCAGCAGTCGTACCTCTATTGTCCATCAGCATGGGTGTTGTGAAGTTTGCCACTTTTGTCTTAAGAAGCTTGAAGTTGGATTTGGAGAAATTTTTTTACGGTGGTTTCCCTAATGGGGGGTGGGATATGGATGTCTAGGTTGATTAGCTTGTGGTCAGATCTGACCAACAAGGTATTGACCTCTGGTGAGGAACACCGGTTGCCCATGTTGGTAATGACCAGGTCTAGGATATTGCTGCCCCTGGTGGGAGTGTGGATAAGTTGATCCAAGGCGTTGAAATTTATGAATTCCAGAAAACGTTGAGCACAAGAGTTGGTACATGAGTAGTTTTCCCAGTTAATGGTGGGGTAGTTGAAATTGCCCATTATTAGGGTGTTAGGTTGTACCGTAATATTTTCCAGTGTATCAAGAAATGAGGAGTGGGAATCCTGCGGCATGGTGGGGGATCTGTAGCAAGCTACAATTTGGATTGCTGTCTTGCCCAGAGTTAGTTGCACTTGGATAATCTTGGATACATTATGCTCAGCAACTAGCCTGGAGGTGTGGCTATCCTTATTGAATATGGACACCTTCGCCTTTAGTGTTTCGGTCCAGGTTAGGTGGCCGAAAGGTGTGGTATGAATTATAGCATGGAAATGCAGGGGTGCTTTGTGGAGCCTAATGCAGGGGTGCTTTCTGGAGCCTTGAACCAAGTCTCTGTCACTGTACAGATGTCGATGTACTCCATTTTAAGGAGTGCCTCGAGTGAGTGCATTTTGAGGTTTAGACTTCTAGCACTGAGTAGCATTACCCTTAGATTTTGCTTGCTTGTACCTGTTACGGTGGTGAATTTGTAAACAAGTAATTATTGATTTTATATTCATAGAAGGAATGGCGACCAACATTAGTCCTTTCCTTCTCAACTGGTTGCATTAATTTAGGTAAGGAAAAGTACAAAAAAAATAACAGAAAATTCGGTGTATTTCCATTTGATGTCACTGTTAACACTCTGTTTTATAATATATTTTGATCCAAACTCATCACTTCCCAGCACATCGACACACCATTATTATATTCAGTTGTGCTTGTAACCTGGAAAAAGTCTGATGCTTCATAGATGTGCCAGGTGGAAAGGATGGGCTGGCATTTAGAAACACTAGTACCAAAACATGCTTTGTTTTTCCCTAGCAGAGGCTGGAGGCAGATATGCATACTGACTGGAAATGAGGAAGGTGTTAGTAACGAAGCCACTGGAGACCTGCAATGAATGTTTTGGTGATGCTACAGATCTGATAAGTTACAGCCTAACTTTATATTAAATGTAGCCACTAAATGTACTGTCACATCTTGGTCCCTGGAAGCACACTGCAGTTCTACAGTTGGCTGAGTCTCCACTGGCAACCTAATGGACAAATGCTCATTAAAGCAGATTTTATCAATCTTGGAGGACAAGGAGCCAGCAACAATGCATTTTATTGGTTATTTATCTGGTTAGGAAACATGCTAGGCCAAGTCTGCTACAGCTTTGGGACAGATTTTAAAACACTTCATAGAAAAGGGCTTGAAACTGACATACCATAGGCCAACACTGTACAGTTTCCCATTCTGAAATGTATTTATTTTTAGTTATTTAGCATGTGTTTACAGGATAATCTGATTGGGATGCTTTGCATGCCCCTTTTCAGGGAAGCCTGAGAAGAAAACATCAAAATACCGACTTTCAGCTGGACAACTAACTAAAGTTGACAGCTATCAATCTTTCAGTGCATTCTAACTGCAAAATCACAGAATTCTGTAAAAGGGACATACCCTCCTCCCTGTTCTTGAGCATGTTACCCATGGGATAGAAAAATTAACTGGGGTAGGGGAAGGTGTGCAGGCGGAGGGGTCTTGCGTCATAAAAAAATGTTGGTTACTAGCATCAGAATTCTGACTGTAATTTTATTTTTGTTCACCAATTTAGAGTGTCACATTTTAGTCACTGACTTTCTGAACAGGAAAGGAGTCTGCAAGGGGACAAGCAGAACAAATGTAAAAGTGACAATACTGCTGAATGGGAGGAAATGTAGTGATGTCAGTTGTTTGCCTTTTAATAAGGACAAATGATTATTAGTTCCACCACATGATGAGTATGTTGACATGATATTCTTAACTTTCAACTCAGCAACAGGAAGACAGAGAAGAAAGGCTGCATTCAGCTTAACCAATCACAATGCACGATGGAGGTAATCAGGCACTGTTTACACACAGACCTCTGTCTGTTTTCCTGTCCAGCTGAAGAAAAAGTTTTTGTTTGGCTTCATCAGGCTCACCCTCCCAACATCAGACTGGACTGGATCAGAACTATGAGGGAAAACTAGCTTAACAAGATGAAACTGAAATTCAAACAGTACAAGTGATATACTGGAGAGCTCATTAGAAAGTAAGCATGTTACACACGTGCATTGGACAAATGAACAAAAGCTGTTCTCCCTCAAAACTGGTGAATTAATCTTCCAAATAATCCTTTTCCCCCACAAATACAAAAATCTAAGAAGGCTTGCAACTAGAATTCAGTTACTCGCTAATTCTTACATGAGTCTAAATTGCTACCAGCATTCTGGTAACTAAAAAAATTGTCACAATACTGAGCATCAAGCACCGAGATACATCAGGAAAATGAAGTGGCTGTAGGGTATTTGGAACAGCATGGATGAAAATGGAATAGAATAATGATAGGAAAACCACCTAGATGGCATTTAAAAGCTTTGTCTTTAGATTACATTACATTCTGCTTAATGTCAGAAAGTGACAATAAGGCTACCAAACATGTCCTTTAAATGCATTTAACAATACATCTCACTCTGCATCCTTACCTTCCCCTCTCCCATTTTTCACCTCTCCTAATCCCAGTAAAATGTCTAAAGGAATTACTGTGCCATCGCCATTCTAATAGTCCATTCCATGGATACGCAATCCAGGAAATATTTAGCCCCCTGCATTATACTGCCAGTGCCCCCTCCTCTCCCTTTTTTCTGTTCACAACAATGTTTTCATACTTCCATGGATATCCTGTGATAAATGCCACATCCCTGTCTCCCTTAGTGTCCACTGAGAACAGCTCCAGATCATCTTGTGTCTGGTCATTCCCTTTCAATCTCCATCCCATGCCTCTTTCATCATTACTGTCTACTGCATTCCTTGTAGCAGCCTGATGTTCCTCTGTCTGCATAGCGTCTAGAACTACACAGTTCCAAAAATGCTGGCTGACCATGACCTGATAGAGCAGCTGCTTCACCTCTCAGTGCCACTACATGAACAAATGCAAATAAAACTCAGCAAGGAATACTTTAGAAGACTTAAATTAATCCTGAGAACAGCATTGACATCTAGGAACAAGATCCAAGCTATAAATCAATTTGCTCTTCCTGTCCTAACTTCAGTTTTGGAGTGATTGACTGGCCCTAAAAAGTGCTGGATAGATTAGATATTAAAAGAAGAAGGATGTTTCATGCTCGACAAATGATTTATAAAAATCACTGTATACCTTTGATTATATATTCCCCGTTCCGAAGGAGGGATGGGCCTCCTTGAAACTGATTACATGTATAGATCCTGCAATCATGGGACTCAACACAACACATATCTACTGACCTCACAAGATCCAAATGTAGTGAAAGTTTTGAAACATGAGGAGAATAAATCTAAGATGACTTCTCTGCCTAATTTAGCAGAAGCATACTGACGTCAAGCAGGAATGGAAATCAAACCAGAAGTAGATAAAAACAGGTAGCAATTGAATGTGCCAAAAAACAAAAGAAAGAATATAAGGTGAAGGACCAGATGAGAAGGTAAGAAATATGGAAAAAAACATAAATGTAGTTGTAAGTATAGAAAACTTCTGGAAGAACCTCATGTTGAAGAGGAACAAATGCAGGAATGGTTAAGGAGAGGAGAATTCAAACCAAGAAATGAAAGGTTAATATTGGTAGCCCAAGATAGTGGGCTACATACACACTGGTTTACAAAGTCCATTAAACATGTGGGAGAAACAGACAAATGTACGTTTTGTAAAACCAAATTGGAAACAGTTATTCACCTTGTTGCTGGCTGTGACACACTAATAGCAGAAGGACTGTATACTGAAAAGCATAATAATGTGGCGAGACTGTTGCACTAGGGATTGTGCAAACATTATGGTATTGAAGTGGCTGAAAAACATAAGAAACATGAGCCATAAAGCATCATAGAAAATGTTTATATCACATGGGATCACCCATTACCAACAATCCAAAAGACAGATGTTAGAAAACCAGATATAGTGGTTCAAGAAAAGAAGACAAAAGTAGCATTGATCATTGAAATTGCCACACCCAGTGACTACATTGTCTTGCGTACCAGAGAGACACAAAATCATAAAATATCAGAATCCGCAGGCAGAAAAAAGAGCAATGTGAAAGAAAGATACCCAGACAGTTCCAATAGTTGTAGGAACAACGGGTCTTATAAAAAAGAATTTACAGCTGTATTTGGATATGTTACCAATACATGTAACTCCATACGAACTGCAGAAGGAGTCATTACTGTGCACATTAAGGGTGCTGGGAAGAGCACTACTGGTTGATATCAAAGATTGTAACAATACTAATTTCATGAACTTTAATCATACTTTGACTTAGGAATGGGATCCATTCCCATCATAGTATTAGAAACCCAAAAGACTTGGAGAAATTAAAAAATGCCAGTAGTCTGGTTTTATGCTCCTGTCAAAAGTATCCATTTTATGTCAGCATTGATTACAAATTATTTTTACAATACCTCAGCTCCAGACATTACACTTTCACACACATCAATTTTTTTTCACATTTAGCTGGTTTCTACTAAGTAGACAGAGATGGGAGAATAACAGCGTGCCCAGACATTTTCCTTGCTCTTAAACAGAACACTATCATAGGGCTTATCTTGCAACTTGGGAGTTGAAATAGAGTTCAGTTTTGTACATTTGCCTTGAATGTTTCATCTGAAATGCATGTTTCATCTGAAATGCCTCCTGCAAAGTCGTTAAGGACACTGTTCTGGGTACTGCGAGAAATCAGGCTAACAAATGCTCCCAGGCTATTAAGTAGTTTGAAGTTAAATGTCAGTTTAGGATAGGTAGCTATGTTGAAAATGCTGTACAAAAAAATCAAATATTTTCTCTACTCTCAAATTCACTATCAATTATATAGTGTTGCAGGACTATTTCCAAGTGTTTCTGACATGTTTTCCTATCCTTTTAGCCATTAAAGATATATTTACTAGACCTTTCAAATAAATTTTAATCCAAAACCCAGATTATTTAAATTTTTAAATGTTCATTATTAAGTGAGAAAGAATAACAATTGAGCAGACTCCTCTAAGTCACAAATGTTAAATTACTGAAAAGTATTACACACAGTAAAAGCTCATCATTTCATGGTAATGCATCTAGTCTTTCAAGCCATGAAAGATCCCCCACTTTTCTTGACCTCTTATTTCTTTACTGAGCAAATGTCTCATCAAATACCTAGTTAAAGGACTTAAAGCTTCAAGAATAGATAAACAAGGTATATTGGTGTGTTAGATTTATATTACAAAGTATCCCCCACCTATGAAACAGACCTTCTACGTCATGCAGATTAGCACCCTTTCTGCCTTTAAAGTTAAATTAGATAATTTGATGGGCAGCCTCAAATTCTCTGCCAGTCTACCATGTGTTGCCTTCCATGAGGCTGGAGGGAAATTCTGTACATTATTCGCCTAGGCTAACTTACAATGGTTTATAGACTGAATGCCTAGTATTTGACTGACTTCAGGAAATGAAAGAAAGGGCAAAATGATTGAACATGCTGCAAGGTGGAAGCCCTAAAATGTAAGACGTGTACTGGATTACCGCCAGCAATGGAAAGAAGAATGGGAGAACTTCTGCTAGTTAAATACAGCAGAAACCAATGCAAAGTTAAAATAGGCACTACAGAAGCATACAAAACAGGGAATGCCTCAACAGTTATAATGTAATTTCCATAACTACATTATAGCGATCTAAGCTTCTGGGTTACTGCACTGGAAACATTATGCAAATACTTTCAGGTTTCATGGTAAATTACTTTACTGTCCAGTTTCTCAGGAAGAATATTACTGCACACGCATTTTGTAACAGGTAATTCAGTCAGCTCTTTGAATGACCTGCATAACCCGGGCTATTTTGAAGAGGAATGCACAGTTGATCACTTTTGGGCAATATTCCATACATTGAGCAAGCAATATGTAAAAACATGACTTAAGATGCAAATGCATCTAATATCTAGTAGAAAATAATGGTTAAATCACCTACTGCAAAAATATGTGGGTGTTAATATTGTTTGTATCTTTCGGCTTTTCCCGGTTAGGGGTCGCCACAGCGGAACTCCGGTCCGCTAATGATTGGTAGTGGATTTTTACCTACCGGGTTACCAGCCCTGACGCATAACCTTCAACGAAGGCACGCCCCATTCATGTATGCCTCCACAAAGAAGACGCTCTAGCTGAAAATCGAACGGGGCAACGTCTTGCTATGAGGCGACAACATTACCGCAGCACCACCACCTGGAATTTTACACAGTACAAATAATCAGCCACAGACTCTTTTAAAGGAGAAACTGGTGAGAACGGAAGAAACAATGTTTCATGCAAATGGAGCTAAGAGTTAGGCATTTATGTTTCTGAAAAGGCACTAGGAAAACTTTAACACGAAGTACAGTTCAGTAGTTTGCAGGTTTATCCCTTAAAACACTGCTTATCCGATGCTTGTAGCCAGTGAATCAACAAAACACTAATATTTTTACACACATTTTGGCTGTTGTGGGGGGGGGGGGGTGGATGGAATTAATATCCAGACTATTTGCATTTGTAGCTCGGCAATGTTATTCTGTGATTCATCTCATACTTTCATCTATGTCTTGTAGTGTTTGAATCTTAATAAGGAAATTTTGTTTCTCTGTGCATTTTTCTCCTGTAACCACCAAAAAGGGATGTAGGTTTCAACAAGAACTAGATTATTAAGACAGCCAGCCAAATTAAGAAAAATATGCCATATCTCTGTCTAAATAAAAGGTTTTGAAATGTCATAAATTTTCCTTTTTTAAGACAGCTTTGCAAAAGCATCTCATATAGCCAGATTTAGACACCAAAGAAGGCTGCAGTCATAGGTCACACAAAGCATATGGGGTTCCTATTAAGGCAGATTATCTAATACATTGTCATAGCCACAAGGAATAGAAACAGGATTATAGTGTTGTGAGATGCTATAAGGACTGTCCAGTCTATCCGCTCTGTTTGATTTATTTTACAAAGTAGGGAAACAAAGCCTTTGTTAGTCCATGCTTTTAGATGAACATCAAGTAAGTTTAACAGTAGACATGCAACTTAAAATGAAATAAGTTACCTCTAGCACATGAAAATTAGTTCACAGACATTTTTTTTATTTCCTCTCTAAAAGCCATCATTCATGCACTCACTCCATTTTCTTCCTGAGAAGGCCATACTGACAGCAGAATAAGCAAAGGAGACCAGATTCCAGTTCATTCTGAGGGCTCTCAAGTGTTCACAAGCCAGTTAACAGATTTAGTCCCTCCAGTCTGGCCTGGATCTTCAGAGGGACTGACTCTTAGCAGGCCACACCTTGAACAACTCCAAAAGTAGTACCCAGGGGTCATCCTTAGATATTTATCTTATTTCTGGTGGCTTTAGTTGAACAAAAGTAGTAGTAGCACTATTTCAGTCTTCTTCTGGACTATCAGTTCCTCATTGTGTCATGAAAATAAGTTCAGTGATCCTGTGAAGGGTCCAAATACAGCTTTTTGAGGGAGCTGTACCCTATCCACAGCCTCTTCTTACTTGTCACATGGAGTCATTCAGGCTTTTGATTTGTACAAACATATGCTTACATATAAATATATATATGTAGTTAACCCAAAAGAATGTGTTAAGCATTGTGAGGTAGGAAATATTTACCTGTTTCTAACTAAAGGATAATCTGAGTTATACTTTTGCCGAGTTGGACCATTTTTGGGTTAATTAAATAATTGCTTCATACACTGCATTTTGACCCTCATGCATGTAGATGTGAATAAATAAACACAGCATTGTCACATCACAGCAAGAAGTTCCCTGGTTCAATTCTCAGCTGGGTGCCTACTGTGTGGAGTCTGCATGTCCTCCCTGTGTTTGCATGGGTTTTCTCCGGGTGTTATGGTTTCCTCCCACATTCCAAAGACATGTAGTAGGTAGACTGGATACACTAAATTGGCCACATGTATGAGTGTGCATGCAAGTGTGTCATGTGGAAGAACTAGCGTGGCAGAACTAGGAAAAAAGTGGTGTAAACCATAGCTCTAGATGATTGTCACTGCTGAAGTGACACCCTGACCCCATGTGCAAAAATGAGAAAAAGGGGATGTGGATGGATGGATAAATATATATGACACAGATATATGACAAAGAGGGAGAGATTAACATTTTGGATGATCAGGAGGTCTTTTATTCAGCTCCATGGCTGTCAATAACACATCACATTATCTAACTCACTATTAATCAGTGATTTGAACTTCTTGCCTCCCCCAGCAGCACCCGCATTCATGCCCATTCCTGAGGTTTGCTGTTGTGGGTTTCACTGGTTTACTTTCAGTTCACTGCAAGCTAAGGTTCTGCAACACAATGAAAACTATACACAGCGTCCCTGCCCATTGACTGAAAAGGAATACACTGAAAGTCATAACACAGAATGTATGATGTTGAAATATCAAAATACAGAAATGTTAATGGGCTGATCTCCCTCACCTGCTGGACCCATGTAAGTTCTCATTTCTGAGTTTTACTATCATGGGAGTGATACTGTCTGCTGACTGGCTGTGTACGTGTGCAGTATATGTATGCTATTAGTAGGTATTTTACGTTCAACATTAACATTGCAAAGTTTCAACATTTTGACATTTCTTTCATTATCATGACTTTCAGTGAATCACTACTTAATAAGTTGTCACAAATTTTGACAAGGGAAACAATGACACGACAAATAATCAGGGCAGTAGCTGCAGTGTTTTTTGGTGAAGCATAAACTAGTTTATCAGACAAATCTCTCATTTTAGGAGTCATTTTACTTATAAATGGGGACTATTAACCAAAATGTTGTAAGATGCTTTTCCATGCCCGTAGACTTCTGCATTTGCAGGAGGCTCAGAAAAACCTTAATTGTTGAGTTGTGACTCTCTCGGCAGGTGAGCAGTAATATTTTAAGATTCCCACAAGGTCTGTGTACTACACAAGACTGCACAAGGGTGATTTTCAAATAACACAGCTATCGATGAATATTGCCTAACATACACTTTGTGTTAGTGGTCCTCACATACATACAACACATTCAGGCTTCTGTTTGCTACATTAGCTGATGTGTCTCTTTGCCAGTTCTTCATTTTGACAATGGCAGCAATACAAGCTGCATTGTAATTAGGGTTCATATCAAAATGTCCTATACTTTTAACAAATCATTCTGATCTAATCCTTAATCCCCCCCCCCCCCACCACCACCACACACACACAGACCAGGCACCATCCACTATAGTCAGTTTCTGACTTTAATAAAGACTATTGTGTTTTCAATAAACCGTGGGCCACCTTATTACAACTATACCTCATAAATCTACACTGGATATAAAACTTTACCGCTAAGCAGCTAACTACAGACTGACACAAGCACTAACAAAGTTCTGTGCTTTTTCTTGTTTTTATTATGTAATCCTACGGATATATTAACAATTGGTTATACCAAGTTGGCCATTTCCTTTCCTTCTGCCCCAGAGTTTTTATCATGACATAAATGTAGTGCAGCCCAAACAGCGCACATGAATGCACTGTAACTCTTTAATACTAGTCTGTAGGGTATTTTAATAGCTGCCAGATGACAATCCCTTTCAGGCAAGATAGAAACTATTAGCACAGATCCAGAAGTACAGTCAAAGGTCAGACACACACAGCAATAGTTGAAAACACTGAAAAGTGCTACATGTGTTGTGTGGAGCTTAATGCAATGAATCGACCATGATAAATGGGACATGTCAAAAGTTTTCTCCCCCAAATGTACAATATTCCCATTTATCTTCTTACCCCTTATGAACAAAATGTCATTTTTCAGTTAAGCACCACCCAAGAGATTTGGATTTCACTTTGCAAAATGACCTATAGCACCTCTGAAATCCACTGTATTCTGCATTTGTGTGATAACTGCAGAAAACACTGCACTGAAGTGAATGCAGCCACATAAAGGAAGCAGTCTCCAATAATATTTTCTCTCAGAATTAATATCGTGATTTTTTTTTTTCCACAGGTTTTCCAGCATTTAACAGACCTAGGCCAAAATTTATTTATTTCACACCAGAAAAAGAATAAAGGCTTATAGTACAAAATCATAGTTTATGTCGTATGTGAAAACGTTTTGCAATTTACATTAATGAAGTCATATTACATATGTATTTTATAGATGTTCTGGAGTAAAGACGCACAAAACTGCCAGAAAGAAAATGTAAAATGGATTGTTTCTGCCTTCTAAATCTAAGAACATTTTATATATATATATATATATATATATATATATATATATATATATATATATATATATATTTTTTTTTTTTCCATTCTCAGAATTAATCATATAGCCCACAAGTATTCTTTATGAATGGCCTGCTGTCACATAGGTGAAACAAAAATAAATTTAAAATGAGAAAACAAGAACATTTTGGTGACATTTGGAATAAAAGGTGGGAAAGCCCTGTGGTGGTACATGTTTGGGAAAACATCAGGGCAAAATACAAGATTTTAAAGTTACTGTTTTAGAGCAAGGTGCACTTAAGAACGATAAACAGGTAAAAATATTTATAGAAGAAAGGAAACTAAATTTATTTTGTAGTTTGATATGCTTAAACTGATTTCATTAAATGCAGAATGCTTCTTTAAAAGCTGTTTATGATTTTAATTTTGTCATGTGATATATCTATTTTATTTAAATTGTCATGTGTTTTTATAAAAAGTTTTTACTCACTGAAAACTATATCCAAGATGCTAACTGCAGTATGTATATTACTGAACATATATATATATATATTAGACATAAATATATGTACACACACATACATATGTGTGTATGTATTTGTGTGTGTGTGTGTATATATATATATATATATATATATATATATATATATATATATATATATATATATATATATATATATATATATATATGTAGGTATAAATGGATCCCTATCAGATTATCAAAGTTTCAAAACTTCAAAATTCATATGGTTGGGATGATATGATTCAAGATTTGAAACTTTGAATGTTTTGAATGGAGATCGCGGTACAGGGTGGAATGGGAAATTTATCCTTTTTCACAATGTTTTGCAATCTCGCAGCTGGTATATTTAATTTGTAGGGGGTGGGGGGACTTGCCCCCCTGCAAAAACATTAAAAAATATAATTTTTTTTGTTTTTTATTTTATTAATGTTCAAAGTTCTAAAACTTTGATCATATGGTCTCGGCCATATGAATTTAGAAGTTTCAGAACTTCGATAATCTAACATATATTCATATGTATGGGTGATGTGCAGAGCTGTAGTAACTACAGAGGGATAAAACTGATCAGTCACAGCATGAAATTATGGGAAAGAGTAGTGGAAGCTAGGTTAAGAAGGGAGGTGATGATTAGTGATCAGAAGTATGGTTTCATGCCAGGAAAGAGCACTACAGATGTGATGTTTGCTCTGAGAGTGTTGATGGAGAAGTACAGAGAAGGTCAGAAGGAGTTGCATTGTATGTTTGTGGACTTAGAAAAAGCATATGACAGGGTGCCTAGAGAGGAGTTGTGGTATTGTATGAGGAAGTCGGGAGTGGCAGAGAAGTAAGTAAGAGTGGTACAGGATATGTACAAGGGTAGTGTGACAGAGGTGAGATCTGCCATGGGAGTGACAGATGCGTTTAAGGTGTAGGTGGGATTACATCAATAATCATCAGCTCTGAGCCCTTTCTTATTTGCAATGGTGATGGACAGGTTGACAGACGAGATCAGACAGGAGACCCTGTGGACTATGATGTTTGCAGATGACATTGTGATATGTAGTGAGAGTAGGGAACAGGTTGAGGAGAGGTGGAGATATGCTCTAGAGAGGAGAGGAATGAAGGTTAGCTGGGCTAAGATGGAATATATGTATGTGAATGAAAGGGAGGATAGAGGAATGGTGAGGATGCAGGGAGTAGAGTTGGCGAAGGTGGATGAGTTTAAATACTTGGGATCAACAGCTCAGAGTAATGGCGAGTGTGGAAGAGAGGTGAAGAAGAGAGTACAGGCAGGGTGGAGTGAAGAAGAGAGTACAGGCAGGGTGGAGTGGGTGGAGAAGAGTGTCAGGAGTGATATGTGACAGACGAGTACCAGTAAGAGTGAAAGGGAAGGTCTACAAAAGGGTAGTGAGACCAGCTATGCTATATGGGTTGGAGACAGTGTCACTGACAAAAAGGCAGGAGTCAGAGCTGGATGTGTCAGAGTTAAAGATGTTAAGATTTGCACTGGGTGTGACAAGGGTAGGCAGGATTAGGAATAAGTATATTAGAGGCTCAGCTGAGGTTGGACAGGTTGGAGACAAAGCTAGAGAGGCGAGATTGCATTGGTTTGGACATGTGCTGAGGAGGGATGCTGGATATATTGGAAAAAGGATGCTAAGGATGAAGCTGCCAGGTAAGAGGAAAAGAGGAAGGCCTAAGATAAGGTTTATGGATGTGGCTAGAGAGGACAAGCAGGCGGTTGGTGTGACACAGCAAGATGCAGAGGACAGGAAGAAATGGAAAAAGGTGATCTGCTGTGGCGACCCCTAACCGGGAAAAGCCGAAAGAAGAAGAAGATTCATATGTATGTATGTGTGTGTGTGTGTATGTATGTGTATATATATATATATATATATACATGTATACATTTTTTTCTCTCTCAAAATTAATCATATAGCCCACATGTATTCTTTATGAATGGACAGGTGTTATTTCTCAGAACTAAAGCAAAGATTAATACTTCTAAATCAATATATTTTTACTGTTGCTACAGAGAATTCAATAGGCCAAATGAAGCCTGATCACACTTTAAATATGTTAAAATACCCTAACATTTAAACTTCTAAATAACTACTGCCCCACACTTAAAAATAATTTTTTTTAACAAAGTTACTTTATTAATAAATTACTTAAGCTCTGTGTAACCAGGAAAGATTTCCTCGGCAAAGAAGAACCTACTCCCTAGGCAAGCTGAAAAACCTTGCACAAAACAACCTCTACATCCTTTAATGCTCTAGCTACACTACAAACTAGACACTACAACAATAAAAAATCATTCTTGGTTAATAAGAAGAAATTAATCGTAGGCACTAAACAGTCTATAATTGCTAAGTACCTTGCAAAGGTAAGGGAAAACAGCTTTGGTACTTTACAAAAAAGCACCTAAACAGGCATGTCCAAGGGTCAACTTCCGGTGATTTCTCCTGTCCACCTGGTGAATCTGGGCATACTGGGGCAATGCAGCAACTGCCTCATGTACACAGACAACCCTCTCCTCCTACCACCCAACAATACAACCTGCGAGAGATGCACTTACATAGCCAAACTGGAAGCAAAGCTCTCTCCAGCCAAAATTGTGAAAGACAGTCAAGAGGAGAAGGTTAACACCTGCATGACACCTCAAGCAACACATAGCCCTTCAAAACCCACACATAGCAACACTAAATCCACATATGCGGAGGCCCTTAACATTAACCTGCCCAAGCAACAAGGACCTCTGAAGCTGAAACGCAAACAAACACCAGTCACAACCAAAGTGACACATAGCTCATAACACCAGTGTGCCACCCAACAACAGTCCCTAAGGCAAGACAACGTACCCAACACTTTAGTCCTAGGTGACTCTATAGTCAGGCACACTGATGTTCCACTCACCAGGCTGAACAAGGAGAAAATTACAGTCAGCTGCCTGTCGGGTGCCAGGATCCGCCACATAACGCATGCAGTCAAGTCACTCCACAACAAGTACAAATACGACTCTGTCATTGTCCATGTTGGATTGAATGACTTGAGACGTACCACCCTGGACTACATGAAAAGAGACATGGAAGAGCTCTTGGATCATGTGGCCCAGGCAGGTATGACACTAGCCCTGAGTAGCATCCTGCCTTCGCCCAGAATGATACCACAGTATAAGGATAAAGTGATTGATTTCAACATGTGGCTAAGCTTCTGGTGTCATTCAAAGGGGATCCAGTATCTGTCCACCTGGGACGACATGCTCGACAAACCACAATGCTTTGCCAGAGATGGTCTGCACCTGTCACCCCTGGGATTCAGGTTACTGGCTAAAGCTCTTGCCACCCCTATAGTGCCTTTTTTAGGCAATATTCAAAGGACAAAACCACCACCGTAACAGATACAAGCATGCAAAATCTGAAGGTAATGCTACTCAATGCTAGAAGTCTAAACCTCAAAATGCACTCTCTTGAGGCACTCATAAAAATGAAGAGCATTGATATCTGTGCAGTAACTGAGACCCATTTCACGGCTCCAGAGAGCACCCCTGCAATACCAGGCTACAACTCTTACCACACTTTTCGGCCACCAAACCAAGACCGAAACACTAAAGGTGGAGGAGTGTCCATATTCACCAAGGGTATTCACACCTCCAGGCTAGTTGCCCAACACAATGCATCTAAAATTCTCCAGGTGCAACTAACACTAGGTAAGACTGCAATCCAAATTGTAGCTTGCTACAGATCCCCCACCTTGCCCCAAGACTCTCACTACACCTTTCTAAACATACTGGAAAATATTAAGATACAACCAAATACCCTAATACTGGGTGATTTCAATTACTCTGCATTTAAATGGGAAACTACTCGGGTGTCAACACCTTTTCCCAACGGTTCATGGAATTCATAAATTCCAACACCCTGGGTCAACTAATCCATTGTCCCACCAGGGGCTCCAACATCCTAGACCTGGTTATTACTAGCATGGGAGATAGATGCTCCACACCAGTGGTCACCCCCTCATTGGTCAATTCTGACCATAAGCATATCACCCTTGACATCCACATGCCACCCCCACCCCCCCAGTAAGGAAACCTCCATAAAAAAACTTCTCCAAAGCCAGCTTCATGCTACTCAAGTCTGTAGTGACAAACTTCATGACACCCATGCAGACGGGAGCTGAATGCTTGACTGCTGAATCCTACACTAAGGCACTGTACGAGCACATTCACTCATGCATGAATCGTGACATCCCAAATAGAACCAAGATGCTCTCCTCCAAAAAAAAAAGGAAGCCAATCCGGTGGTCTCCTGCCATAAACAAACTATACAACAGAAGAAAGAAACTTTTGCAGAAAAGAAGAAAATCCCAGGATGCAAAAAACTCCCTTATCAGCCTCATTAAAAAAGCTGAGATCCCTCATACAATCCTCCAGAGCTAGTTATGAAAATAAAATTGCCAAAGATTCCAAAGACAACCACAAGGCATTCTACAGTTATGTCAAGAATGTAAATGGTAACGCTCAGATATGCTCTGAGCTACAACAGAATGGTATTAAATATACTGATCCCAAGGATATTTCCAATATCCTGGCAGATCGATTTAGTGCCAACTTCACCCCCTCTCACCCCCCTAAAGGGCCCATCTCAATACCAAAAGTATGCCAAATTCCAGTAATCTCGGCCACACAGGTAGAAACCGCACTCTCTAAAGCTAAGTATACAGCATCCATGGGACCGGATGACATCCCGGGCTGTGTAATACATGAACTACAAAATGAACTGACACCTCACTTAAGTGTCATGTTTAATCATAGCCTCACCTCAGGCTTCGTGCCCACTGAGTGGCGCACAGCTACAGTTATCCCTCTCCACAAGGGGGGATCCACCTTGGATCCTGGGAACTACTGTCCCATCAGTCTGACGAGCCTGATCTGCAAGGGCATGGAATGTATTATCAGGGAACTTATAAACAAACACATTTGCAACCTTTAAATAGTGGACTTCACCCAGTTTGGGTTCGTGAAGGGCTGATCTTGTCTCTTGAACCTGACTGACTTATTCAAATCAATCTCTAGAGCTGTGGATGAGGGTAAGGCAGTCCACACAGCCTATCTGGACCTCGCCAAGGCCTTTGACACCATCCCCCATGCTGGAATCATAGATAAATGTACTAAGCTGGGCATAAATCCCTATGTCACGCAATTGGTTGCCAACTTGCTTACTGACAGAACCCATACTGTAAAAGTAGTCGACTCCAAATCCAGCTCCAGACAAGTGACAAGTGGAGTACCTCAGGGTTCAGTCCTGGGACCGCTCGTGTTTGGCATCTACTTCTCTGAAGTACAGGACAACACTAAGGGACTCTGGCTAACAAAGTTCGCAGATGACTGCAAACTGGGAGCCTGAATTCCCAAATGATGTGGATGGTCTACAAAATGGACTTACAGAAACAGATGCTTGGTGCCAGAGCCATGGACTCAGGCTTAATGCCAAGAAATGTATAGTTATCCCCTTTGGGAAAAAACATGTACCCATGAATTACCACATAGGTGGCAGTACACTAAACACCAAAAGTGTGATGAGAGACTTAGGGACACAGGTGGACACTGGTCTCACCTTCGATAAGCACATCGCCACAACAGTCAGGAAATGCTTCTATGTGGCACACCTCATCAATAAGGGCTTTTCATCCAAAAAAAAGGAGGTCATTGTCTCACTGTATTCATCCCTCATTAGACCCATTATAGAGTACAATGCCCCGTTTGGTATGTACCTCACAAGACATCTACAACAGCTGGAAAGGCCACAGAAATAGCTCACTAAAAGAATCACAGACCTAAAGCAGATGCCCTATGCTGACCATCTAAAAAAACTCCAGCTATATTCTGTGGCATATCGTCTACTCAGAGGAGATCTCTGCTTATCATACACGGCCATGTCAAACCCTGATCTGTTGCACATACTCCACTTAAAGAAATTCCAATCCCTCAGAGCCACATGCTCCAGGGATCTAAACCTTGTCATCACAATGAACCAAACATGCTGGAAGGATAGGTTCCTGACCTAGAGACTCCCCATACTCTGGAATAGACTGCCCATACATTTCAAGCAGAGAGCCTCCTTGGCCCTCTTCAAAAGGAATCTTGACAATTGGCTGAGAGATAGGAAATTCACCCCGGGGATCACGTCAGTCGCCCTACTAGACAGGGGTTCAAGGAAGTAAATATTGTGGGAAGAAATATCCAGGGAATTATTATGGCTAGGCTTGTATAGGCCCTAGGGCCGATAGCCTAGTACCAACCTATGAACCTATTCTTAAGACTCTAAAATCACATCTAATACAACAATGCAAGTGTAACTTTACAATGATCATGGCTAAAAAGTCCTAACTTTAAGATCACATTCCACAACAATGCCATACAACCATGACAGTGGTACCAACAAACTCTAACTAAACACTACAATGCCATACAACCATGAAAAACTACCAGACAGTGGCACCAACAAACTAAACACTACAGTGCCATACAACCATGAACAACTACCAGACAGTGGCATCAACAAACTCTAACTAAACACTACAGTGCCATACAACCATGACCAACTACCAGACAGTTTCACCAACAAACTCTAACTAAACACTACAGTGTCATACAACCATGAACTACCTGACAGTGGCACCAACAAACTCTAAACACTAGTGTCATACCATGAACTACCAGACAGTGTCACCAACAAACTCTAACTAAACACTACAGTGCTATACAACCATGAAAACCTACCAGACAGTGGCACTGGCTTACTCAGAGGGGATCTCTGCCTGACTTACAAAGCCACGTCCAAGTCAGAATTGATGGACATGCTCCACCTAAAGAAATCCAAGACACTGCGAGCCACGGGCTCTAGTGAGCTAAACCTCGCCACAGCAATAAATAGAACATGCTGGAGGGATAGATTCCTGCCACAGAGACTCCCCATGCTTTGAAACAAAATTCCTAACTACACCCCTGGGATCACTTCATTGGCTCTGCTTGACAGAGGCTCAGTTAATTAATCAATGGGGCGGCGAAAGCTGACACACTCTGGCTAGGCTTATAAATGCCCTGGGGCAGATAGCCTAGTACCCACCTATGAACCAACAAACTAAACACTACAGTGCCATACAACCATGAACTACTACCAGACAGTGGCACTAACAAACTTTAACTAAACACTACAGTGCCATACAACTATGAACTACTACCAGACAGTGGCACTAACAAACTCTTAACTAAACACTACAGTGCCATACAACTATGAACTACTACCAGACAGTGGCACTAACAAACTCTAACTAAACACTACAGTGCCATACAACCATGAACTACTACCAGAAACTGGCACTAACAAACTCTAACTAAACACTACAGTGCTATACAACCATGAAAAACTACCAGACAGTGGCACTGGCTTACTCAGAGGGGATTTCTGCCTGACTTACAAAGCCACGTCCAACTCAGAATTGATGGACATGCTCCACCTAAAGAAATCCAAGACACTGCGAGCCACGGGCTCTAGTGAGCTAAACCTCGCCAAAGCAATAAATAGAACATGCTGGAGGGATAGATTCCTGCCACAGAGACTCCCCATGCTTTGGAACAAAATTCCTAACTACACCCCTGGGATCACTTCATTGGCTCTGCTTGACAGAGGCTCAGTTAATTAATCAATGGGGCGGCGAAAGCTGACACACTCTGGCTAGGCTTATAAATGCCCTGGGGCAGATAGCCTAGTACCCACCTATGAACCAACAAACTAAACACTACAGTGCCATACAACCATGAACTACTACCAGACAGTGGCACTAACAAACTTTAACTAAACACTACAGTGCCATACAACTATGAACTACTACCAGACAGTGGCACTAACAAACTCTTAACTAAACACTACAGTGCCATACAACTATGAACTACTACCAGACAGTGGCACTAACAAACTCTAACTAAACACTACAGTGCCATACAACCATGAACTACTACCAGACACTGGCACTAACAAACTCTTACTGAACACTTCTTATATTGTACATAAGTCCACATAGTGTAAATAATGTTAAAACTAGATCTAAAGAAAATATAAATAAACTGTTAGTGATCACTCCTTTAGACTTCATTGTACTCATCTTGACAAGTAAGTAATGCAAACTTTTTTTTCACGTTTTAAATTCTACACATCTAATTTTATTCAGTGCATGCAGGTGCACGTATGTATGTGAGTGTGTGTGTGTGTGTGTGTGTGTGTGTGTGTGTGTGTGTGTGTGTGTGTGCGCTTTGGGAGAGTTGAGGACCCAAATCACAATGATTTGGCAGCTGATAAAAGTATCAGCCTATGTAATTACTTGTTAGCATTTTTACCCGCATGACCTGTGTGAAGGATGGAAATGCTTCACAAAGGAGTTCACTTACCAGTTAGCAAGGAATAAGTACATAAAATAAATAAATAAACTACCCCTCTTTTACTTTGTGCCTGTATTCATAAAGTAATACAATTAAAAATAGCATATTGAAAGTTTTGTGATAAAGCTGCTGATTCTGCAAGAGTTGAAATGCTGTATATACTTAGCTAAATTTTAGCCTTGCAAGTTTTGGCAGATTGCATACCTTCTCCAAAGAACGCACGCTATTAGTAATTGATTTAGTGCTCTGAATGTGATAGCTCTTATTTTGCACATTTAGCCCAAAATATACAATTTGTAGCCCAGATTTTATTCAGCAAATGAGCATTTTTGCTGCCTGCATTCTTATGGTAGCATCTCAAAGATCTACACTAAATTTGCAGTGAAAAATTATACAACTGAATTACAGTATTGCACTCATTTTAAAATACAGCTTTGCAAATTTATCAGTTTTCAAAATGTTCATATACGCTTAGAACAACCCTAATTATTCTGACTACACAGACATGAGCACTGTTGAAATGTTACAATCACCTTCCTTAACAAATATTGGTCCCACTATGAAATGACTATGATGAAAAGTTTGGAATAAAGGTATTGCAGACTACTGAAGTTATAAGCCAGTATTACATTTGTAAGCATGCTATGGCAATTTTAATATAACATAGCATAGGATAATGTAGCATGATATGATGTAATGTAATGCATTATAACATAATGCACCACAATATAATATAACTGGTGTGACATGATGTAAGATAACAAACTAGATGTCTTATAGTGACAGTATGTATACTATACCCAGCTGTTACAGCTAACATAAAGCAAGCAGCTGTGTCTTTACCCAGTTATATCTCAGCCCTCTAAGCATCCTAAGCTGATTTAAAAACCACATATGTGTTTGCATCCACTATCCATTGTTGTGCTTTGTCCCACCTGTCTGCTATTCATCTCCGTAAAAAAGTAACTTCTCATGTCTGTACTAAATTATGTTCTCTTAATATGCTGGTCATTACTCCACCTTTCCTGTTCTATCCTTTCTTTGCAATGTATTTCTCTCACATTTTCCCATTAATAGACTCTTACTGTACTCTTAGCAATCCTTTTTATCAAGTGGAAAATATTCAGCTGTCCTAGCCCCTGCCTACATTTTCATATCTTCAGCCTTCTTTCTCTAACCCACACCACCTTTTTTGAACATCTTGATGTCCTTTTTCTGACAAAGCCCCCATCCAACTGTGGCCTTAGCAGTGCCTGATAAAAAAAGTACAATTAGCTTCCTGCCCTTGAATTTTGCTCCCTTAGACATGCTCCACAACATTTGATTTGCCTTTGTTGCCCTTTCACACCGTGCCTTGTGTAGGTTTTCTACAATATGACTTCTAAATCCTTCATCCTTTCTGGCTTTTTAGCATGAATCCTTCAATTGTGAATTATAGTGCAATGTACTTGGAAGTACTGAAGGGCTGAAAAAAAGCTGCTCACACTCAGACCATCCTTCCAGTGTTCTAAGGTTTATCAAATTCCACACCCCATAAACCCTGAGAACACAGCTGCCTACCCAGATCTGTTCACAGAAACCATATACAAGCATGTTAATAGCTGCATAGAGGCAGCTGTACCCACAGAACTAACCAAAAACAAGCCGCCCTGGTGGAATAATCACATCAACCGGCTGTATAACAGAAGGAAGAAAATCATGTCAAAAATTAGGAGGTGCAGCACCCAGCAAGATAAAAACTCTTTCAAAGTAAAGAAACTCAGAATACAAATAAAGTCTACCAAAGCCAAATTTGAAGTAAATTTGGTCTCCCAGGGCAAGGATAACCACAAGGCATTCTTTATCTATGTCTGCAACCTCAATGGCAATACAAAGTTTTGTGCTACAAAGTTTTGTGCAGAGCTCATTGTAAACGCAGCTACCTACAGTGAGCCAAAAGATACAGCAAACCTACTGGCTGGCAAATTCAGCTCCGACTTTACCCCTCTCTCCCACTTAACTTTCCCTCAGGAAATATCATCAAATATAACTCCCTCTGGTATCACTAGGGAACAGATCCTAAATGCCCTCTGAAGAACACTGCATCAAGGGGCCCAGAAAATATCCCAGGATGCCTTCTAAGTAGTATGAGACATGATCTATCTGGCCATATGGAATTACTATTTCACTGTTGCCTCCAAACAGGCTTCGTGCCTCATGAATAGAGATCAGCTAAAGTCATCCTTCTGCACAAAGGTGGTCCATCTACAGACCCTAGAAACCATTGACCCCATAAGCCTCACTAGTCTCATATGCAAAGCCTTGGAAAGAGTTATGATGAAAATGATCTGTAATGACAGAGGAAACCTCCATACACTAGACCCAACCAAATTTGGTTTCATCAAGGGTAAGTCATGCTTACTCAACCTAGTGACCTTCTTTGAGATCGTCATCAAAGCAATGCATGACTGCAAAATGGTTCACACTGCCTACCTTGACCTGGCCAAATCATTTGACACAATCACCAACTTGTGCTGACAAATTTAAGATGTTATGTACAAACCTTTATGTAACCCGGTGGCTAGCCAGCTGACTCACAGACAAGACCCAGGAGGTTAGAGATGATGAGTCCACCTCTACAAAATGGCCATTCACAAGTGGAGTCCCTCAGGGATCAGTCCTGGGACCTCTCCTTTTTGGCATTTACGTCTCTGAAGTCAAGAGCAACATCAATGGCCTCATTAGGAGCTGTCATTGAATCAGCCACTGACACAAATGTTCTACAGGAAGGACTGACACAGACAAACAACTGGTGCCAAAGCCATGGACTAAAACTAAATGCCAAGAAATGCATAATAGTATCCTTCAGGAAGTTATCCACCCCTGGTAACTATTATAATGACAACACACCCCTAAAGGTTGACTCAATATTCAAGGACTTGCAGACACAAAGACAGTAATCTAGCCTTTGACCATCACATGTCTATAGTAGTGAGGAAATCATATTATGTTGTGCAACTTATAAACAATAGTATGGCATCTGGGTCCAAAGAAGTCATTATTCCACTGTATTCAGCATTTATTAGACCTATCATTGAGTACAATGCCCGCTTTGGTATGTTCTTAACCAAGCATATCCAACAATTGGAATGTCCACAGAGGTTCCTCACTAAAAAAAAAAGGACAGGGCGTAAGTAACATGCCCTATGTAGACTGCCTCAAGGCCCTATTCCTGCACTATGTCTACTACAGGCTGCTGAGGGGAGATCTATGCCTGGCATACAAAGCATTGTCAGACCACAGTCTGATGGACCTCCTGCACATCCGCAATACAAACCTTGCCTATGATATAAATAGGACCTGCTGGAGAGAGAGGTATGCATCCCAGTGACTACCTCTTCTCTGGAACAGGCTCCCCATCCATATGAAGCAGAGTTCCTCCCTATCCCAATTCAAGTGTAACTTGGACAATTGGATGGGGAACAGGAAATTCATCCCTGGTTTGGCACCTGTGTCTCTAATGGACACAGGCAGCCTCTAAATGGTTCATCTCCCAGGCCCCTGCTTGTAAATGTTTCACCTCCCAAGCCTCTGCTTACATTTGTCAAGGGTACCAGAACTTAGGCTTACAAAGGCCCTTGTGGTTGTTAGCCTGGTAAACACCCGTGAACCTATGAACCATCCTCATGACTACTTCTTTGTGCCAAATTAACAACATAAACAGTTCTTCAAAGTATATCATGACTGCATCAGTTGTCTTTTTTTCCTAGAGCCAGAATTATTTTTGCCATATGGTTGGAGATTTTGTATTCACTATGCAAAAGTCAACCTGCAACCCAGCCCTACATGTTGAAATTTTACGTCATATCCATTTTAAATCATATGTGTTAAAATCAACCACAGTTCTGATTAAACGTTACATGTCAAAAAAAAGATATTAAACAATGACTCCAGCTCACTAATGTAGCTGTTCTTTCACAGTACCTGCTACATGTAACCTCTTCATTAACAGATTTTGATAAGTATTCTTCTCTATAAGGGACAAATGACTGCCCTTATAGGCTGCCAAAACCCTTGGAATCATCACTTTCATTTGCAATACCTCACTGGCTCCTACTTCAGTTTGCTAACCATTCACTATTTAACAATATAGACCTTAAATATTTACTTTAGCTTTCTTACAGATGTTTACATACTTGCTTAATTTAATTTTTATACGAAATTGTTACAGATAATTTTTCCATGAATACTTCTATTAATACAACTGCTACAGATTCCTCTATTACTTAATGTAAAGTAATATTCACTTAAAATGCTACATTCAAGACTTACAGACAAGGAAAAGAAAAGACAAGATCCATATTGCAGATACATTTTTAAAGCTAGTAAATCAGAACTGCTATTTATTTCTTACTAGCACTGCCATTTAGGTTTATTTAAATCATCTAGGAAAAGTTGGCTTTAAAATGTCACTTTAATTACAGGCTTTATTATGCTGATGTAATTCTATATTTATCTTCTGATATGAGGAACATACCACTCAGACACATGGCCTATCTGTTTGGAAAGCCCAACACAAGGTTAGAAAGTAAGAGCAAAATACATTATGCATAGTACAATACAACAAGAGAGAGAACACTGGTACATATGCTAAAAGGTGCAGAACAGTAGTATATCATGAGTGGATTGAGGAAACAACAGTGGAGTCACAGCTGATAAAATGATTACCCACGACAAAGTAATAACACCTTTGAATATTGCAATATTTCATACAGTGGAGGACAACAGCATACACAGATTAACAGCCTGCTGTCTATGGTGTCAGTGGCTTAAACCACAGGGCAAAACAGAGAAGGAAAAAGTGTAAAGGAATTGTGGGTAATAACTACTTGAGTGGGGAGACTGGGATGGAGTTAGATTAATAGTGGTGAAAAGAACTTCGTAATGAGGGTAGATTCTGAAACATCCTTGATCTGCTTGAATAAAATGGAGGGAAGGTAATAAAAGAGTGTGGTAGAGAATTTCTGAAACTAGAAACAGTATGGAAGAAGGCCTCAGGGCTGAGTTTGGAGTGGCAAGGCAGTTATGCAGCGGAAGAAAGGAGTCATAAACATAATCACATATGGCTAAAACTACTTATGTTGAGAAAACATGGAGAGAGTCATTTGTGGGTGGGCCATAATGAGGTTGGGGTACTGCAATCTGTCCTAAAAAAGACCCACTCCAGGCATTTACGCACAACTGGTAATGATGTTAGATTGGAACAGCAGAAAATAGGGCACTGTTCTGACAAATGTCTGAGGGACTAGTACACTCTACTAATTGCAGGTTGAGAAAGATACCTGGCATGTTTTGCTAAGCTTCCATTGGTGAGGAAAGAATATATAACCTGCAGTAGCACAAATAGTAGTCATTAGAGGAAAAAAATTCCTCAGGACTCTAAATGACACTCAGGTGACCTGCTCAGTGCCACTGCTACTGACAAGTGTGACAAGCAGCGGTTTCTGGGCCACTTGAGACAGTATACGGTCAGTGACATTTGAATGCAGCAGTGGTCTGTCCTGCAGGACATGAGGCTTGATCTCCTGGAAATGCTAAAGATCCAGGTCATAGATGTCTATGCTGGGACCACAGTAGTGCAAAGCATTAAGAGAAAAGTTAGAGCTACCATGGCAATGGAGAATATGGTTCATGGAAAGAGCAAAAGGTTGATAATGGGGTTCTAGAGCACCATGCAGTCAGCTTCACAGTGGGCAGCACTGCATCGATTAGTTTTAAGGAATACATAACAATCATACAGTCCAGAGACTGTAAAGAACTGTTGCCTTTTACTTATAGAAGTAGATTAATCCAAGTTATTTTACAGCAGAGAACTTTTTTTATACAAATGTTTTGTCTTCTTTTGTAACGTAATCATTAAGAAACAAAAAACACCAAGAAAAATATGCTCAACATAAAGCCACTGAAAATGGTGTGGTATGGGGAAGGTCTCAGGGCTGTGTTGACGTGACACACAAGTTAGACAATGAAATGAATGATGAGCAACTCATAGTTAAGGAGAGAATTTAGCTATAAAACAAATGTGATACAATGTATCATTTTATGTACTTTTACGTAGTCTTACTGTGAAGCCTTTCACTCAATAATTAAAGGACAGTGTTAGGTGATGATTAGAAATGAAATGGGGTACCGAACAAATGCTACAGAAAAGCTGACCATCAGAGAACTGCCTCACAAAGTATCTGTGATTAACCTACCAGAGGGGTAGGAAAACAAACAGACCCAGATAATCTTAAAATAGCTTTCAAATATTTACTTGAATGTAAACTGTGAAAATGTTAACAGAGCTTGAAAAAGACTCATTAAACCAAAAATCTGTTGAGCTTAAAGACATTTATCTGTACGTGAACTTAAAGATATTTATTTTTAAACACCGACATGATATAATATCCTAGTTGTTCAACCATATTATATTTTAGTGAGCAAATTCCTTGTAACACAAAATATTTACAGTAAACAGAAAGAAATTCAATTAAGATTTATGTAGCATTTCACACAATTTATGGGTGATTTTAGTCAAATAATCCAGTTCATACAGAAGTCTCCAAAAAAAAAAAAACAAACAAACCTTTCATCATGCTATACAAAACCTGGAATAGTCCAAAGTTAACTTTTACAACATATCACATTTCCTACAACTAAAGTCTCAGTCTTGATAGCTATGGCATGCTCATTAGTCATTAATTCACCGATACCTACTTTTATCACCAATTCACCTACAGCATGTTCTAGGAAGAAAGTGGAAGCATGCAGGGAAGACATGCAGGCCCCACACAGAAGGAACCCTGGTTGTGTTATAAAAAATATGACTTCTGTTTGTCTATTCAACCTTACTACCTAACTAACAAAGATAACCAAACAACCTGATTTTTTTTTTTTTTTAGATTTTTTTTTTTTTGCAGTGTTCAATTTGACTGTGTATGTTTCTGTTTTAGCAGCTTTTGGCATTAATAGTCTTCTACTAGTTCTACTTCTAAAAAAAAAAAAAAGAAAAAAATACATGGAGGCAATAGACAAAGATCATAGATTGCCATCCTGCAGAAAGTCAGGAGATTTTACAACCCAGAGTAGCATACACTTCTGTACACCTGTTCTCCCTGGCTAGAAAGTGATGTACTTCTTGGCCAACTTCACATCCCTTCCTTCTTCTTATAAAAAAAATTCATTCTGTGGGTCTAAGATAGAGATGTCACTGCATTGGAACACACACACTATCCCACTCCACCACAGAGAATGTGGGTGGCAACTGTCCAGTATTTCCCCAGGTAATCACCCAGGCCTTGATCTTCATGCCTTCCTCTTCACTCTTAAGATTCACTCTTGACAGACTAAGCCAAACTCAAACAGATTCTGTTCTCAGACAACATGAACCTCACAGCCATCTCTGTTGCAGCAGAAGGACTGAGCAATAAGCAATTGCAACTTAGTAAACAATACTAAACCAAATCTATATTATTTGGCCTTCCAGACTGTCAACCCACATAAGAAGAATAGCAGTATGTGAACAGCCATCACTGAATGTTAAAATGTAAGCATTCCTGTTTCCTGGGCTCCAGTGATTCAGGGTTTGATTCCCTCAGCCTCTGTTGCCTAACAATGTGACTCTCAGCAACTCACTTAACCAGACATTGCTTCTGGGCTGAATCTGAAAAAAAGGCCATTTAAAATCTGCTGAACGTGAGCAACCTTAAACCCACAGCTTTAATATTTCATTACCCTCAGCTACTATGTTATCTGTCACAAGAAACAGTTTTAACATTGTAAGCACTGGCAGATACACTAATGCAAGTAAAGCCTTCTCTGTCACTTAATGTTCAATGCTGGAACTTTGTCTCATGATGAAAAAGGGGGGGAACCCAAGTAACAGGGAGAGACTGAGATTTTGGCTGCAGACCTTTAAGGAGAACAACAACAATCCTACAGATTATTATATTCATAAAGTAGTAGGAGGTATTCTAAGAACTAAGCTAATACAGGAATGGAGAAATTAGATTCTGCCAATAGGGATGACTGCAATTAGGGATACAGACAACAGGCAAGACGGGTCAGGAATATATTGGAGAAAATTGGCAAAGGTATTTGAAGCAAATAACTAGAGACAAAAAGGTAATATAATGGGAAAACGCCAAGAACTTATTTGGACTGCAGGTTAGAGATTGCCTTCAATATCAAGGATTGATATCAGAGTATAGACGCAAAGAAAGAAATAGGGGGTCCTAAATGAAAGACCACCACTGCTAGAGTTTCTGGTAAACTCTAGAACAGAAGTTGCAGTTAAGAAAGGAATAATTAGTACAACATAGAAAATATTACATGATAACTATAAGAATCAATCAGAGGAGGTTAGGAAGGATTTGGAAGAGAGAATGGATAAGCAATTCACAAAGAAACAATGGTGGGATATATGGAACAAAATCTAGAAGATGTAGGATCTTTGCCTGGATGTATTTACATAGGTATTTTTATACCCCAAGCAGGCTTCAAAGAATTTTTCCACAGGTAGACAGCAAATGTTGGAGGTGTGTTGGTGAAGAAAGAGGTAACTGGGAACATATTTTCTGGGAGTGTAATGAGTTGGTGGACTTCAGTGATTCCCTGCAGTCTGCACTGTCAGAGATGCTGGGTGAGCAAATTGGCATAACTAAGGAAATTATTTTTTGAGTTATGATACAGAATCAGAATTGCCTAGGCATAGTAAGGCCTTACAGAGTCTGATTATAACAGCTGCCAAAAAAGCAATCACTAGAAAAAGGAAATCAAAGTCTAAAGTTTGCAAAAAAAAAAAAAATGCTGGAACCTCTTCTCATAACACACTAGACAAACACAAAACCCTCTTCTCTTTCAGAGGAAAAGGGTATATTACTAACAAAGCAGACTTCTCTTGTTATACAACAGACAGACAAGTACCGTAAAAAGCAGTATTCAGAAAGTAATACAAAACAACTCCACCATCAATGCACTTGAGTGACAAATTGTGGAACTGTGGTGATTTCCTCTGCACTTAATGTTTTTGGAAGGCTTACACATTTCTATACTGTGATCACTAGCATGTGACAGTGTAAAAAATATCCTGTTATGTGCACTTTTAAGCTCAGTTTCACCTGTTGTACGTTTAGGGTCATGGCTGGAACTAGCATCCCACAACTCGTCTCCTTCATTCAGTACCTGCCTGAGGTGCCTTTTCAGTCGAATTTGCATGTTTTACTGTGTCTGTATCAGTTTTTACTGGCACCTCTTACTAATTTCCTCACAAATCTCAAAGACGTGCAGCTAGTGAAATGGTGATGCCCTTTTTAAATGGTCTTCTAGTTGATGGATTTGTAGATGTTGTTTTTTCAAAGTTTTAAATTATCCCGAAGTGTTTGTGTGCGAGTGCGTGCGTATGTGTGCATGTGCATGCTTAAATGCAAACGGTATCTGTCCCTGGTTTTTGTCTCATATTTCTGGTCTATTCATACAATCTGTGTGTGCAGGTGCAGTCTGCATGCATTAAAGTCCACTAAGGACTGCCTCTTTTAGAATTTACAGTTGACTTCTTGGCTTATGCCTATACCTTGCCAAGATAGAATGACTTCCCCGAATTGGGTAAATGGGCAATAAAAATGCATGAAAATAATAAACTAAATATAAAATAAAATGTTGCCAGAAAATACATGTATAAATTTTACATATATACTTTACATGTCATAATAAACAATTTACATAAATTCAGACATATAACCCCCATGCCCATATATAGTCCCCCCATTTTTCTATGTGATGTTCATGTCCTTCATGCAAAAGATTGGTTAAGCAGTACTGCTGGTGCAAAATAATCTATAGAGCAAGCAGAAGAGACACTGACAAAAAATAATCCACACGCTGCATATTTCCACATGTGGAAATTTGCAGTGTGCTACTTGATGGAAGGCACCTAAATAGTACCTCTTAGTACAAAGATTAAGGATGCTTAACTGCTGATGCAGGAAACAGGTGTGCTCCATTACTTCATAAGCAATATAAACTTAGTTACAGCAGAATTCACACTAGTCAGTTGTTCTAGTAGTCAAACACTGAGGCAGGCAAACCTAATAAAGTTCACCAATATGGCAGGCAGTCCAGGTGATGATAAAGAGTGGAGTCATCTGTTAGGAATTAGGGCAGTGGCAGCAGTTTTCATGTAGTGGCAGTGATGTAAACTATTTTAAAAAATTCATTAATAATCACGGAGTTAATGGCAGGTAACAGTATCGTATTAGGTGATGGCAGGTAGCTGTATCTTATGAGATGGTGACAGGTAGCTATATCTTATCTACATAAAGGAACTACTGTAACCTCTTTTTAAATTTATCTATTAACTTGGTGAACCCACTAGACACAACTGCCTCTTTTCAGGTGTGGTCCTACAACAACAGTCTGGTCAACTGACTTGCTCAGATATGCACACTCTGCAAGTGGTGATGTGTACAGTTTCTAGGTTGTGTGAAGGAATGCATATGGGCTACTGATACATGTTCAGTTATGTCATAGTCTAAAGGACTGCATGTATAATGTGCTTTGAGACAAAAGGTGTTGCATAAACACAAATGCTAGCTTGCAACACTCAGTGATGCTGGAGGGCCACATATCTGGCACTTATGTTGGCTCAACTTGCTGACGAGCTTCAGGAAGAAATAATCCTTCAAATCAATGGTGTACAGAAAAAGGGTTTAAAATAAAAGTAAACAAGTGGCCACCTTTGTCTAACACTGCTAATATAAAACTTGGAGAATAGCTAGTACCTTCCTCCAATGGACACAGCAGTCAATCATCTCAGTACTTGGGTCAACAATTCCTTCAGCTTTGACCCCCATGTTGCAACAGTAGTTAGGAAATCATGAAATCCAGTACAAATCATTTCCAAAGGCTATCTCATCTTTGACGGGGGTTATTACTGTCCCATTGTACTCTGCCCTATTTAGACTAACTATTCAGTAGAATGTACCTTTCATTATGTATCGATGCAGACATATCATGCAAGTGGAAAAGTCCTGAAAGGTTCTGATTATTTTATACATACACATTTATATATATATATATATATATATATATATATATATGTGTGTGTGTGTGTGTGTGTGTATATGTATATGTATACACTCCTAAAAATCCTTCGCTACCAAGACAGCTTATATAAGCTCTATCGGTATACTCTCACTTAAACATCTATGTGGTGATCTATACCTGGAATTTGATCTATGCAATCAAAGACCCCACCCTACTGGATTTCTTATACCTTTACAGGACAAATGTCATTGCGAACACCCAAACCATGGATTTGAACCTCCTCCAACATAAAAATAAAACATGTTGGAGGGATAGAGTCATTACTCAATAATTGCCCAATCTTTGGAACAAACTGTCACTAGATGTTAAGCAACATGATACCCTTGACTCCTTTAAAACTAACTTTGACGACTGGATGGGAACTCATAAATTCATCCCCAGCCTGACATGGTTTTCCTTTCTGGAAATGAGGGTACATCTCGACAGTGATATTTGGTAAACACAAGGTGTTATTTGCCTTTGAATTCCTATGATCCTAGGTCTTATATTTGAGATAACAACTAAGGGAATGGTGGTGCTTGGCTTTTGAATGGAACTTAATCAAATAGTTTCCTATCAAAAACATGCTTAAAAATCACATTCAATCACATCCCTAAAAAGAAAAATCACAAAATGTGCTTTTTTTTCCTAGTGATAGCATAACAACCCCACACTCCCTAAACAGGAGGATGTACCCCCTAACTAGTATAATAATCTCCAAGTTTTCTGCAACTTGGGGGAATGGAGATATTACTCTCTGTTATCCTGAGTCTGAGCAAAAACTTTGCTCAAATGAACCGGTCAGTCGAATGTCTGATTGCCATGATCGGCACACATTTATTTGTTTAATTTTCTTGACAAATTCTGTTTACTAATGGGTAGAATAAACTTACAGATAATGTGACAGACAAAGCAATGTGTTTTTTTCTCATACAAACCAGAATTAGAAATATTGGTAAAAATGAATTAGGCATACACCATAACTTACAGATTACCATAATAACAATTTTCAATGACATGAAATTTCACTTATAAATCAATATTCTGTTTTCATACTAGAAATTCAACCAATTGTGTGCCTGTTCATTGGCTGAGTGCAAATGTTATAAGAATATGGAAGACCTTGCACCATTCCTTTTCCTTGTCAGAGTAGATATTGGTCCTGGACTGGGATTAGAGTACTGGGACTGGTGTTTGAGTGGCTATCTGGAAGAGACAGAAATAAATGAGGGACTGGAGCCCCTTATCAGAGAATGACCTCATGGATACTTATCCAGGTGAAATTGTGTGTCTGGTTAGCTTGATGACAGTATGCCCATATGGTGCAATTAATGGCACAGGGGTATCAAAATAGGCCAGTACTGCATATAGCACATGCATAACTGACTAGTCAGAAGGCAATTAGGGAATATAAAAAGTGAGACAGCGGTGAATGACAGGCAATGGGCATCCAAACCTGAAATAAAATTATAGGAAATTACAAAATTAAATAAAGACATTCTCATCTGTAACATAAAGAGAACATGTTGGAGGAACAGGTTTGTACCGCTGAGAATTTCACTTCTATGGAACTGTCTTTTGCATAAAGTAAACTACTCTATTCAAACATAATTTGAATGAATGGCTACAAAACTGAAAATTCACTCGATTTAGCACCTGTGTCCCTCATGGATAGGGGCAACATGTAAATGTTCCAGCATATCATTGTTCTGCCCATCTCAGCGTTATTTGTACACAAAATAGAAGGGATAAAAACTACCATGGGAATGTAAGGCTAGGCTTCTTATGATCCTCACAGATATAGCCTAGTATGTACCTATGAACCTAACAGAAGGGGACATCTCCTGGGAGAGATGTGTGCATTACTACCAAGCAGGATGGGAAAATGGAACCATTAACAAAGAAAATAAGGGACTTAGAAATTCAAGGATATAATTGGTATGGTAGTCAATAAAAGCTGGCTCTGTTTGCAGATGATATTATTTTATACCTGACAAAACCAGAGAGAGATATTAGTGTGTTGTGGAACATTTTACGGCAGTTTCAGAGCTTCTCGGGATACAAAGTTAATGAAGCTAAGACAAATGTAATAGTGGTAAATTATATACCCACAAATAAATTAGTCCAGCAATATCCATATTTATAATGAACATGATAAAATGAAGCATTTAGGAGTTGTTGTTGTTGTTTGTCTTTCGGCTTTTCCCGGTTAGGGGTCGCCACAGTGGGAACTCCTGTCCGCTAATGATTGGCAGTAGATTTTTCACGAACGCCGAGGTGCCAGCTCGATGTTCAACCTTCAACGAAGGCACGCCCATTTACGCATGTCTTTTGAACTCCCATCCAACCGTGGGGAGAACATGCAGATGCCACACAGAAGGCACTCCCCGCACTCCAGCCGAGAATCGAACGGGAGAACCTCTTGCTGTGAGGCAACAACGCTACCGCTGCACCACCGCGGATAGATGAATTAAAAAGGACTACGTTGTGGCAGCTAAGAATATGTAGGAAGAGACTAAACAGAAGATCACACAAAAACTGAGAAACTGGAAGGTTTGTTATATGGGTACAGACAGTAAGATACAAGCAGTTAAAATGTTTTTAGTCTCTTTAGTTTTATAAACAGGCTAGGCATATTTTTATCAACTAGAGGAGAAGCTGTGGATAGTAATTAAAAAAGAGCTGAACAATTTTATCTAGAAGGAAAAGACAGCAAAAGGGTCTAGTGGGACAAGCTGATTCTTCCAATGGAACAAGGTGGACTAGGATTACCTGATTTGAAGAGGTACTTTAGAGCAACACAGTTAAAAGTCGTAAACACAGCACAAGCAGAAAATTATAATTCAAAGTGGAAAGGGATAATGGTGATACAGGGGAGAAACTCAATAAACAAGGAAAGACTGGGATTTTGGATGCAGACCCTTAAGGAGAATGACAATAATCATACAGAATATTATATTCATAAAGTAGCAGAAAGTATTTTAAAAATTAAGCCAGTACAGGAATGGAGAAAAGAGATTCTGCTGATAGGGATGACTGCAATTAGGGATACAGACAAAAGGCAAGAGGGGGCTGGAATTTATTTTAGGAAACTGGCAAAGGATCCAAGGTTTTTGGAGCAAGTAACTAGAAAGGGAAACGTAACAGAATGGGAAGACACCAAGAATTTATTTGGACTGTAGTTTAGAGATTGCCTTCTTTATCAAGGACTGATATGAGAGTATAGGCAAAGAGAAATAAACTGGGGGGGGGGTCCTAAACGAAAGAACAGCACTGGTAGAGTTTTTAATACAATCTAGAACAGAATCTGCTGTTAAAAAAGGAATAAATAGTAGAGCATATAAAATATCACATGACAACTATAAGAATCAACCAGAGGCGCTTAGAAAGGATTGGGAAGAGAGACTGGATAAGCAATTCATAAAGACACAATGATGGGATATATGTATGTCTCCCAAATATTCAACAAAGTCTAGAAGATTTAGGATCTTTGCTTGGAAGTGTTTATATAGGTACTTTTAAACCTTTTTCCACAGGTAGAGAGCAGATGTAGGAGATGTGATGGGAAAGAAAGAGGTAACTGGGAACATATTTTCTGGGAGTGTAGAGTTGGCAGGCTTTAAGGATTCCCTGCAGACAACTCTGTCAAGGATACTAGGTAAACAGATTGGTGTAACTATAGAAAGGATTTTTTCAGCTACGATACAGAATCAGAATTGACTAGACATAGTAAGGCTTTGCTGAGTCTAATTATGGTGGCTGCCAATAAAGCAATCACTACAAAATGGAAATCAAAGTCTAAACCAACTTTACTAGAAGTTATGAATATAGTAACAGAGATAAAACAACTGGAATTGGGATCCTTATTAATGGAAAGGAGCAAACTACATAGGAAAAAAATGGGAATTGGGGGAACAATACATGCAGAGGAGGAATGAGGTTTAAAAGAAGGCAGATGTTGAATGAGCTATGTAATATTAACTGACAATGGCTGGATATTATAAATGATGTATAACATTTGCAATTACAGTTGTTTCAACATGGTCTGTGATGTATAATGTTTGCAACTAAAGTTGTATTAATATGGTTTGTTTTTCATTTATACAAATGTAGGACTGCCTATGTTATATGTGGTAATTTAATAAAAATGATTTTGTTTATAAAAAACAGGATGGGAAAATGTAAGGGGAAATATTATGTTAAGATAGAAAAACTAATTGGGAGGGGGGGGGCTTTGAAATGTAAAGGTTTACCTTCTGTACAAACTATGCTTACTTAAACAGGGGTAATTTCAGTCTTGTTTTGTGGTACAAACTAAAAGGCCATACTAACAGGGATAAAGTGTTGCACAAATGGGTAGAATTACTTACACGCATACTTACACACATACACAAATGTAGTAGGGAATTTCAATATGCAGAATCATCCACACACATTACATTAACAGCACATTTACCCAAAACTAAAACTGCTAAAATGAAACTGATTAAAAAACAAAATAGCCTTCTTTTCCAGTTTGCTATAAAGATATCACAAACTTTCAGACATGCTTTGTCTGAGTAGTGGTCCTGTTAGAGAAAGGGGTATTGGCAATGTAATGTGTAGGGTTGGGAATACATGCAGGGATAAGGTTAAGGTTAGGGACAATCATTCTTTCTTCTTTTGACAACTCCATCAATTCAGTATTGAGTGCACTTGATAAATTTTCCAAATACTGCACTCTGTTAATGAACTGATATATTAGTTAAGCATGGTCTCTTCAAGAAAGAAACTTAAATACGCCTTTGTCAAACTCAGATTCTACAGACATATGAATATGTATATCTAAGCAGTATACTCAGTTAACTGACGCTGTGTTTTTCAGACTATAACAAAGATTGAAAAAGTCATGGGTATGCAAAGTAGTACAAGAAAAAGAAATGAATGAGACAGATGTGCACAGCATGTGGGGTGCCCTGTTTTGTGTGTGCATGTGCTGCAGGGGGAGAAAGAGGGGTCAAGAGCCCTAAAAACTGAAGTCCCTCAAACTGCTATCTTCTGATGCAAATCAACTCCATATGACTCCATATGACTGCATATTACCTTCTCCCTATGCAAATCACGGTCTGCTTATACAGATCAACTATGCCTGCAAATCGCCAGCTGCCTATGCTGGTAAATCGCCAACTGCCTACACCTGCAAAATGCCAGCTGCCTATGCCTGCAAACTGCCCAGCTCCATATGCCCACAAGCCACTGGTTTTCTATCATAAGTATGATAGCCTTAACTATGAGTCTCGCTTGCACAAAATAAAATCTGTTTTCTAAAGTGTTGCAGTGAATGTTAGAAACATCTGTAATACCATTAAACATTTGTGCCTTCAATCCTGCTACTTACTTGTACAGACTTTGAGATCACTGTACCTTACAGAAAGAATAATAACTACACTATTACTGCATATTCCTCACACTTGCACTAACAGTCTTGGTATTCAAGCCTTTGGAATTTCAAGAGAGACACAAATGGCCAGATAATCTAAAGACAGTGAAAACAGTGGTAGTTCAGGGATTGCTCTCAAATTTATGTAACTGTTATTTCATCATAGAATTAAATTGTAATAAAATGACAAGAAAACAGGCAAACACAAATGACAATTTTGTTTTGAGGCTGCCATCTTTTTGATGTGGTGAATTACAAAGGACTGATGACTTGGGTAATATGACTTAATATATATTAGCTCACTGTTATTTCAGTGTGCTACAGACGTCAGAGCTGCTATTCATGTTAATAATTAGGTCCAAAGGAGTTGTCCCTTTTTCTGAGCCAGACAGCAGGTTAGAGACTGTGAAGTTTCTTCCTACTTCCCCCGCCTGAGAAGATGCAAACACTGGGAAGGCTATGTGGTAATTCTACAGGAAACAAAGGAAGGATTTTCAAGGCTTACAAATTAAAGTACTAGGTGTTGGCATGTCAAATCCTATACAATTTTTTTTTCCTGGTAGAAGCTCGCTCTTTTTTTTTTCTTATTTTCCTAAACAATAATTTTTTTGTTAGGACTGCTCCCCCCATGCCTACTACCCCTTACTTTCTGTTCTCCTGTGCATCGCTTGGTGTACTTTGAAGATCTTTCTTTATTCCTGCGTTGTTACAGATACAATCATCTTTCTGTGGTGAGGTCCTTAGGGTTCCCATCACTCTGACATGGAAGACCTTTCCCCATAAGCTTCCTGTATCATATATGCAGTGGTGTCATGATAGAATAAAATATGAAACCATGCTCATGTCAAGTAATGCTTGTGCAAAGTGTGGCTTGTGAATTAGTGAAGTTCTTCATTATGGATCAGCATAAGTCCCCTGCATGTCACTGACAAAGCAGAAATCTACATGAAGTTTCCCCAAGAGACAACACACCTGACCGCAGACAGATTCACCCCTCGCCCCAGTGTACTTGTGGTCCAGGTTTGCCCCTGACCCTGGGTTGTCAGTATTAAGAAAGATGAAGCAGTCTGTGGTCAAGTCTTAGTTTTCTTGGGGAGGGTTTGGAGGAGTTTCTGCTTTATATTGATTAGAAGTCCAAAGAGTGTTTGCAATGAAGTAGACACCCCACAAACCCTCTTCAAGAGAAAAGCAAGCTGGACATACCATTTCCTCTTTCCCTATCATCATGCGGTGACCTGCCCAAGCACAAGTACTCTGCAGTATGGTTGGACACCTTGCCTCTGTTTATGAACCAGCCTACCAATAGCTCTAATCATGCTGAAACAGAAAAAAACAAAACAAAACAAAAGAAGAACGGTCACAGCAGTTCTATTACATGCTGATCCAGACATGAGCTCAAATCATCATTTAGGACTATTACTGGTCAGATGACAAATAGAGCAGAAAGAGTGCTTTAAGTCAAACGCGAGTATACAAATGTAAAACATGACTGTATCGGTGCACTTCACTGCATGCTAATGAGAAAAGATGTACATGAAAAGCAGACATCATTTCACTTAGGAAGGTGAAACTAAGAGGCAATTACCCTTAAAGGAAAGCATTCCTGCATTCATCTCACAAAAATCATTCAGTAGCTAATCTGAATTTCCTTTTACATGTATGACTTTTATGCATATCTTGTTGCATTTACAAATACTTAAACCCAAGAGTAGTTATTCAAACTTAAGCAGGCTAATATAAAGACATACCATTTTAATTTATACTAGCAGGAATATGAAATCTGCATGCCATTTTTGAAAAGCAGTAATGCAAAACAAACAATATGTTAAAAAAAAAGACTTTACCTTCCTGTGAGATGACAACTGATTTTGAAGACTTGAGGGCTTTTCCGTTAAGAGCCCAGCTAACTGTTGCTGATGGATCAGAGGAAACCTGGCACTGTAACACAAGTTTTTCTCCATTATTTACACGACAGTCTCGAAGCTTTTCTGTAAACTCGGGTACTCTACCCCATTTCTTAGCCTTTTCCTTTTGAATCTCACCATCCACTACTGCACACCCATGTTCACAGTTTACCTCATTCTTTTCTGCTGGTTTCTCTGGCTTAGAATTTGGGGTTAAAGAATTGGTATTGTTTTCAATGGGAGGCTTCTTCTTTGAGCCCAGAACAGATCTGAAGTCAGGAGTACCTGCTTTGCCTGGAACATTATCTGGAGGTCCAATTTTAGGGCTGCCACCTTTTTTACCCAAGACTGACCGAAAGTCAACTTGCTGAGGGCTGTGTAGCTTCATATCTTCCTCCAAGGTCTTGGGTTTGACCTTCCTCTGTAAGTTAGCCCGGAAGTCCATTTGATCTGCAGGTATTTCTTTCAGTTCTTCCTCAGAAACAGTTTTGGTGATCACTTTCTTTCCAAGCACAGTCCGGAAATCAATTTGTTCTGCTTCTTGTTGCCTGATATTTTCCTCTGTATGCTCCTTGGTGTCTATACGTCTCTTTAACACTCCTCTTATGTCTTCACTTTCCTCATCTGTGGGTTTAATATAATCTAGGCTCTTTCTGATAGCACCAAACCTGTTGAATTTCACTGCTTCAGGACTCCCATTCTCTTCCTCCTCCTCTTCGTCTTCCTCAAAGCTGCCAGTCTTCCACTCCCTGTTTCTAGCACAGAAAAGAAACAGGCAGCAGTGAAAAGGTCTTAAAAGCCATCCAATAGTTTTAGCCTCAGATGTTTATAGGAGGAGGAGTGATCCGAGGAGAGCAAACAAACTTTACTGCATCACTAATGACTCCACTAGCCATATAAGGGCACAGAAAAAAAGAACAGCTTAATTTCAGCTCTGTTGACTAGCTCAGCTGTGTGATACTAACTTTGCTGGGTCACTTTTAGGATTAAGCTGGTATAATAAGCCATGCAAAAAATAGAACCCACACATACAGTCTCTGGGAAATGTACTTACTCTCTGTGAACATCCCCTCTGGAACATGAAGCCTCCTGTACCATCAGAGACACCTGCCAGCTGCAGTCTCCAACTTCATTCCTACAAGTACAAAATAAAAAAAATAAATAAAATAAAAAAAGCAGAAAAGTGTATGCCTCAAAAAATATGCAATCACAACTTTACTTTGTGTATTATTTTAATGTAGCAAAATCACAAATCTCTCTTGTATCTGCTGTAAACTACAGCAGACATTAAAATGCTGACAGCTTTCCAAACGTTTAACAAGTAATCCTTACAGAATGGTTTGCTTATAAATAAAGACAACACACTTCTACAGAAACTAAATAAGGTGAAAAGATTTAAGAGACAGAACATGTTTTGATTTAGACAGAAATTACTTAAAAGCAGGAAAATTTGAAACTGCTTGCTGTGAAGTATATTTTAAAACAAAGTAAGGTTTAAACAGATTATTTGTTTTTGTTTTTAATACCAGTTGTAATAAAAAAGGTCTCATCCTCCTAACTAAATAGCACTACAAATCATCATCTGTCCTCTTCTGACAAAAGTTTACATTAAACTTTAAAGAGTCACCATATAAGGTCTGAATCACTTGCTCTTCCTTTTTTTGCAGGAAAATGCTTCAGATGCCTTAAAGGAAAGGTTCCCATTAGAAATGTCATTATGGAGTTTCCTTTTTTGAGCTGATAAATCATACACCCGTGTTTTACTTTATAATCTGTGTGACAACAGTAGCAGAAGCAGTGTAAAGAACTTGATTTTACAAGTGTTAGGAACGCAAAATACAAGATTTAACCTAACAGCAGTTTCATTTTCAACAAATCATCATATTTTCTTCAAGGCTCTGTACAGAAAATGCTATCAATAATTATTTTGAATACTTCTCCAAACATCAGCCCTCTGAGAAAATTACCCTTTTCCCACGCTGCAGACTGCTTAAAAGTCTGCTAAGAATATAAACAACTCACTCACTTTGTCAAACAGACAGGTCTTCATTTCCTTTAGTAACATTTAAGTAAAAGCTTTTGCCAAGGAAGTCAATTACATTCATGCAAAGAAAAGTTTATAACATGAAAATCACTTACCTAATTTAAACCTGCTAATATTTGCCTTACGAAAAGGGTTCAGGGAGTAACACTTCTACATACTGTACAATCAAACAGAACCAGTATGTTGGGGTATTTTGTGTACATTTCTCCAGCAGGATGCAGTCCTACCTGTGTGGCAAGTTTGTGTTGTGCACATTTCTACAGTTGGATGCAGTCCCACCGGTGTGGCAGGAGCATTTTCTGCACATTTCTCCAGCAGGGTGCAGACCCACCAACTTTTGAACCCTCAGCATTTTAACTGTATTTCTATTTTATTCAGACTGTGGCATATGGCAATATCCCACAAATCAGACAAAAAAAAAGACTTCCTTAACCAACTTGGAGAGTCACAACAGTATCAAAACCAGTGTTAAGTGTTCCCTCACAACTTCATTTTCATGTTTGCATTGATTATGTGGTGTCTCTGCTTCCTGCTTTATATATTAATAATAATAATAATAATAATAATAATAATAATAATCATACCCGTTTGTTAACCCAGTATGCCCACTGGACACACAGACAACAGCCCCCTTTACAGGAGTGACCTGGTAACAATGTTTGGTTAATTGACTTGCTCAAGGTTAAACAGGAGGCAAATGAGGGCTGACAGAATCAAGCCCTATACCTCAGGAGCTACAGCTCATGGCCTTATTCCTCTGTGTCAGCTGCCAGACAACTTCTGATGAATATAATTCATTACTTTTTAATTTAGTTATTTTACATTTACTTTCCTTTGACCCACTAACCCATGTTTTACATAGTATGCTGCAGAGATATTGATCCACTGCACCTGAGACATCTGTTGTATGGTGTCCTACAAAACTGAACCTATGCAACACAAGGTCAGAAATGCTGTTAGATGGTAAGGACAGACCCCACTAGTTCATCAGTTTATTCTAATTAACAGTTACAGTGCTGCATAGCCTTTCTAATATACCTTTTTACTCTACCTTATCCTTTGGAGGCCGCATTGACGCAGCGGTTAGCATTGTCGCCTCACAACAAGAGGTTCTCCGGTTCAATTCTCAGCTGGAGTGCCTTCTGTGTGGAGTCTGGATATCCTCCCCGTGGATGAGTGACTGTTAAAGACATGCAGGTAGGTGCATGCATGTGTGGTGTTCCTTCAGTGAAGTTTGGGTGCCGGGCTAGCAACTCGACACTGTAAAAATTCACTGTCAATCATTAGCGGACCAGTAATTTGCTGTGGCGACCCCTAACCGGGAAAAGCCGAAAGACTTTCATTCCACCTTATTCTTTAAAATTTTTCTTTGACTATTCTTTGAATTCGCTGTTGTGAGTTATTTCAAATGAACTCAACCAACTTTGATATACAGGTATTATGCTTTCACCACTCTTTCAGTGAGAAAGAGTTTTTGTCACTCCCGGTGTCACCTTGAGCTGCACACTGTACCAAACTCCTCAATTATGCAATACGTACTTTTTTCTAGAATGAGAGTTTTCTTATTTGCAATGGTGATAGACAGGTTGACAGACGAGATCAGACAGGAGTCCCCATGGACTATGATGTCTGCAGATGAAATTGTGATCTGCAGTGAGAGTAGGGAACAGGTGGAAGAGACCCTGGAGAGGTGGAGATATGCTCTAGAGAGAAGAGGAATGAAGGTCAGCAGGACTAAGAGAATATATGTGTGTGAATGAGAGGGAGGATAGAGGAATGGTGAGGATGCAAGGAGTTGAGGTGGTGAAGGTGGATGAGTTTAAATACTGGGGATCAACAGTTCAGAGTAATGGTGAGTGTGGAAGAGAGGTGAAGAAGAGAGTACAGGCAGGATGGAGTGAGTGGAGAAGAGTGTCAGGAGAGATTTGTGACAGACAAGTACCAGTAAGAATAAAACGGAAGGTCTACAAGAGGGTAGTGAGACCAGCTATGTTATATGGGTTGGAGACAGTGGCATTGACAAAAAGGCAGTAGTCAGAGCTGGACGTGGCAGAGTTAAAGATGTTAAGATTTGCACTGGGTGTGACGAGGGTAGACAGGAATAAGAATAAGTATATTACAGTGTCAGCCCAGGTTGGAAGGTTTGGAGACAAAGTCAGAGAGGCAAGATTACATTGGTTTGGACATGTGCTGAGGAGGGATGCAGAGTATATTGGGAAAAAAATGTTAAGGATGAAGCTGCCAGGTAACAGGAAAAGAGGAAGGCCTAAGATAAGGTTTATGGATGTGGTGAGAGAGGACATGCAGGTGGTTGGTGTGACAGAGCAAGATGCAGAGGACAGGAAGAAATGGAAACAGATGATCCGCTGTGGCGACCCCTAATGGGAGCAGCCGAAAGAAGAATAAGAATAAGTACTTTTTTTCTAGAATCATCATTATTTTTTCTAAAACTACTTCCCTCTTCAACTGCCCTCAGATTCAGGCAGTAATGTGTTTCTACTCTCTGCTCCCATTTATTCTGAAGGGTATACATATCAAAGTCCTGCAACTTATCAATGCACCATTTCTATACTTGTTTTCTGATCTTTATTGACTCTGGAAATGCACTGATTGCAAGGGGCCCATGTCAGCCGCAGTTTGGGGTAACATACAATGGCAGTTAGAACAGTATTTGCAGATTATAAGAGGTAGGCTTGGTGAAAAATAACAACTACTGGCAACCATCAGCAAATGAAAGGCAAAGCATATTGAACAAATTAGCAGCCAGTACAGCACTGTCAACTAGAATGTATAAACAAATCTCAGGACTAGTGAATTAAGATAAATTTCAAGCTCATGGGGTTATGCTTTGGAGTTACAAAGTTACAAAAGATTGAGATTTAGAATACTTACACCAATTATAGGACTTCCATAGGAAGATAACTGCATATCAATGGAGAGCTAGCACAGTGTATGAAATTGTAAATGAAGCATGAAGAAGAGGCTTTGCTAGAGAGGTGATGTTAGTTTTGACTGAAATTATTCTGGACAAGGGCTACAGCAGAAGTTAGCTGGAAGGCTGTCTCACAGCTTTGGGCCAAGGATGCAGGAGAAGTGCTCAGACGTAGTTTAATTTGTTAGGGGGGTTGTGTAAAATGCAAATGTTACAGGAGTGGAAGTGGAGTTAGAGGGCTGAAGATCTGTAGATCTCAGAGCAGGTATCTCAGTCTTGTGGTCTCTGGGTTGCATAGTCTAGTCTATGGAGCTCTTCCCATGAGCACATTAAATCTGGCCCATGAAGATCTTTTTAATTATTTAATTGAATTAAAAAAGGGCTGGTTTATAACTGATCTGCATTAATAAATGCATGCCATTGTAGTTTGGAGTACTGCCTTTAGCTTATCTGCAGAACGGTGTGCAGCACTGATGCATTTTCTATATGGGGTTTCTATGTGGGTTTTATGTATACTTTTGTAGTTTTGCAAGGTTTTCCTTCCTCCGCACTCTTGGACTTGACCAAGTCTAGACAGGAGTGATATCACATCTGGAGAGTTGTTTGGCTTTTTTGAGTAAGAAAATTAAAACTGTAGGATTACCATTGATTAAAGGCAAGTTAAAAAATGTCCGCCTTTAGCTGGAAGGATGGTAACATGGAGTACATGCTGAAGGTATGTAAAAAGTTTGGTTTTGGCAGTCTTGTGGAGTGTATAGTTTGCTTTTTCTGTTTGTTTTTTTTGTTTGTTTTTTTAGTATAAAACTAAAACTGTGTTCTCATGTTATAAAGAAAGGGCTGTTTATGCTTTCTATCACTGTACAGCCTCTTTTATATAACTTTTCTGCAGTTAAGAAAGCAAAATGTATTATGGCAAAGTGGTGGCAAAATTAACTATCCATCTATTCATCTACCCACACCCCTTTTTCCCATTTTTATATAATGGGTTGAGGTGTCACATAAACATTGACCATCATTTTATTTTATTTATTTATCATTTGTTGACCAGGTTAGTCTAAATAGACTAGTGGCATATTCTCAGGGGAGACCTGAGGTGGCATCAGGGAATTTCCCCTTCTCTTTGCATACAGGGACACTGTTTGTGGTAACACTTCCTGAATCTGGTCCAAGTGTTCCAAGCTCCAAGATTTGGAGAATACGCTTTATAAACTACAAAGGTTTATCTGGCAGAGAAGACACGTAGAAGCTTGTCTACATTTCAAAGTCGTGCCGAGGGGCATGAGGGTCCTCTGCATGCCCACTTATGGCAATAGCCACCCGGACCTACTAAAGAGGTGGCAGCAGATGAATCTAGAGTTGAGTTACAACTATATGAGGCTACTAATAGACTATTTCACTCCGATAGAGAATGAACTCAATAGTAAAGCAGAAACCTTATACAATGACATTATCTTAAAATTTAAAGGGGCTATGTTTGAACAATGTCTTGACATCATACTTAATCAAACCTCTTCCTATGGGGAGAGACTACAACAGATTAAGCTGCGTAAGTTGCAAAGAGACTATTTTGACTTCACTAATAGTCAAGTTTTCGTTTGGCCAAGATATAGAGATAACAGAGACAATGACTCAGTGCCTTCAACTAATGTTCATACACGCAATGCTTTTTCAAGTACACAAGACGTTTCTCCTTTAAATCCATCAGCCTCAGTACTTAGTACCTCCACGTCATCAGCAGGGGTTGCCATTTCCTCCACACAAGAAACCGACAATACACCACCACCAAATCAGTTGGCTTTACAACGCTCTACTACACAGAGTTTAGGAGCTAAACCGAAGATAGCCCAAAGTAACATAGAGCGTTTTTTACCGCTCCCAGTGCACAATCAGCATGTCATGAGAGGCAGGTCCGACAGCAGAGGGAGATCGAAGAGGAAGTATTCAGGGGAAAGTACAGTTTTGTACCTACCATAAATGTAGATGTCCGAACTGGATAGCATCTGCAGTCATAACAACTAGGTTGTCCTGTCGTCAGGCAGCCCTGCAGTCGGCCGGATTCCAAAGTCCGGGTCCGGCTTCGGCTGATGTCGCACTTCACCCGACGTCATCTCTGCTGGCCTCCGGGTATAAAGGCATCAGCCGACGCCATTTTCTTCAGTGTTTCTTGCCCCAGATGCCAGTTGCCCTTCCTGGAAGGCTAATTTTTGGATAAATGCCAATGTTTCCAAAAGGATAGAAGGCAAACTCAGAAAATAAGCATATATGTACATATATACAAACAAATACACCATAAAAGACTCCACTAGCTAGCTATTAGGAGGGTAAATACCCTAGGAGTACCACAGAGGGAAGGAGGGAGGGTAATCTGACTGCAGATGCTATCCAGTTCGGACATCTACATTTATGGTAGGTACAAAACTGTACTATGTCCTTCATGGATGCATCTGCAGTCATAACAACTGGGTAGAATACCATAGCCAACTAAGGGAGGAGGAAAAATTTAGATTATGGTGTGGTTAGGATCCCTTGCAGCACAGCAGTGGCAAACCCTGCTCGGGATCTGGAGTACAATGGTAAGTTATAATGCTTGGCAAATGTATGCACGGAGGTCCAAGTAGCCGCCAATAATGTCCTTGGTTGCCACAGGAAGGCTGTGGTAGTGGCTGTTGCCCTTGTAGAATGAGGCCTTATGTTCTGTGGAATTGGTTTTCCATGGAAGGAGTAACAGAACCGTATGCAATTTCCTATCCATTTGGAGATTGTCTGTTTGGAAATTGCTTTTCCTTCCCTTCCTGTTGCATAGGCTACAAAAAGCTGGTCAGTTTTCTGCTACTTTTTGTTCTGTCCAGGTAGTAGCGTAACTGTCTATGGACATCCAAGGAATGCAGCATTCTTTCCCTCTGTTTTGTGGGTTGGGAAAGAAGGTAGGTAGGTGGATTGCCTGGTTTAAAGACACTCTGGATATCACCTTAGGCATAAACGTAGGATTAGTCCTCATGGACACTCTATCTTGGTGTAAGATTAGAAGGGCTGTACCGCCATTAGGGCCTGAAGTTCAGAGACCCTCCTTGCTGAGGTTATTGCCAGTAGGAAAGCAGTTTTCCACGATAGATGCTGTAGGTCCGCTGTAGCTGCTGGTTCAAAAGGTGCAGTGTCAATTTTTCTAGCACAAAGTTCAAATCCCAAGCTGGCAGTGGTGGTTTCCTTGGAGGTTTTACATTCTTGATTCCTCTGAGGAACTGCCTGAGTAAAGGGTGTGAAAAGACAGGTGGATCAAAGCTGTATTCTGCTGAAATAGCTGATGCATGTATCTTGATGGAGGAATAGGACAGGCCTGTATGTAGAAGCTCTGCCAGATACTCCAGAATGTTAGCCATATCTATAATTGACACATCTTTTCCTCTTTCAGTGCTCCAAATGACAAACCTTTTCCATTTTCCTGCATAGTTCCTTCTTGTTGAAGGTCTGCGGGCTTCAAGGATAATGTCTTTAACCCTTTGGGAAAGTTCTGGGTTAGTTGCTGCTATGTGATGTTCCATGCAGTCAGTTGCAACGTTTTTAGGTTTGGATGTATGATGCTGTATTTGTTCTGAGTTAACATCAAAGGCATCAGGGGTATTGGCCACATGTTGTCCCGAGACATGCTCCTCAGTAATGGGTACCAGTGTTGTCTTGGCCAGTTTGGAGCTATCAGGGTTATCCCCTCCTTGATTTTTAGTAATACCTTGTGTATCAAGGAAGAGGTGGAAATGCATATGCTGTTAGACCTTTCCAGCTGAAGGAGAAGCGAATCACTTTCCATGCAAGTGGGTGGAATGTCCTTGTGCAGAATTTTTGAGTTGGTGATTGAGGGGAAGTAATAGTTCTATCTGTGGTCTTCCCCATTGCTTTGAGATGGTCTTGAAGATGTCCGGGTGTAGCATCCATTCGTGGGCATCCGATGTGGTTCTGCTCAATATGTCTGCTAGAGTATTGTCCTTTCCCGTACAAATATTGCCTGTAACTGGATGTTGTAGCTGAGTGCCAGGTTCCAAAGCTCCAAAGTCATTCTGCATAGGGGTATGAATGAGTGCCTCCCTGCTTGTTGATGTACCACATGACTGTGGTGTTGTCTGTCCTTATCATCAAATGGCCCTCTTTAGAAATGGTCTGAAATTTTGGATTGCCAGTTTTACTGCCAGCATTTCTTTTAGGTTGATGTGCAGGTGGAGTTGATCCTCACAATCCTTGCATTTGTCCAGCATGTGAGCCCCATCCCAGGTCTGAGGCGCCTGTTGTGATGGTTTGGCTTGCTTGATAGCTGTGAAAGGGTAGGCCGGTTTGACTGGCATGCTTGTGCCCACCATAGGAACTCCTGTTTTAGGCATGGGATTAGTGGAATTTCTGCTTCTAGGCTGTGCCTGTGTTGGGACCATAAATTCCTTAGGTACCACTGTAGTTTTCTCATATGTAGTCTGGCATGTGGAACCAAGATTATGCATGATGCCATGTAGCCCAAGGCCTGCAGGACTTTTCTTGCTGTTAACTTGTTCTGTTTTGTTAGAGCCAAGAAGTAAAGAGGGAGTTCTTTTGTTTTTCTGCGGTTAGGAATGCCATTTGTTTTACAGTGTCCAATTCCGCCAGGAATGTCCTTGTTTGGGATGGTATCAGCCTTGACTTTTGTAAATTGACTGTGTATCCCAGTGCTTGTAGCAAGCAAATGACCCTTTGTAAATCTGTTGTCAGCTTGCTTTTGTTGTCCCTTGTAGCAGGCAGTCGTCCAGGTATGGATAAATTTGGATTCCCTGTAGTCTGCAGTGGGCGATTACTGATGCCAGGCATTTTGTGAATACTCTGGGCGCAGTAGATAAGCCAAAGGGCAATGCTGAGAATTGATAATGCTCTGATCCTGCAAGAAATCTGAGGTATCTTCTGCAAATTGGTCGAATGGGGACGTGCAGGTATGCCTCCTTGAGATCTAGAGTTACCAGCCAACACTCCTTGCCCAGCATGGGAAGAAGTTGCTGTAGGGTCAGCATTTTGAATTTTGGGACAATGATGTATGTATTTAATGTGGACAGGTCGAGAATAGGTCTCCAACTTTTTTCCTTTCTTGGAACTAGGAATAGTCTGGAGTAAAATCCTTTGCCTTGTTCTGTTATTGGCACTCTTTCCACAGCTCTCATCTTTGCTAATTGCATTATCTGCTGTAGAGCTTCTGTTTTTTGATTTGGAGGCAGGTTTGGCATTCCTCTTTGACTGGTAAAGTGTGAAAGTGGAACCGTAACCTTGGTCTATGGTTTGCAAAATCCACTTGTCTTTTGTGATGTAGTGCCAGTTTTTGAAAATAAGGCTAATTTTCCGCCTAATGGAGCTGCTATTTGTTCCCTGGTAGGCGGATGTAGAGTTAAGTCACTGTGATTGTGCTGTTGTAGTGGTAGTGGCTGAGTCTGTGCCTCTGTTATTACCTTGCCACTGTCGTCCTCTGTAGGCACCTCCTCTGGATTGGTTTCTGCCTCTGGAACGCCTATTCCTGCCCCTTTGGGATCTTGTGGAATCAGGAAAGGACCAATTTTGGCAGGCCAGTTCCTGCTAAACCTTGGGGCTGAACCTGCAAGAAATCTTTAACGGATTTTGCCTTTTCTTCCATTTTCTTCATTACCTGCTGGGCAGGTGTACCAAACAAACTGGTCTTATCCATAGGAGCATCTAATAACTTAGCTTTAACATGATCCGGTAAGACTTGTTCCTTCAGCCATGCATGTCTTCTTATCACTGTGCCAGTCATGGCTGATCTAAATGAAGCCTCCAGTGCATCATAGCCACATTTTAAGGAATGGTTACTAACCTGTTGTATGTTATTTACCATTTCTAATACATATTTCTTATCGATAGAGTCATCAGAGGATAGTTTTTTGGTTAACTGATCCAGCATAAACTCTTGGTATTGTATCATGTGAAACTGACAGTTTAAAGCTCTAGCTGAGAGAGTAGCTGAGGTATAAACTTTTTTGCCCCATCTGTCTAAAGACCTGGCTTCCCTTTCAGAAGGAATAGGGTTTTTTGCTGTGGTCGAGGCTACTGCCTTAGGCCCTTGGGATATAGTTTCGGGGTCTGCAAGTGGGGCCTTGTAAAGGTGATGATGCGTGTCTGGTACCCTGTAAAATCTGTCTGGTTTGGCAGGGGCTGGAGGTAAGGAATCTGGTGCAGAGCAGACATCATTAAAGGCATCGTCCACAACAGAGAGGACAGGAGGTATAGCTAAGGGCCTGTGTTGTGGAAGGTGCAGAAAAGTCCTAAGTCTTATCTGGAATCAGAGAAATCCTGTTGCTGCCATTGGAATTGTTCTCGCATGGCATGTAAGGTTTCCCCAAAGGAGAATTCTTCTGGTGGAGAAGCAGCTGGAATGGATTCTTCAGCATCTGAGTCTTCATAATTGGAGAAAGGAGCCTCTGGCTGGTCTGTAATATCTGAGTCATCCGCAGAATCATCAGAGGACACAGGCTCGGGGGGGCTCTGCCCTAGGTCTCTTCTCTGGGGGCTGAGAGGCCCTGTCTGGGTGAGATTGAGATCCCCTGATTAAGGATATTAAATCTTCTGCCAGAGTAAGCATTTGTGAACTAGAAGTAGGCCTGGTTGAGGGGGTGAGGGGGGTTTAACAGGCACTGATTTAGTAGACTTGGCTGCTTTAGCCCTGGCAAAGGCCTTAATGGACATGGTTGCAGGAGGCCTAGCAGCACCACGTGCTGGGGTAGAGACATCCAAAGGGATGGTGTCTGATAATTCACTAGAAGCCACTGTAGTAGGTAAAATTTCAGAGGCCGATTCAAGTAAGGTAGCAGGAACCTCAGAAATAGTCAAAGATTCAGCTGTGCTTTGATCAGTTTTCTCGGTTTCGCCGAAACCGAGACACATGGTTTCGCCGAAACCGTGGACCGCGAGTGTCGGTCTTTTCTTTCGTTTTAACAATTTGGGTAGTCGGAGGATCCGACGGCATAATGTAAGCAAATTCTGAACCGAAAAACTGTTCAGCAACTCCGACCGGTTGAAGGAAGCACAGGCCGAACAGGCTGCTACGTCGTGGTCTGGGCCTAAACAAGGCAAACAGTAAGAGTGGAAATCTTTATGAGGTATTTGTTTCCCACAAGTTAAACAGTTATTGACTTTTTCTGACATCGGCTGAGGCAAGAAAGAGTCCCCAACGGGTACTTAGCTTTAGAAGTCTTCAAGTAGTATTCGTAGAAATCTCTGGATCCGACCCACCGGCACTTGCGAACAGCTTCTGCTTCGGGCGCCACGCGGCAAGAAAGACTGGAGAAAATGGCGTCGGCTGATGCCTTTATACCCGGAGGCCAGCAGAGATGACGTCGGGTGAAGTGCGACATCAGCCGAAGCCGGACCCGGACTTTGGAATCCGGCCGACTGCAGGGCTGCCTGACGACAGGACGACCCAGTTGTTATGACTGCAGATGCATCCATGAAGGACATCAACAGGACCGCAGAGGACGTATGAGGGATGGAGCAACTTAGTAGTCAATCTCTCCAAATACACATTGACGCAAACAGAAAACGATTTATTGGATCATGGTCTCAATTACATTCCTGCTCAGGTCAGTAATTTATCTGAAGTCCTTACAGACTTGAGACTTTTTATACGCAATGTATCTTTGAAATTGTTTTTCACTAAGAACAACAGGACTGACAATTCCGCTAATAATACTGTGAACACTGTTTTTAAAAAGAAGAGTGTGTTCACGCCAGTACCACGAATGCTTTTTAAAGATTTGTGAAGGAGAACTTTACAAATATTATTATGACTATAAACACACTGCGATGTTTTTTAACATATATACCAAAGAATGGGACAGCATTTATTCTTTGAAACGAGCTGGTGATTTAATTGTAAAATCAGCTGATAAAGGAGGAGCCATAGTGCTACTAGATACTGATGTATACATTAATGGCATGCTAGAATTGTTGAATGAAACTGCCACTTACAAACCAATTAATCATGCTGAGTTTGAGAAGGTTGTTTATACAGTGCATCAAGAGTTGTATGAGTATGTAATGTGTAGACAGATAGATTACGACCTATATCAGTACTTTTTTATAGATAAACCCAAAATACCTTACATTAAAGGCTTACCTAAAATACATAAGGGCCTTTTTCCACCTCCTATGAGACCCATTGTGGTAGGTAAGGGCTGGGTTACCGAAACATTATCTGTATACTTAGAGAAGAAACTCAGACCTTTGGTTTCTGAAACTAGCTCAATTTTGAAAGATACGTATGAGCTCTTAGAGTGTTTGGACAATTTTACCAAAGCTACAACTGAAGAATATTTTTTTGTCACTCTAGATGTGAAGAATTTGTTCACTTCTATACCAAACACGTTCGGACTAGAAGCTTTGAGGCTTGTTATAAATAGTAGTCACAAGTTTAATACAAGTGAAGAAACTTTACTATGTGCAATCATGGAGCTAGTACTTACAAATAATGTTTTTATGTTCAGAGACAAGCTATACTTACAGCAGTGGGGGGTAGCCATGGGCACCCCCTGCGCTAACACTTATGCTAATTTAGTGATGTTATATTGGGAGAGGACTTTTCTTTTTACTCATGACTGCTTTAAGAAAATCAGCCTTTATAAAAGGTTTGTAGATGATGTACTTTTGTTTTGGCATGGCAGTATAGATGAACTCCTTTCTTTTGTTCAATATCTAGAATCCACTACAGATTTTTTAAAATTTACAGTCAACCACTCATTTCACAGTATAGATTTTTTAGATATAACCATCTCCAAGGGTTCACGACACACTATCGAAACGACTATTTTCAGGAAAGAATGTTGGAGGAACACACTACTCCAGTATAATAGCATGCACCCCAGGTTCATTTTTGACAGCATAGTCAAAAGTCAGTTTACTAGAATTAAAAGACTGTGTAAAACAGACGATGAACTACACAAACAGGGTAATTTCTTGGAAGACTGTTTTATTAACAGGGGTTATGACCCAGCGAAGGTACATGATATAAAGGAGAATGTTTTATATGAGAGAGCAGTGAAAAGCAGAAGTGTTAACACTAACACTTTAGGCATACTAAGAGAACTTTTGACAACTCCATAGTAGGACTCAACTTGAGATATACTAGTGATATAAAACACGTTAGAGATGTTTTTTTCAAGAATTGGCATATTCTCTTAACAGATGCATGGATAGCAGAGCTAGTAGGACCCACACCTTCATTTACTTATCGTAACAGCAAAAATTTAAGCAGGTTATTGTGCATTGAACCACCAAATTCGAGCAGGAGATCTATAGCCTACAATGAAAAGAGATTAGGCACGTTTCCCTGCACAAAATGCAGCATATGCATTATGATTACGACTAATCAATTATTTGAACATCCCACTTTAACCTTCAAGTTCGAACCACATTTTTTTTGCCACCTGTGATGATAAGAATTTGATATATCTAGCTAGCTGCCAAACATGTAGAGCCTTTTACGTAGGAATGACGACCAGGACTCTGAAAGAAAGGATACAGAAACACGTCCATGATATAAAGAAATGTGATATTAAAAATGCCCTGGCCAAACATATCATGAACAATTTAGGACACTCTTTTGTTTTCAGAGTGTTACAGATCGTTACACCCTGTACTAGGGAGGGAGACATCTTTAATGATCTAGAACAAGTTGAGCTTTCCTGGATTTTCAAGCTTAAGGCTCAATATGACCCAGGTCTAAACCAGTACGTGAGTGTAAGGGCTCCACTGAAAGCACGCAGTGCTAAGTGAAGATCCTCTGTTAAGATATTGAATGCACAATACACTTTTCATTAGGCATCTTAATAGTAGTAATGTGCCTTTACATGTTAAGCATATCCTGTTGAATAATGTTAGTGGCTCACCTATTCACATTATGCATAGAACATCTCACTGCTTTCTGTTTTGGATATGCACATATCTGCATTCCATTTTTTATCTTATTTTCATTTCTATTATTGTTATTATTATTATCATCATTATTTTCACCTTTATCTAACGTATATGTGCTCTCATATTTAATATGATGTTTGCAATACAGTCTGCTTATGTATATTTATAATTTATATTTATATTTTAGTAAATTTAGCATTTGCATCCTGCATTTACATTTTTATCTGATTATTTACATACTTACATATTTCATTTATTTGTCATAATTCGCCAATTGATACATGAATTTGTTTATTCATTTGATTATTTGTTTATTCATTTATTATTGTTCATCTACATCAATATTTATTTAATTCATTGTTGCCATATTGAGGTTCTCAGTTTTACAGTTGTTTCATACAAGTACATTGTTTATACACATAGTTATATTTATATAGTACGAGAATTTCATTATATACACATCTGTTAGGTTTTAACATTTTCATATTTTTACATTATGTGCAATGTTTTTTATATATTTTGACATTGACGTACATGGCCATGCATTGCTGTTTCTTTCATATTTATTAATATTTATTAATTTTTGTGTCTGTGGTCATTTGTCCTGATATTTATTTTATTTTATTTTGTTTTGCACTCAGCGGAACATTTATTATGAAGCGGATCATGTGCTCTGAATCTATTTTTAACTCATATTTTTAACTTATATTACTTTATTTAGCTGCGTTTTGCAGTTCGCATACGCACAAGCACTTTATTTACTTGAGAATGAGAAGACTGTTCCTCCTGTTAGAAGAGGTTTTAGACATACATGTTTTTTATATAATACTTTTTAAATGTCTGTCCCAACTTTTTCATATGTTTTATATTTTATATTTTATGTCTATTGACATTCTGATTTTGACGATCGCATTCTTCAGGCAGCAGGCTTCACAGATTTTTTGTGCTGGCATGGTATATATTATTTGTGTATATGTCATTTGACCATTACATCGGATACATTGTGTTTTCAAAGAACCACTTGTCAGAACAGGTGCTTTGTATACTTTTCCACATGCCTCAGTAGTTTTTGTGACAAGTGACCATGATACATGGTTTTACTTACAGTTTTTAAATTATCACATATACATCACCTTACACTGGTTAACATTAAATTAACAGTTTTGTTTACGAGCCCTAGTTATGGGCTTTTCATGATGCTTTTCATGATGCTTTATTTTATGTTTTCATATAAACTTGCTGTTCAACACAACGGTTTGTTTTAATGTCTCTTTTACTTTAAACTGCTTGATTGTTTGATTATTTGATTGTTTGATTATTTAATTAAAGAAGAGCTGCTTAGTATATATATATATATATATATATATATATATATATATATATATGTATAGCTTGTTTGAATGTATTTATTATGGATCTGAAGAAGCGTGTTTGATGCACGTGAATAAATTATTCCATTTATTGTGGTGGTCAGACTCCAGTGTTTTACTTCATTCTGGTCCAAGTGTGGAGGCAGCTTGGAAAAGTATAGAAAGCAATGGTGTGAGCAATTATGTTGCTGGCAGAAGAGAAAAGGATTGTGGTGTAAATGTGAAGGCAGTTGACCCCTCGCAAGAGAGTCTGCAATTGGAGGCTCTATTAGTTAACACAGCGGAGTGGAAGGAGGAAAGAGAGGAGATTGTGGCTATACAGGAGGAATTGCAAGTGGAGTCCAAGCCTTTTCAGGATACTGTAATGCTGCTGCAGCAAAAGTTATTCAAGGGAAAGGCCAAATCACAAGAGGAGTATATTGTTACACCCTCCAATCAGGATGGTTGTGGGATGCTTGTTTAAAAGATTTACTTAAGCAGAGCAAACCTGAAAGTGAGACGGCAGTGTCATAGGATGAAATAATGGAGAAGATACAAGAAGAGTTAGTAGAAGACATGAGAAATGTAGAAGTCATATGTGCAAACCATAAGAGAAGGAGAAAAAATGGAAAAAAAAGAAAGAAGAGGTGAAACAGAAGTATCGTACAAGAATAAGCAGTAAGAAGAAAAATGAACTTGATAGGTATAAAATATGGAACAATGTTACCACACCACTGGGTATACATCCCAGAGAGGTAAGAGCATTTATTCACATTAACAAAGACTTGTTTTGTGATTTTTTTTTTGAATCAGGACTGTATATGGAAAAAATTTTTGAGCAATATGAAATAAAAAAAATGACAATCCTTGGAATTTATATGTTGTGCAATTATTTAATAGAGAGGCGAAAAAGAAAATTTATGTACAATTTCGTACCAAGATAGAAAAAAGACTTTCAAAGACTATTTAAAGACTGCATGCAAGAATGTTGTGGATATTACAAAAATATTTAATAGAGGTTTATGAACTGGGGCTGGGAATGTTGAGTTGTTTTTCAAATGAAAAATGATAATAGTATACAAGTACCTAGCATGATTAATGTGGATGGAAATTGAGGGGTTGTGAAATACTGGGGCCAACCAAAGGCATGTTTCTTTTGTGGTAAAAATGACCATTTAATTAATACTTATTATAAAAGAAAATGTTTTATTTGTGGCAGATTAGAGCATGAAGCAAAAAGATGTAAAATACAATGTATAAAATGTGAACAAATGGGGCATTAATAGATGGATTGTGATATAAATGGGAAAGAAACAGGGGAAGGGAATATTACTGTGACAATTCTATACACTTGCTTCTTCCATCTTCCATCTAGTACTGTCATTTTATACATTTTGGTTCTTTGGTTACAGAAAGAAAGGGAGATAATGTTTAGAAAGATTCTTAATTACATTAGTGTTAATATGCAAATAACATTGGTACTAGATTTTAATTGTGATTTAAGAAAAAGGAAAGGGCAGATGCCAAGGTAATTTCAGAGATCTTAAAAAGCAGGAAGTTGTATTTATGGGATAATAAAGCACTGGACATATAAAAGGGGCAATTTGAAAACAGAATTTGATTATTTCATGATTTCTGAAAGTTTTAAATTGTTATAAAAGGGGATAAAAATAACAGGGTTTTCAGATCATGTAGCAGTTTGGATAGAGATACAAGAAAAGAAGGACAGTTTGGATAGAGATACAATAAAAGAAGGATACTTAAACAGGTAGAGGCATTAAAATAATAAATGAAACTGAGTTAAATGAAAAGTGAGAAAATGTTTATACAATTATGGACAGATAATATAGATATGAGAATGTTTTATATTGATTGGACAAGCTGGTGGGTAAGTTGAAAGAAAAATATAGGAAAGAGCCTTTAGAATGGCAAAAGGTAAAAAGAACACAAGAAAAGTACAATTATAAGGATATTAGTAATCAAGTATTTAATGATATAATACGTAACAGATTTGGGGAAAAGAAAAAAATATATGAAATTAATCCAGAAAAATTTAAAAAAGTTATTTTAACAAAGATATTTTTACAAGAAAAGAAAGAGGAAGTGGCACCATACCTATATAAAGTGGTAAAAGAAAAGAAGAGAGTAATAATAGAAATGAGAAAGGAGATAAGGTTAATACACAAAGAAACAATACATGCAATAAAAACATATTACCAAAACATTTTCTGAATGTAAAACCAAATGAGGACATAAATAGTGAGTCAAGAAATTAACTGATGATAGCAAGGTAATAGAAAAAAATATATAAATGGAAGAAGAAATTGAAGACATTGAATTTGGAATCTGTTACAGGATCGGATGGAACTGAATATTTAATGTACAAAGATAAGCTGGAGTGGCAAAACAAAATGTAGAGGTATTAAATTAATGGTTGGTGAAAGGGATTGAAGATGAAAGAATACATACAGAAATGATGAAATTTATATGGAAAAAAGGGCAGAAAACAGATATAAAAATAGAGACTGATAGTGTTGGAATAATGTGGATGATAAGATACTTCTGCAACTGATAATAGAGAAGAGAATAGAAAACAAAGTAAATATGTTTTTTGAATGAGACAATATTTAGGATAAAAGGAAAAGGAAGTCAAGAACTTTTGATTATATTAAGGGAAGTAGTAGATGATGCGATAAATAGAAATTTGGAGCTTAAAATTTTGATAGGATATGTGAGTACAGCATTTGATAAGATACAACATGAAATGCTCTGGGAGGTTTTAAAAGAATATAAATTAAGTAAGAAAATAATTAATATATTTCTTTCCATGTACAAGAAGAATAAAGTTAAAAATGGTTGGTTAAGTGATAAGACAGAAATAAGAAGTGATATAAGACAGGGACACCCAGCAAATAATATTTTATTTGCATTAATTATGAACACATTTGTTAATGAAATAAGTTTAACACTGAGAGTAGCAGAATATCATACAGCAGAAGGAATTCAGGTGCCAGCAATGTTTTCTATTGCACATACTTTAGTATTAATTATTAAAAATGAAGACTGGATGAAAATATCTATTTGGAATCTTAGTCAGGAGTTAAAGGTGATTAGGATCATTAGCCATAACAACAGGTATACAGTTTAATAGAGAAGAGAGAGAAATCTTAGATATAAAACTTGGCAATGAGCAACAGAACTCAATACAGTGGAAGGATATGATTTATAAAATTAGAAATATTTGTATGTTTTTGAGAACAGACAAACTGACATTCAGGAAAAATGCATATTTAATGAACTTGGTTATAGTAGATAAAATAGCATATTTGGCAAGCATGTTTATAATTCTAGTAGACTATGAGAAGAAATTACTGTCTGTGTTGTTTTCATTTATAGATTAAATCTGGTTAAAAGAGGGACATTTTATGATGAAAAACAAGGAGGAGGATTGGTGTTAATTAATTATATTGTGCATATAGCATCATTGAACTTAAAGTGTTAACAGGGTTAAAGGAAAATGACAAAAGATTGATAGTAGGGACAATGAAAGAAAAGTATAACGAAAGTTGGGATAAATATAAGCATTAAAAAGAGGGAAGGGATATTTAAGTGTGGAAATGAAAATATATCAAGAGAAAATATTATTATGAAAAATCAATATATGTAATGTAGAAAAAAATAGAAGGGAATGCTATATAAATATAATGAATAAATATTATGTCTTTCCATGGAAACATTTAGAACAAAGAAAAATAAAAGCTATAAAAAACAATATTAGGAAGATGTGAGAGATATTTTGCATGAAATGATTTTTTGTGTAGATTAACAATAAGTAAACTACCATTAAAGGCAAATATGCCATACAAAAAGATAAAAGAAATACTCTGTATTTATTGTGGTGAGATAGAGACTATTGAACACGTTTTTTTTGAAATGTGAGAGAGTAATGCAATTACGGCAAAAAAAGTGAAAATGAAAGTATAAAGGTTTGAAAAGTATAAAAGACATAAATATGGACATGTTAGAATATGGGTATTATGTTGATACAAAATAAAATGATGCCAATAATTTAGATAAAAAAATTGATTTGTATAATATGGATTATTTGGAATGAAAGGATAAATCAGATAAAATAAAATGGAAGATTGATACAAGAAATTTTGAAAAATTATAATTTTTGGATGTGGAAAAAGAGTGGGAGGGATTAAGAAAGGGAATGAACAAATGTTAACATATTGAAAGATTTATTACAAATGAGATTTGCAAGTTAAAAACGATAAATATTTATAAATAATTGTAAACAATTTGTAAATGATGTATATATAATAAACAACCCATACTCATCATTGTTGCAAGTGGGACCCATTTTGCAGGAGCACTCCCTGTTTCCATTCCAGGCTTAGAGGCAGCCAGGAGAAACATGATGGTAAATGGAGAGAGGAGGACAAAATGGAGAGGTGAGAGAAATGGAAGAAAAGCAAATATCAAGACGAGAGAATGTGTGCAGGAGTCTGTGGAGCTGTTTCAAAGAAATGTTTTTGATGGAAACGAGTCAGCAAATGATGGATGTATAATTATAACCCTCCAGTTGGGAGGATTGTGGGATGATTGTGGGATGATTTACTTAAAGAAATGGTGATGCACAGTGAACCAGAAAAGGAAGGAGACATTTCCTGGGGGGGACATTGTAGACAAAATACAAAAGGAGGAAGCAGAGACAATCCTGAAGAATAGTGGTGAGATCGAAAAGAAAACATATGCAGAGAAAGTAGGCATAAGGGGAGTAGCAGAAAAGAAGACAGAAGAAAATAAAAAAGAAGCACGTGATAAGGATTTAAAGTAAATAAGCAAAGAAATGGAGAGGTATGAAGTGTGGGGCAAGCTCCTTTGGGTGTAAAAGCACATGAGGTAAGACATTTATTGTTATTAACATTTTGTGACATTATATTTAAGACTGTTTGTTTTTTCCAATGGAAGATTGTTTTTTGGAGAATATGTAAAAAAAAAAGATGGTACCCCATGGAATCTTAATGTGATAAAAGTATTTAACAGGGAAACAAAAAAAATGCATGTACAACTTTGAACTGAGGTGGAAAGAGACTTTGAAGGGCATTTGAAAACTTTATCTAAAGTAGTACTGGACACTGCAAAAGTTTATGCTAAAAGGGGTTTATGGACTGGTGGATGTGACTGTAATATTATGTTAAAAATAGAATGAGAAAAAAAATTATACATACACCTAGCATGATAAATGTGGAGGGTAACAGGGATGTTGTAAAACACTGGGGACAACCCAAAACATATTTGTGTGTGTGTGTGTGTGTGTGTGTGTGTGTGTGTGTGTGTGTGTGTGTGTGTGTGGAAAATGACATTTGATAAGCAATTATGATAAAAGAAAATGCTATATTTGTAAGAAAATGGAACATGATGCAAAACATGTTATAAATGTAGCAAAAGTGGGCATTTATGGATGGATTGCAAAACATAAAAAATAAAAGTATAGAAAAAGAAAAAGAGAAGAAAATAAACAAGAGAAGAAATTTTAGCAGTAGTAGAAACAGAAGAAAAATATGATGAAATAATAAAGAAAACATAGAATAAGGCTCTGAAATAAGTGAGAGAGCAGACAAAATAGTAGGTAGTAAAATAGAAGGTTCTGAAATAAGTGATGAAGCAGACAAACTATGAGGTAGTAAATGACAAAAATAATTATATTGGCAAAAGGGTAAAGAACAGAAAAATAACATTTTAAAGGGATAATTACAAAAGAGATAAAGGTACAGTGTTTGGTTCTCACCTTTGGAAAGGAAATCGGATATGCTTATAATGACTTATTAAGAAAGTTAGCCTAGTAATTAGCTATGAACTTATGCAACCATGAATCTAAGGAAAAGGGAAAATGAAAATTTTAGAGTGCATTATGTAAATGTGAATAGTATTAAGAATACAGTAAGAAGAATAGGTTTTTAGAGTGGTGTAATGCATGTGATGTAAATGTAATTAAATTAGATGACAAGATTTTAATAAAGAAATAAAGATTACAAACAGAGAAACTATGGGGAGGAGTGAATCTGGAATATGGGAAATGAGAGATTTTCTGGAATAGCCATATTCTATAGAAATACAGTAAATTTATTAGATGTAGTTTTAGCAAAAATTGGAAGATTATTGTAAATTTATAAATTTAAAATGGAAATAATACGTATATAGAATTATAACATTATATGCTTATACTAATTGTAAAGAAAGGGAAAACTTATTTCATCTGAATTTAGACTATGTAGTGATAAGTATGAATATTATAATGACCATAGACTTTAATCATGATTTAAGAAGCAAGTGTAAAAAGAAAGGAAATTATATAAAAAAAGTTACAAGTTCAAAGATGTAGTAAGTTAAAACTTTGGGACAAATTCATGGACTTACAAAAGGGGTATGTATAGAACTAAAATATATTATTTTGTAGTATCAAATGGTTTAGTTATAGGACAATGGGAGGCAGTTGAAACAGCATTTTTTGACCATTTTGCAATATGACTAGACATAAAGGAAAACAAGGAATATATAAAATATGTAAAAGAATTAAAAGGGTAAATGAGAAAGCATGGAATGAAGAAGGAAAGATATTAGTAATACAGTTATGGAAAGATCATATTTCTATGAGAACATTTTATAAAAATTGGACTGAATGGTGGATGATATTTAAGGAAAAATATAAAAAATGTTTTTTTAAAAGTGGCAATATGATGAGAAAATTAAAAGAAGAAAAATATAAAAACATATAATGATGCATTGGAAGATTTAGAACATAATGATAGAAAGTACTTTGAGAAAGAAAAAGAATTATATGAAAGAAATCAAGAAAAATACAAGAATTGTTAAATAAGCATAGTTATATTTTAAAAGAAAAAAAAGAGAAGCTTCAAGTTACTTAAGCAGATTGGTAAAAGAAGACAGCAGCACAATGACAGCTACAAAATGTAAAAGGAGAAAGAGAAAAAACTCAGGAAAAGATTGTGTATAGTACAGTACATTAAAGAAAAAATATGGCAGTGAAAAAATAGAAAACAAAAAATTGACAGAATAAGAGAATAAGAGAATAATGGGTTAGAAAAGGAGATTTATTTAAATGACCTAGATAAAGTATTAGGACAAGTAAATATAGATTAGGCTGCAGGACCAGATTGAGTAGGGTATGAAATATATAAACATTTGAGGGATTGGCAAAAAATATATACATTTTTTTAAAGATTTTGAATGAATTTTTAAATGAAGGTTTTATGTATAAAGAATTATGCAGTGGAATACTTAAAGTCATATGGAAGAAGGTGGATAGATGCCAATGGAGACCGATAGGTTTGAATAATAATGTAGAGAGAATACAATTAAACAACTGGAGACTGACAGTATTGAATAATAATGCCTGTAAGATCTTTATAAAAATACAAAAGACATCTGAAACTAAAATAGAAAATAGTATTGAAGATAGTATATACAGTATAAAGGGGAAGGGTTGTCAAGAATTATTAATGACAGAGAAATTGTAGATGATGTCATGAATAGAAAAGAAGAAGTGAAAATCATGATAGGATACCATAATAAAGCATTTGATACAATCGGACATGCAATCTTATGGGTAATAATGAGATAATTATGAACTATAATTATATTATAACTATGAATTATAATTATGAACTATGAACCTATAATATAATACAAGTGAGAAAGTTAGGAAATGATGTATGCCAGTTCCAATTAACAAAGTAAAAATACCTGTAAATGGCTGGTTAATCCGAAAGGTACATATGAAAAGTGATGCAAGACAGGGATGTCAAATGAGATACACAGTCTTTGCATTAGTTATGAATGCGACAATATGTGAAATAAATTACAAAATGAAGATATAACACCCGATGGATTAAGAATTCCTGTTCTGCTAACATATTCAGGTGACAATTATTGTAAAAGCAAAATCTGAATAAAAGAAGTAATACATTGGTCAAATGAGTGTCTTGAGGTGATATGGATGGCTTTAAATAAAGATAAAGGTAAAGGTACAGGTGATGTGGTAAATATATGGGGTATATATTTTACAATGAATGACATGCTTGTGTTAGGTATAAAAGTTGGGAATAAAGATGTAAGTTGAATTTAATGAGGAAAAAACAATACCAGAAATAAAGCAAAACTTTCTTTCTGTCAACATATAAATTATCATTCAGAAAAAAAGAAAATTTTATTATTTCAGTACTGATTGAAGTTGCATACTCAGCAAGTGTATCTATGTTGCCATCACTTGAAAAGGAATTATTGCAGATATTTTTTTTCATTTATATGGAATTCTAGATTAAACCCACTAAAAAGGAGTTTTGTGTGTAAATAAATAGGAAGGAAGTTTAGGGTGAAATAATCCAGTGGTAAATGCTACTTTATTAAATTTGTACAAAGTGTTAAAGTGGATAAATGAAAAAGATGAGAGATTAGTAGGAAAAGTGTATAAATAAAAGTATGATACATTTTGAGGTATAGAATAAAAAAGATTAAAAGAGAAAAAAGAGTGTATAAGAAATAAATAAAATGTTACCAAGAAAAAATATCTTTTGTGGAAAATAAAAATTGATGATAACGCAAAAAGATAGAAAAGTATGGCATAAGAATGTAATGATACAACATTACTATATAAAACTATGGGAAAATCTAACAGATGAAAAAATAAAGCTATAAAAATAAGAAGCAACTGGTGCAATCAGAAAGTAGAATGTCAAGATTTTTTGTGAGGACTGGTAACAGATAAATTACCAGTAAAAAAAATATGCCATATAAAAGAAAAATGATAGAATACGTTTACATTGTCCAGAAGAAACAACTACAGAACATGTTTTTGAAATTTAAAAGAGTAAAAAGTTATGAGGAAAACTATGTAATGAAGATTTTTTCAAAGATATAAAATAACTGGATAAAATAAAAATGGATATGATTAAATATAGACATTATAAAAACAGACACAAAGAATATGTTAAAATAATAGATACAAAGTTATTTTATGTGTGACATCCCCACTCTAAGACCGTACTCAAGGAGCTTGAATCCTCACCACTGACACTGGAGAGGGACGTTCACTTGGAACAAAAATAGATACAGCCAGTATATCCAGATGCAGCTTTCTGCATCAAGCACAATTTCCCTTAAGAGCACACAGGGAACACACACAGTCCAGGGTCTAGGTTCCCCTCTGTCCAGATCCCCAGTAAGACTCCCCACTAGCACAGCTGTAGGGTTCAGTCCTCAGCCAAGTATCCAAGCCAAGTCCTCCAGCACCCTCACTGTGAAACTAGTGCTTTATGTCCCTGCTCCAAGTAGTTCACACACACACACATGGGAAAGGCTGGCACAGATTTACTAGCTATGCCCCTTTCTGCCCAGACTATAAAGTAGTTACATTGCCACCAGACACCCCACCTCTAAGGCTCTTTCAAGTGTACCCAATTATACTGAGTGAAATTAATATCAATACAAAAGATTGTGTTTGACCAATGCGGTAAGGATTCCAGGAATGACTAGAGCCGTCACCAAATACATATAAGTACTTTCAGATATTAAAATAGTCTCTAAAGGACTAGGCACCATGAAATGTTTAAATATACTTAATATGTAAGAAAAGAACAAGAAAATACTAAATATCTATTTACAATAAACATCAGAGTTTCAATCACAGGAAATATTAAAAACAACACAGGTATACAGGTTCACACAGTTACAGAAAAAAACAATGCTTAACTAATTACCCTATATTTTCCTAACTAATCTAAAGAATTATTATTCTCAGGTCATTTACTAGAGCAAGGAAAGATGAAGTAGGTAAGGGGGTCCTTCCTTGTCAGGTTCCATGAACACATTGCCCTGAGACTTCAGTATCATCTAGTATTAAACATAATTTTGTACTAGATTACAGAAATACATCACATACATCTGGCCATCTGACTTCTGGTTCCCATGTTACCCCCATTTCTAGAAACTGCAAGGATTTACACATATGTGCCAATAATACAGAGCTTGCTGAGATCTGTTGCAGCTTCTGAAAGAAATAAAACTATAAAACACTAACACTCTTCCAGAGTAGCAATTAGTTCACCTCAAACACAATACAGAAAGCTGCCTTGTACATACTTTTTGTCTGTGGCTTCATTGAGAACTGTAAGATACAATCTTTATGGCCTAAATTATGTAATTTAATTTCTTACTATTTTTCAAAGTCAGACAGATTGAGATTAACCTCTTCTCTTCCAGAATACTCTTTTACAATGTATACATTGCAACACTTACAATAATACATGTGCATTTCTTCATCTGTGCAGCAGGACGCACTGTTGATAAATTTTTAACATAAGCAACTTTACAGTATAATATTCAAATAACATATAATTCTTTACTAAATTCCAGCTAGCTATGATGACATATGTTATACATCCACTGCCTTACTTCTCCTGGCATAGCTGGCAATACCTCAAACCATCATATTATGCCATATGGGGTACATAGAATGAAAGAATAAATTAAATTATGTTTAATGGTAAATGAATTTTAGCAATGATATTAAGTAATATAATATAGTGGTTATGGAAGAAGGAGTGGTGGTCTAATATGGATGAAAATTTAGTAAGATTGTAAAGTAAATTATGAATATGGATAAATATATTTATATATCTATATATCTGCACATTTGTAAATATGGCAAATATATTGTAAATAAGAGTTCTTTCTATATATAAATAAGGGATCCCTACACTTTTTGACAGGTATCATTGGATCAATTACATCAACTTGTGTGGCCACCAACTCCCGACTCTAGCAGATTTGATCCCAGTTTACTGTTTCACCTGAAGGAATACACATGCAGGAGTGCAGCAAGCCCCCCCCCCCCCAGTACAGCACTGCAGTGTCAGCAATCCATCTACCTGGTATGGGAATACCAAAGGTAAGTGTGCTACCTGTTGCATCACTGGCACTGCTAATTTCACACTGCCAGGTGGCCAGTCCTGCACCCAGCTTAAAATAATGTCATAATAACTATACATACAAAAATATATACCAAAAATAATTTGATGACTATGACTTCTGTGGTACATGGCAAACCATCCAAGGACAGTACCAAGGCTGAACAGTAGGTTTGAAGATGATCAGGTAAGATGTTATGGTGTACTATGTTAAATGCAGAAACAAGGAGGAGGACCAGGGCAGTATAACACTGTTGATTCCTTGTCACATGGAGACTATCCAAAACCTGAGTAACAACAGTCTCAATATTATATTTGGTACAGAAACCAGAATGGAAAATGTATAAGTATTGTGTTCCTGTAGAACTGAGCTGTGTACAAATAACCTTAACAATAAATGGTACTACTAGAAGAAGCGCAGAGTAAGCAAAAGTAAAAATATATATATATAACTTTGCATTTTTTATTTGATTTTTTTCCTTAAAAATAGTTGACTTGTCCATTTCTAGACTTGGAACTCAGAGTTCTGATTTCTATAAAGAAAAAAATCAGCTGACTTAAATGATCAATTTTTAAAACATTTATGTGGTTATACATGTGTCCAATAGAGAATAAGGCAAGTATTAAAGGTCCTCCTGAAATTTCTGGATGGCGTAGAAACAATTTCATTGGGGCCTGTTTGAGCTGCTAGAAGGAGAGGTGAGCAGCATTTCCCTTTGGTGTAGGATGTACCATGTGACTGATGCACAAGACAGACTGAATCAAAAGTGAAAGACCTCTCATGATTGATTCTGGCATTGTGAGTGTGGAAAAAGATCCGTTTTATTATGTAACCTCTTGGAAATGCCACTACTATCTGACCTATAAGACAATATGCATTTTCTTGGTTCAATAGCGAGTGTGCATGTGTGTCTGGTTTTACTATATATATATATATATATATATATATATATATATATATATATATATATATATATAGAGAGAGAGAGAGAGAGGACAGTAATGAGATGAAACATTTCTAAGGTCTTTGTGTACTTATTCATGCATATTAATTTGATCATAATCAGACATCTGATGTATACACGGTCAACAAAGAGACTGTGACTGTTGGGCACAAAGACAGTCTGTAAACAGAAGCAAAAGCTGGGATCAGTCAGTTTTATCACAGTTAGAATTGCTGATGTGACTTGACAGAGCTAGTGCATGTTTGAGTAAAATAACCTGAAATATATTTCTGTGGCTACTATTTCCTTTCAATAATCAAGCAGTTAGTGCAGAACATTAAAGCTCTGAACTGTTAACGACCTTCTTCAAAAGGGTACAAGGTTTGATTCCTTCTACCTCCATTTCCCTACTAAGTGACTCTGAGCAAATCACTTAACCTGATGGTGCTTCAGGGGTGACCCTTAAAAAGGACTTGTCTATTGGGCTTAACTGGTTAACAAATAGATAAAGTAAACTGCAATTGGACATGTGAGGTCTATACAGTCAATTATAGTTGCTATAATAAGTGGGTAATAAGACATTGTCTGGGTAAAACAGTCACCGGCCTAGCATAATGTAGTAATAACAATATACAGCTCCCCCTTGCTTTGAAGTTAGCAGCCACCACTGATTTATTGAGTCAAATGCTGTTGAGAGATCAACAAACAAAGCTCTTGTTAACAGACCTTGGTTTGCAGACATAAGCATAATATCTGTTAAAGTTGTACATTCACAGTGCTGAAGCCTATAGTGAGACCATGCTGGTAATGACAGTATACTGCATTTGTAGATGAAGTGTACTAGCTGTGTGGAAACAGCTTTTTCAAGCAATTTACCTAGATATGGTTGTGGAGAGTCCATCACATAATTATAGATTTTGGAAGCTGAAGAACATTTAGCAATTTGTATTACAGTGGCTGTATTCCAGAAGGTGGGGATCAGACAGACTAAGTAACAAACTGATGGTGTGTTAAATTTGGTGGGAAATTAATTACTTTAAAAATTTTAATACGCAAAGGATGCAGACCATAACTGTCAGGCCATTCCGATTGCCTCCACTGTAGATCAACAGCTTCTCCTCTCAGCAACTAGATACTATAATCATTTGGTAAGATAATGCCTTGCATTTTGTTAAATAAACTTTCTTGCAGAACCTCAGCAGTTTTCCTAAGTACCTTGACAAACTGCCATGTCTCTATTATTACACACAATAATTTACTTACAGGGTAAAATTCCTGTTTGGTGGCAGTCAATGTTACTTCTCTCAATACCGAATTCAACTGCTGTTTCAGAGTCACGATTTTGCAAGACTGACACAGAAAAACCTAAACCCCATAGGCAAACTGACAGAGAAATGCATTTTTGGCTGACTGGTTTGTATGAGGTCACATCACAAACTGCTTGAACTAGAACTGGGTACACTTCTTTGTTTTATGTGATAGAAATTTAAGCAGACTAAAGAACACATAAGAATGTACAAAACTGACCTATTACATAAGAAGAAAAAACATGCTTGCTGCATGAAATTTGATTTATAAACAACAAATAATTACACAATAAAAATAAATAAAAAAGATACAATGAGATGACATTTAAAACAACATGGCTGAGTCCATAATTACGGACTAATAAGACCCAGTAAAAACTCAAGATAGAAAGAAAGAAAAACTCAGTATGTAATGCACAATTCATGATAGAAACTGATAAACAGATCACCACTACTTTTGCCATAGGCTAGGGACTGTGCCCACTGAGTCTCAGGCTAGGGACTGAGGACACTGTCCAGAGCTCTACCACCACCTACTAAGATGTACACCTTTTAATGAAGTTTCTCTGTGGTATTACTCTGAAGAAGACTAGCACTCATACTTGTCCATGCATCCATGCAATATATCTATTGCCTACCCTCCCACCCTTAATGAAGTAAATTGGAATTACCATTTTCCTTCATCTTCTATCTGTAAATCAGTTTTTTGCACAGTCTGTAACCTTATGGCTCCAGTATTTTTGCATTTGTTGATAAATTGGTGGCATATTTCTAGCAGAGATTCAGCAAGCCAGTATTACTAAAAAATAATAGTCTTTCTAAACAATCATTTCCAGGTTATGCTAATGCTATAAAAGGGATGGAATATGCTCTGTATGGCTGCAGGTATGTTGGACATAAAGGCCATTCCTTCATCAGTGTTTCCCAGTGCACCAAAACAAGGAATTACGGTATAGCTCCCCAGCTTGGTTTGGAGCCACCTATATGGCTTTCCAGCTTGTTCATGAGCCTCTTGTACAATTAAATATTAAATGCTATATTCAAATAATCCTCCTGCAGGAGATAAAGCCACAATGTACAAGTACAAGCAACTAATTATAAAATGTTTCAAGAATGTCGTACCATTGCAAAAGAAAAAAATAATAATTAACCGAGAGTAATAAAAGTGTAATACACAAGCAATGATGCCGAATGATTATGTGGGTTAGGCCATGGAGGGAATATTTTACAATTCTCAGATTCTTCCGCCAATGTGTCAGGGGCTGGACTATATTTACATGTGTAAGCATGCAGACAGTTGTGCAAAAGAAAAACTTGCTCTTGGCAGTTTGGGAGAATATCAGCTGCTCTGCCAGTCCTTCATGTAGCGAGATCATGCATCTTTGCTCAACAGTCTTTTTTTTCTGGGCTATCAAGTCTGTTCTATCATTAGCTCACAGCCCATCTGGGGTGAGGAGATGAAAAATCTATGGTTATTTCTAAGCCACAGGTCAAAGCTCTGAAACATAACACTTTTTGTACAATGTGGTCATTCATTCGCTTGTTAAAGTCTCAGAGAAGCAAACGCCTAGCAAGCAATATAGGGTAGAGCTCAAGATACAAAGGCTACAGGCTTTCCAAGATGGCTGCAACAGATTAACTTCAGCTCTCCAAGTGTGTAAAAAGAAACTGAAACACAAGGGCCTAGAACTCTGTCACTTTTAGCAAATACATTTACTGGCTACTAAGTACAATACCTGGATGCCAGCAAAGAAAAAAACTACGAGACTGAAAGAAAATCAGCTAGTAAAAGTGACTGGGAAGAATCATGCAGCTGTTCAGCAAAAAGCAGTTCAAGCTTCAGCAAATATGCTCAGAGCTCATTAAAATAAATGAAACACTGAAGGAGTATATCAACTTAAATTACAAAAAGCAGGGAAATGGAATAAGCTTTAAACAGACATTCAGATGAGCTGATAAAACTGCAAAAATTAGAGGTTGAAATGAGAACAGAGCACATGGGGAAATCTGAGATTTTCTGCTATATCAGAGAAACCAGAAGGAACAGAGTGTATTAATTTTATGAAGGCACAAATAAGCAACTGGACTAATATTCCACAGTAGGAACTGTTAATTGAAAGGGCACACTATGTGTATGCCCAAAATCTGCCACAAGAAAGCAGCAAAGACCTGTACTACTGAAAATGCAAACCTACTAGCAGTTGATCCTGACAAAACTGTGGCAAAATGGTACAATTATTAAAATTAACATTAGTATTATGTACTAAAAGCTGGAGACCGTAGAGTGTTTGTGGAAAATGATTTTACACCAGGTAGATTAGAAACCCATTTATTCCAGTAATCAAAGAAACAGGTGTGAGATTCAAGCTTCTGTATTCAGCTGTTTACAGAATATTTTTTTCTGGAGGATCAAAGTCATTATTTGATGCAGAACAAGTTAAAGAGTAAATGCAAGAGTCTGTCTAACAAAAAGTAAGCCATTAAGTAGAATGGGACTCTGCTTCTCATTCTTCTGATAAAAAGCACACAGAGAGATTTTGTCAGTGAAACATTTTCCAGTGTTCCAAAGGAAAATGCTTCAGAGGCAGAGAAAAACACAGCAGTTGAGAAGGAGACACGGGAGTACCTTGGAATTGAACCAGAATCTGGTGTTGGGAGATGGAGATGAACAGGAAGATGGGCAGCAACATACAAGTTAGTGAATAAATGTGAGACTGCAAAGCATCTATCACATTTGTGAAATACGGCTGTACAGGAAACAGTGGAAAAAGTAGACTTTTTTGTTGACCTTGTTAAACTTGTGAGGAACTGAAAAATATTTGCCTCATTTCATGTCAATAATATTTGGAGGGACACAGAGGGGAGAGGAAGGAGGAGGAAGAAGGCAACTGCAAAATAAAACAATTTCTGTTCTTAATAGTATTTCTATGAAACTTTTCACAATATAAATCACATTTTATAGTAAAGTATTTTTAGTTGTGCTTGTATGTGATAAAGTTACTAAAATAAACAGATGCTTTTTTCTTCTCCTATTTTGTTCTTTCTTCTTTTCTGGTATTAAGAAATGTAAGCATTACAGTGCAAAGACAGAAGGGTTAGACAAAAGTATTTTAAATTAATAGACTGTAATCTTGAGTTGTTGAGGTGGGGTGTGGGGTGCAAAGGTTCACAGATCATAATATATGTTCAGCTGATATGTCTTCTCTTACTTGTATAGCTGAATGTCTGGATTAAGACCCTTGGCTTGATATAACAACAAACTTTAACTGAAACAAGAAAATATGCTAGCTTCAACTATAATGCAAAGTTTTCCTTTAGCAATAAATGTTTCAGTTGGTCTTTCAGGCCGCAGCAGAGGACTACATTTTTTCTCTTATGTTTCCATGGAGATAAGCTGATAATAGGGCAATAAAAGCCAGAACACTGGTTTCTTCAAGTCTAAAAGTTATTGTTTTTTGGAAAACATGTAAGTTGTTTTCATGTCTGAGGGGAATAAAGAAAAAGAAAAAAAAGACACCAATCAATGTAAGTACAACCACAGGCAATAACATGTTTCTAAACATGGATAACCTCAATTTCGGTTAATTAAGGCCTGTGTTAGCAACTGTCTATTTGGTACAAATGTCATATTAAGAGGGTTAAACTTCATTATTTGAAGATGTCATAGTTATGTGTGTTTGTGCTAAATTAACAGGTTATAGGGTGTCGTGGGTGTGCTTGTTTTTTTTTGTTTGAGGGTTAGTATTAAAACAAAAAAGTCTTGTAAAATGTGACAAGTTACGATGTTGATAAGAAAAAAACTGTATAAAGGATTAAACAGAAAAAAAATAGTGGGTGGATGTATCACAAGCACTGGAAATGGATATTTAAAAAAAGCTGACGTATATAACAGGCAGGAATAATGGCTTACCATAATGACCACACTTTCCACGTTATCTTGAAATGTGAATGGTCTCACAGGTATAGAAAAAAGGAAAGAATGCTTAATTACATTAAGAAATGCACAATGAAAATAACAATGCTACAGGAGACACATTTGGAAAGAAATTAATATAAGGTATTTCAGAATGGATATGCAGCTGAATATCAACGACAAAGGAAAACAGGAATACTTATATTAATTGCTAGAGGAGCTCCAATAGGGACAGAAGAGAAAAAAAAGATAATAATGGCAAATTTGTGGTAGTAAGGGGCTAATGGTAAGGGATGTGGATTACACTGGCATATATTTATATTCCACCTAAAACTGTTATTATGGAGCTTAAAAATTTTGGGAGAAATAATCAGTTTTCAGCAGGAAATATTATTATAGGTGGGGACTGGTATTTGATCTGCAACAATGAGGGTGTATCTGGGGGCCTAGAAGGGAAAATATAACAAAACAGGCTAGATGTCTGAAGAGATTTATGAAAATATTTGGTATGAAAGATGTGAATTCAGTAGCAGGAAGTCTGAGAATTTACATATTATTCCCCAAGGTAAAATGACTGGGCTATACTAGACAAGAAATTAAATTTCACAGGAACATGTGCATTTCATTGAGAACTTTAACAAACATCCAATAACTTTCAGATGAAGTGGATATAATTACCAAAATAAAAATGCAAGGTAATGAAGTAAAGATGAGACACTGGCGCTTCCCCACCTAACCTGATAAACAGAGGAATTTAGGGAATTGATAGTGGACATTATTCGGGAGTTATTACGGAAGATAGAAAGTATTCCAAAAGTTATAGATAGCAAGTAAGATAAAATGAAAGTGTAGCTTAAAAATAGGGAAGAAATAAAATAAAGTGAGATCTGCTTAAGAAGTAACAAGAATTATTAAGAGGGGATGGCAAAGATTACAGTAGTACAGAATAAGCAGAACCTCAGAACAAGAAGAAGCACAATTGCAGAGTGCTACAGAGAATATAAGGGTTACCAGAATAATATGCATGAGTTTAGAAAGACTGCCATTAAGCAACTGCTTTGTGATAACTCCAGAGCACAACTACTTTTGGCGCAATGACTTAAGCAACAGAAAGTAGAAAGGGCTGTTGTCAAACTTAAGAATCGTATAACATGAAAAATAACCAGAGATCCTGTAGAGGTATTGGAGATCTTTCATAAATTTTATGACAATTTGTATATAGGATATAATTGCAGAAATCAAGAAAAAGCACAAATCAAAATATTTATGGAAGACTTAAATATGTCAAGGTTAGAGGTAGATGAGGCTTAACAATTAACAGTTAAGATGGGTGGAGATGAGATAAAAATGGTGATGCATAACCAATCTACACAAAAGTACCTAGGGACAAATGGTATTCCAGTGGAAGGCTGGAAGCTAGGAGGGAAAAAAGTGATAGAAATCCAGAAGGTTTTAACAGTATTTTAAAAGGAGAGAAGGCACCATCATCCTTGAAAAAAGCTGTGGTGGATGTAATACCTATAGACAGTAAAGATCCATCAGACCCAGCTTCATAAAAGCCCATTTCAATTTTAAACCATGATTATAAAGTGCTTATGTCTATTATAACTACAAGAATGGCAAAGGTGATGCCAAAATTGATAGACATGGATCAATGTAGTTTTGTGAAGGGAAGGCAAACATCTGACAACATTAACTGAACAATGATGATCCAGACGGAAGCATAATATTAGAAAATACTGCTGTTGCTGGAGGTTCTTGATGCAGAGAAAGCATATGACAGAGTAAGCTGGGATTTTATGAGTAGGGCAATGGAAGGAAGCATTTGCATTTCCTGAAACAATAATAAGGTTAATTAGAAGGATATATGAGGGATCAGAGGCAAAAATCAAAGTGGGAGGGTTTTTCTCTGATAAGTTGTGTCTGAAAGGAGGAACCAGTCAGGGGTTTCCTCTTTTCCCTTTGTTATTTGCGTTATATTTTCAACCGTTAGCAAAGAAAATGAAGACTCATAAATTCAAGGATATAATTGGTATGTTGTTCAGGAAAAGTTGTCTTTACTTGCATATGATACTATTTTAGCTCCTGGAATCAGAAGAGGACATCTCAGTGTTGTGGAACATTCTAAAACAGTTCTGTTTTTTTATCAGGATATAAAATTAATGAAGATAAAACAAAGGCTATAGCTATAAACTATGTACCCATACACAATTTGGTACAGCAATACCCATATTTATGGGGAAGTAAAATGAAGTATTTAGGAGTATGGATTAAAAAGGATTCTGCTATGGCAGCCAAGGATATGTGGGAAGAGAATAAACAAAAGATTAAACAAAAACTGAAAAACTGGAAGCTCCTGCCTACAGATATAGATAGCAAGATACCAAGAATAAAAATGTTTTAGTCCTGTTAGTTTTATACACAGGTCAAGCATATTTTTTATCAACCAGAAATGTGTGGATAGTAATTAATAAAGATATGTAGAATTTTATCTGGGAGGGGAAGAAGGCAAGAGTCAAGTGGGATAAGATGACCCTCCCAATAGAACAAAGAGGTTAAGATTACCTGATTTGAAGGGATATTTTAGAGTTACACAGTTAAAGCTCTTACATATAGCACAAGTAGAAAGCCATGATTCAACATTGAAAACCACAAAGGGGCTTAATTCATGAAATACAGAAAGAGTGGGATTTTGGATGCAGATCCTTAAGGAGAATAACAACAGTTATACAGAATATTATATATTCTGAATGGAGAGATAAGTCAGCAAGTAAAGGAGAGTATTATTGCTGAAACTGAATTCATCCTCAAGTCTTGGTGAGTACCTTCACAAGGTGGACCCTGTTTTTCACAAAATCTCACCAAGAATACACTGATATATAGACTATATTTATATAGCATATATTATGGACAGAAGTAGGTTAAAAATGAAAAAAAAGATAGTTGGGTGCACAAGACCCAGGATAAAAAGTGCCCAATCCTGGTAGGCACACTGGTGCCAGGACTGGAAAAGACGACAGTGTAGAATCCTCAAAATACGGAAACATTCTTACAATGGGGCCAAGCCAAGCCCAGGGCTAGGATGGCCCCCCTGTTGTAGAAACATGTACTAGTCCAGAAAAATCACAAAAATGGATAGGCCAAAGAAGAGCCATAAAGAAAATATGTATTATTACTATTATGCAAAAAGGCCAGAATTTCCAAACACAAGATATACAAAACAATTAAGAGAGAAATTAGAGGAAAAAAAATACTTCCACAAGAAAAACTGTGTATTCATTAACACAACAGATTTGTGAAAAACAGTATTTAGATCAAGAAACTTTGATCTGTTTGTAAAAAAAAGCATCTGAGGAAGTTCGAAAATAAACAACAAAAACCTAGAGATTTTTGAAAAGTATAAAAAAGAAATATGGACATGGGAAAAAGAGAGATTTGATATAGTGTAATATTCATGCAAAGGAGAAATCCTAAGTAATCAATATAAAGAAGGTAGTCCCAAAGATAATCAAACAGAAATACACGCAAAGGCATCCAGGTATGGAAAATTTCATAATAAAAAAATATCACAAAGAGGGAAAGTAGAAAAGAAGATTGGTAAAGTAGAAGTTAAAAAATTAGAAGCTGAAGTTATGGAGTGCCTGCGAAGTGAAGGATTTAGTCTAGAAGGTCTAACACAGGTTGCATCACAGTTTGATGGAGTGAGTCCCCAAAGTAAGGAAAAGCAGGAAGATCAGGAGACATCGGAGGAAATATGGACATGGGAAAGTAAAAGAGATTTAATATGGTGTAATATTTATGCAAAGAAGAAAGCAAAACTAACCAATACAAAAAGAGCAGCACCAAAGATATTTGAAGAGGAAATATAGGCAAAGGAATCCAAACATGGAAAACGTTACAATACAAAAAAATAAGAAGACAAAGAGGAAAAGTACAAAAGGAGATTAGTAATAGAGAAATTAAAGAAATAGAAAGTGCAGTTATGGAGGACCTGCAAAGTGAAGGATTCAGTGTAGAAAATCTAATTCAGAAAGCACAACAGGATAGAGTAATGGATATCCAAATTAAGGGGAAACCAGTGGAATGTGAAGTCAGGTGTCAAATGAAGATATTTTGGAGCCTTCCACAGGAAACCACTATAAACATTCACTCGAAGTTGGACAGCAAGGGAAGGAAGAGGAAAAGTACAGTTTTGTACCTACCATAAATGTAGATGTTCGAGTGCTAATACAGCTGCAGTAATCACAGATGGGGTTCTCTGCCATCAGGCGGTCCCTCGGTTGGCCGAATTCCAAAGTCTAGGTCCAGCGTCGGTTGTTGTCGCTTTCTTTCCTGACGTCAAAGAGGCAGGGGTATAGAAGACACAGCCGATGCCATTTTCTTCAGTCTTTCTTGCCCCAGATGTCAGGTGCCCCCAGAAGGAAGGCAATACATAAAATATATTTATATACATGCAATGCAATATAATCAAAAATCAGTAGTTGCAAGCAAATATACCATAGAAGGATAACCCAATCAGGTTGTATGAAGAGGGGTTAGGCCCTAGGCCTTTACCAAGAGGGGAAGGAGGGAGGGAAAACTGTACTGCAGCTGTATTAGCACTCGAACATCTACATTTATGGTAGGTACAAAACTGTACTATGTTCATCGTGCATACAGCTGCAGTAATCACAGATGGGTAGAATCCCAAAGCTACGCACAGGGTGGTAGGCACTAGGTGGAACTGGGATGAGCCAGAATGCCCTGCAACACAGCAGTGGCAAAGCCTGCTCTAGTTTTGGAATATAAAGGCAGGTGGTAGTGTTTTGTGAAGGTATGCACAGAACTCCAAGTGGCTGCCTCCAAAATATCTTTGGTAGGAACTCCTCTGAGGAAGGCTGTAGAGGTAGCTGTGGTCCTGGTGGAGTGGGATCTGATGCCTGTAGGGACAGATTTTCCATGATAGGAGTAACAAAACCGTATGCAGTGGCCTATCCATTTTGAAATTGTCTGTTTGGTAACTGGCTTCTCTTGAGCTCCTACAGCATAGGACACAAAAAGTTGTTCTGATTTCCTGAAAGGCTTTGTTCTGTCCAAATAATAACGTAGCTGTCTATGGATGTCTAAGGAGTGTAGCAGCCTTTCCCCTTTGTTTTGAGGATTGGGGTAAAAGGTAGGTAGGTGTATGGCTTGATTTAAAGCTACCCTGGATACCACTTTAGGCATAAATGACGGGTTGGTTCAAAGGGAAACCCTGTCCTGATGGAAGATGAGAAAGGGCTGCACAGCCATGAGGGCTTGTAGTTCAAACCCTACGAGCTGAGGTAATGGCCAGAAGGAAGGCTGTTTTCCAGGACAAATATTGCAAATCTGTTGAGGCAGCTGGTTCAAAGGGAGGCAATGTTAATTTTTCTAGAATGTAATTAAGATCCCAGGCTGGTATTTGTTGTTTCCTTGGTGGTCTTATATTCTTAGCCCCTCTGAGGAACTGTCTTAAGAGTGGGTGAGAGAATAAGGGTGGATCAGTGTTGAATTCTGCAGAAATGGCTGAGGCATAGATTTTTATGGAAGAAAATGAAAGTCCACTGTTCAGCAGCTCAGCTAGATACTGTAATACCTGAGGTAAATTCAGTTTTCTAGGGTCCTGGCCTTTTTTCTCATTCCAAGAGCAAAACCGTTTCCATTTTGCGGAGTAAGCCTTTCCATTTTGCGGAGTAAGTCTTTCTAGTAGATGGCCTTCTGGCCTCCAAAATGACATCCTGCACCTCTTTGGGGAGTAGGGTCTGTTGTGGTGTTAAGGAATTTTCCATGCAGTGAGATTGAGTGTTTTCAGCTGACTGTGAAGAGTTTTGTAGCTGTGCTGAGTCAGCAGAAGAGGCATTAGAGGTAGGGACCAGGGAGGAGTATGTGTTAGGCTCCTCAAGAGTGGGTACCAGTGTTGTCTTGGCCAGTCTGGAGCAATCAGTATCATATTCGGTCTGTCTGCTCTTGCTTTCAAGAGTACCTTGGGCAGAAGAGGCAGAGGTGGGAAACTGTAAACTGTCCATGCTGTCCAACTGAATGAAAGGGTGTCCACTCTCCAGGCCTTTGGATGAAAGGTCCTTGAACAGAACTTTTCCAATTGATGATTCCTGTGGGAGGCGAAGAGATCTATGTCTGGCCTCCCCCATGCTTGGATTACCTTTGTAAACACTTGAGGATGCAACTTCCATTCGTGTGGATCTGTCATATTTCTGCTTAGATTGTCTGCCAGCGTGTTTTCCAAACCTGGCAAGTACTGTGTCTGAAGTTCGATTTGCCATTCCAGAGCCAAGTTCCAAATTGTCATGGCTAGTCTGCACAGGGGGTATAAATGTGTTCCTCCTTGTTTGTTTATGTACCACATTACTGTGGTGTTGTCTGTTCTTATCAATAACTGTCCTGGATGCAGGAGGTCCTTGAAAGCTGTAATTGCATTTATCACTGCTAGCATTTCTTTCTGATTGATGTGAAGGTGCTTTTCCTTTTGGGACCATTTGCCCTGAATGCATCTGTCTGTCATGTGTGCCCCCCAGGCGTAATCTGAGGCGTCTGTTGTGATGACTTGATTTGCTTGAGGCTTGCAGAATGGGAGGCCTGTGTTTGTTTGACATGCTTGGGCCCACCATAGAAATTCCTTTTGCAAACATGGAATTATTGGTATTATTGATTCCAAACTGTGGCTGTGTTGAGACCATAAGTTTTTTAGGTACCATTGAAGTTTCCTCATATGCAACTTTGCACATGGGATTAAAAGAATGCAAGATGCCATGAAGCCCAGAGCCTGCAGGATTTTCCTTGCAGTAAGCCTGGTACAATTTGCTAGTATTTTGAAGTACTGAGTTAGTTGCCCCTGTTTTTCTGGCGTAAGATAGGCCATCTGGGTGTTTGTGTCCAAGTTGGCACCCAGGAAAGTTATTTTCTGAGATGGTGTTAGCCTGGAATTCTCTTTGTTGACTGTGTATCCCAGGGAATTCAGTAACCGTGTTACATAAGCCAGATGTTCCAGACGTATGTGTTTGCTGTCCGCTTGGATCAGGCAGTCATCCAAATAAGGGTAAATTTGTATCCCTTGAAGTCTGCAGTAGGCAATTACTGATGCCAGGCATTTCGTGAATACTCTGGGCGCAGTAGATAAGCCAAAGGGCAATGCAGAGAATTGATAGTGAATTGAACCTGCAAGAAATCTGAGGTATCTTCTGCAGCTTTGTCTGATTGGGACATGCAGGTATGCCTCCTTGAGGTCCAATGTTACCAGCCAAAACTCCTTGCCCAGCATGGGAAGAAGCTGCTGTAATGTGAGCATCTTGAATTTTGGTACGAGTAAGAATGTGTTTAGGATGGCTAAGTCCAAAATGGGTCTCCAGTCGGTTCCTTTCCTTGGTACCAGAAATAGTCTGGAATAAAAACCTTGACCTTGTTCATGAGTAGGTACCTCTTGAATAGCTTTCATGTGTATGAGCTTTGAAATTTGTAGTTGTGCCTCTGCCCTTTGATTGTGTGGCAGGTTTGGCATGCCTCTGATTTCTGGAAGAGTGTGAAAATGAAATCTGTAGCCTCTGTTTATAATGTCCAGGATCCATTTGTCTGTTGTGACAATATGCCAATTTCTTGTAAATAATGCCAGCTTTCCTCCCAAGGGTGCTGCCAGCTGAGACTTGCTTGGCATGGAAAGGAGGAAGTCATTGGGTTTGTTTCCTGTATTGTTGTGCACTGTCTTCGCCACCTCTTGGTGCTGGAGTTTGCCATTGCCTGCCTCTATATGATCCTTGTGATTGTCCTCTGCCCCTTGTGCCTGTATCTACCTCTTTGGGGCTTGTCCGTGGCTGGAAGGGACCAGTTTTTAAAGGCCAATTTCTGCTAAAACGTGGTGGTTGAACCTGTAGAAAAGCTTTGACAGTTTGCATAGATTTGGCTTTTTCTTCCATTTTCCGTAGTATCTCCTCAGCATTAGTACCAAATAGCACATCCTTTTGTAAAGGAGCATCTAGTAGTTTAGCTTTCACATGATCAGGCAAGATTTGTTCCCTAAGCCAGGCATGTCTACGAATGACTGATCCTGTAACAGCAGCTCTACTTGAGGCCTCTAAGGCATCATAGCCACATTGTAAGGTGTGTTTACCCACTTGTTCTGCACTATGCATCATATCCTGCAACTCCTTCAAAACTGGTTGTTCAGGTTGAGACATTTTATTTCTTAATTGTGATAACAGAAACTGCTGATATTTAAGCATATGAAACTGACAATTTAAGGCCCTCATGGCTAGGGTGGCCAAGGTATATACCTTTTTTCCCCACCTTTCTAAGGATCTTGACTCTCTTTCGGAAGGTAGTGGATTCTTAGCAGTAGAGGCCTTCATTCCCTTGGGGCCTTGAGAAATAGTTTCAGGGTCAGCATTATGGCTTTTGTAAAGAAACTGGTGGGAGTTAGGAACTCTGTAGTACCTATCAGGCTTGACTGGGGCAGTAGGCAGGGAATCCGGATTAAGGCAAGCCTCCGCATAAACATCATCAAGTATGTCCAAGACAGGAGGTATCGCCAGAGGCCTGTGTTGAGGCAATAAAAGAAATTCCCTAAGTCTTTTCTTGGAATCAGAAAAGTCTTGGCCTTCCCAATGGAAATGTTCCCTCAAGGTGTGCAAGGTTTCCCCAAAAGAAAAATCCTCTGGAGGAGATACAGAAGGAATGGACTGCTCTGCATCAGAGTGTTCAAAAGGGGAGTAAGAATGTTCCTCTACATCAGAATGTTCTGAAAAAATGGAGCCCTGATCAGAAGAGGGAGAATCTTCCTCCACTCTGGGTCTCTTGTCTGGAGGGGGATGGGTATCCCTGATAAGAGTAATTAAATCCTCAGCCATTTTAAGCATTTGCTTTTTAGGCATGGGGCCTGGAGATGGGCCCTGTGCAACAGGCCTCTTGGGATGCCTGGCTGATATGGACTTAGTAAAGGGCTTAATGGAAAAGGAAGATGAGGGTCTAAAGACACCATGGGTGGAAGTGGACCTGCCCACATTAGGAGGCTCAACGCTCACAGTGGCTTCGGTGGTTGAAGTCTGGGTATGGGCCGAGGTACCTGTGGTCTCGGTTACAGAAGACACCGCCAAAGAAGTGTCGTCGGTAGTCAGGGACTGCATAGGCATCTCGCTGAGAACCGGGCCACGTGTAGCCGGTTTTCACGTGGTGTCGGTGGAGACCACGGACCTCGCGTGTTGGTCCTTGTCCTTGCGTTTTTTGGACAAAACGGTAGTCGGAGTCTCCGACGACATTTTATAATCAAAGGCTTTACCAAAAAGGTGTTGGGCAAACTCCGCCCAATGCTTAATAGTGCGTTTATTGAAAGTAGCGCAAAAGTGACAGCCCGAGACGTCGTGGTCTGGGCTTAAACAAGGTATGCAGAGGGAATGGAAATCCTTATGCGGTATTTGCTTCCCACAAGAAATACAATTGTTAACTTTTTCTGACATTGGTCTGAGGCAAGAAAAGATTCCCCAATGGGGTACTTAGCTTTAAAGAAGACTTCGGTTTCCAATTTTTCGTAAATTCAGGAGCTGGCCAACCGGCACTTGCGAACTGCTTCTGCTTCGGGCACCACGCGGCAAAAAAGACTGAAGAAAATGGCATCGGCTGTGTCTTATATACCCCTGCCTCACTGACGTCATGAAAGAAAGCGGCAACAACCAACGCCGGACCTAGACTTTGGAATTCGGCCGACCGAGGGACCGCCTGACGGCAGAGAACCCCATCTGTGATTACTGCAGCTGTATGCACAATGAACATCTGTGGAAACTCTGATGCAGTCAATGTTGAGAAGTGACAGGACAGTGAGTTCCCATATGACAGAGCAACAGATGGCACAGGATGAAAGTGAAGAGAATCTGCCACAGGAAGATGCTATAAAACTTTATATAGAATGCCCGCAGGACACAGAAAACAAAAAGTGTGCCCTCAGTTTAGAAGAAAATGAGCTAAGATAAGTGTTGCTTGATTCAATAGACATAGACAGACATTAAGATCAATGAAAGAAATAGACTGCAGAAGGTCAGTAAAACCCAAAAAGTCAGAAGTTTGATAAAACAAATGAACACAGTAATTAGGACTGTCCACAGAGATCTATGCGACATAACAGAAGTAAACAGGATATATTACTGTGCAGCTAAATTAATAACTAATAGAGTTGTACCACAAGAACACAGGGTAGTGAGAGAAAGGAAGGGGAGAAATTGAATACCATCATGGAAGTATCGAATAGAGAAAACTATAACGCAATTATGATAAGAAGTGTTACTGATAGAAGAATATAGAAGAGGGAACAGATCAACAAAAATACTAAGATAGATGTGATGAAAGCAATGCACAGTGTTAGAACAGACCATGATCTAGCATGCACTATCGCAAATAAACTAAAAATATCAGGACAGGTGGAAAAACGTAGAACATACGCTGATAAATATAAAGGAATAGTACAAAATGAACAATTTATTGATGACCCAAAAAAGTTGGGAAACAAGGTAAAAGGAATTGAAAGACCACCAAAAAAAGAAGAAATAGATATATTTTGGAGACGTATCTATGAAGATCCTATGGAACATAAACTAATGTCTTTCAGCTTTTCCCGGTTAGGGGTCGTCACAGTGGAACTCCAGTCTAATGATTGGCACTAGATTTTTACGGTGTCGAGGTGCCAGCCCGAAACCCAGCCTTCAAAGAAGGCACATCCATTCACACACACACCTACCTGCATGTCTTTAATGTCACTCGACCGTGGGGAGGACATGCAGACTCCACACAGAAGGTGCTGCAGCTGAGAATCGAACCGGAGAACCTCTTGCTGTGAGGCAACAACGCTACCTACTGCACCACCGCGGCCTACATATGAAGATCCTATGGAACATAAAGATGCTAAATGGATAGAAGATCCTATGCAACATAAAGATGCTAAATGGATAGCAGAAGTAAAAAAAGAATAAGAAGTTTAAAGGTACAGGATATGAAATGGGATGAAGTAATGGCCAGACTGATTGAAAAAAGCTAAGAAAAGCCTCTAATTGGAAAACCACAGGCCCAGATGCAGTACCTAACTTCTTCTTAAAAGTATTAACATCTTTGCACGAAGAATTTAGCCATGAGTACGAACTATTTATATGGGCACTCAGAACAGACACCAACATGGCTAACAACAGGAAAAACAATGCTCCTACTTAAGAGTGAACCTGCAAGCTACCTTAAAAATTATAGACCAATAACTATACATGGGAATTGATGATGACAGAGCTTATAGTCATTTAGAAGAAAACTCGATTATTGCAGTAGAAAAAAAGGGCAATAAAAGAAAGTCATATAGAACAAAGGATCATTTGCTGTTAAAAAAAAAAAATCATAGTGGAGAACTGTAAAAAGGGGAAGAATCTAAATATGGGATGGATTGACTACAAAAAAGCATTTGATAATATCCCACATTCATGGACAAAAGAGTGCTTAAAAATGTATCCAAATTGTAGCTTGCTACAGATCCCCCACTATGCCCCAAAATTTTGACTCCATCTTTCTAAACATACTGGAAAATATTAAGATACAACCAAACACCCTAATACTGGGTGATTTCAACTACCCTGCCATTAACTGGGAAAACTACTCGGGCACCAACACCTTTTCCCAACGGTTCTTAGAATTTATAAATTCCAATGCCCTGGATCAACTTATCCATTGTCCCACCAAGGGCTACAATATCCTAGACCTGGTCATTACCAGCATGGGAGATAGATGCTCCACACCAGTGGTCACCCCCTCATTGGTCAGGTCTGACCATAAGTAAATCAACCTTGACATCCACATCCCACTCCCACCCCCCAGTAAGGAAACCTCCGTAAAAAACTTCTCCAAAGCCAACTTCATGCTACTCAAGTCAGAAGTGACAAACTTCATGACACCCATGCAGACAGGAGCTGAAAGTTCGACTGCTGAATCCTACACTACGGCAATGTACAAGTATATCCACTCGTGCATGAATCGTGCCATCCCAAATAGAACCAAGACACTCTCCTCCAAAAAAAGGAAGCCAATCTGGTGGTCCCCTGCCATAAACAAACTATACAACAGAAGGAAGAAACTGTTGCAGAAAAGAAGAAAATCCCAGGATGCAAAAAACTCCCTTATCAGCCTCAGTAAAAAGCTGAGATCCCTCATAAAATCCTCCATAGCTAGTTACGAAAATAAAATTGCCAAAGATTCCAAAGACAACCACAAGGCATTCTATAGTTATGTCAAGAATCTAAATGGCAATGCTCAGATCTGCTCTGAGCTACAACAGAATGGCATTAAATATACTGATCCCAAGGATATTGCCAATATCCTGGCAGATTGATTTAGTGCCAACTTCATCCCCTAAAGGGCCCATCTCAATAACAAAAGATTGCCAAATTCTGGTAATCACGGACACACAGGTGGAAACTACACTCTCCAAAGCTAAGAATACAGCATCCATGGGACCAGAAGACATCCTGGGCTGTGTACTACATGAACTACAAAATGAACTAGCACCTCACCTAAGTGTCATGTTTAATCATAGCCTCACCTCAGGCTTCATGCCCACTGAGTGGTACAGAGCTACAGTTATCCCACTCCACAAGGGGGGATCCACCTTGGATCCCAGGAACTACTGTCCCATCAGTCTGATGAGTCTGATCTGCAAGGGCATGGAACGCATTATCATGGAACTTATAAACAAAGACATTGGCAACCTTCAAACATTGGACCCCACCCAGTTTGGGTTCGTGAAGGACCGATCTTGTCTCCTGAACCTGACTGACTTCTTCGAATCAGTCTCCAGGGCTGTGAATGAGGGTAAGGTGGTCCACACAGCCTAGCTGAACCTCTCCAAGGCCTTCAACACCATCCCCCACTCTGGAATCATAGATAAACTTACTAAGCTGGGCATAAATCCCTACGTCACTCGATGGGTTGCCAACTGGCTTACTGACAGAACCCAGACTGTAAAAGTAGCAGACTCCAAATCCAGCTCCGGACAAGTGACAAGTGGAGTACCTCCGGGTTCAGTCCTGGGATCACTCTTGTTTGGCATCTACTTCTCTAAAGTACAGGTCAACACTAAGCGACTCTGGCTAACAAAGTTCACAGATGACTGCAAACTGGGAGCCATTATTGAATCCCCAAATGATGTGGATATTCTACAAAAGGGCCTTACAGAAACAGATGCTTGGTGATAGAGCCATGGGCTCAAGCTTAATGCCAAGAAATGTATAGTTATCCCCTTTGGGAAAAACCATGCACCCATGAATTACCACATAGGTGGTAGTACACTAAACACCGAAAGTGCGATGACAGACTTAGGGACACAAGTGGACAGTAGTCTCACTTTCGATAACCACATTGCCACAACAGTCAGGAAATCCTTCTATGTAGCACACCTCATCACTAAGGGCTTTTCATTACGAAAAAAGGAAGTCATTGTCCCACTGTACTCATCCCTCATTAGACCCATTATAAAGTACAATGCCCCATTTGGTATGTACCTCACAAGACATCTGTAACAGCTGGAAAGGCCGTGGAAATACCTCACTAAAAGAATCACATGCCTAAAGTAGATGCCCTATGCTGACCATCTAAAAAAACTCCAGCTATACTCTGTGGCATATCGTTTACTCAGAGGCGATCTCTGCTTAACATACAAGGCCATGTCAAACCCTGAGCTGTTGGACATGCTCCACTTAAAGAAATCCCAATCCCTTGGTGCCACATGCTCCAGGGATCTAAACCTTGTCATCACAATGAACAAAACATGCTGGAGGGATAGGTTCCTGACCCACAGACTCCCCATACTCTGGAATAGACTGCCCATACATGTCAAGGCCCTCTTCAAAAGGAGCCTTGACGATTTGATGGGAGATAGGAAATTCACCCCGGGGATCACGTCAGTTGCCCTGCTAGACAGGGGTCCAGGTAAGTAAATATTGTGAAAAGAAATATCCAGGGAATTATGGCTAGGCTTGTATACGCCCTAGGGCCAATAGCCTAGTACCAACCTATGAACCTAAGATACATCCTATATTGACTGACTACATTACAGTGACCACGAAACAGTGGCAGACCACTTTGCAATTAAGCCATGATAAAGGACAAATTATTATCCCAGGGATAAAAATGCAAAGGGAGATATTCCAGGGTGACTCTCTGTCATTGCTGCTATTCTGCCTTGCCCATAACACATTAAGCTGTCTACTTAACAGCTTAGGCCATGGCCATAATCTGTCTCCTAGAAAACAACGAAATGTAAAGACTTATCTTCTCTTTGTCGATGATTTAAAACTGTACAGTGCATCAGATGAAGAAATGAAAGTACAACTGCAAGTTGTCAAAACTTTTTCAGATTATAGAAGAATGTCATTTGGTCTTGATAAATGTACAAAAGCAACCTTTAAAGCAGGAAAACTGCAGCACCAGGAAAACATCAGTTTGGGACAAGAATGCAACATATAAGAACTTGAGCAAGAGGGGGTGTATAAATATTTGGGAACTGATGAGAGATCAACAATAAAACATAAACAAATGTGAATAAAACTTAGTAAGGAATACTTTAGAAGACTTAAATTAATCCTGAAAACAGTGTTGACATTTAGTAACAAAATCCAAGCTATAAACCAATTTGCTCTTCCTGTCCTAACTTACAGTTTTGGAGTGATTGATAGACTGGCCCCAAAATGTGTTGTATAGAATATATAGGAAAACAAGAAGGATGCCTCATGCTCACCAAATGATTTATAAAAAATCAGTGCATACCAGGATTGTATATTCCTTGTTCCAAAGGAGGGATGGGCTTCCATGAAATTGATTACATGTATAGATCTGCAATCGTAGGACTCCATGCATATCTGCTGACGTCATAAGACTCAAACGTAGTGAAAGTTTTGAAACATGAGGAGAATAAATCTAAGATGACTTCTCTGTTTAACCTAGCAGAAGCATATTGGCATCAAGCAGGAATGGAAATCAAACCAGAAGTAGATAAAAATCAGGCAGCAACTGAATGTGCCAAAAACGAAAGAATATAAGGTGAAGGACCAGATGAGAAAGCAAGAAATGTGGAAAATGTATAAATATAGTTGTAAGTATAGAAAACTTCTGGAAGAACCTCATGTTGATCAGGAACAAACACAGTAATGGTGTAGGAGAGGCGAATTCAAACCAAGAGATGAAAGGTTAATATTAATGGCCCAAAATAGTGGGCTATGTACATGCTGGTTTACAAAGTCCATTGAACATGTGGGAGAAAGAGACAAATGTAGGTTTTCTAAAACCGACTTGGAAACAGTTGCATACCTCGTTACTGGTTGTGACATACTAATGGCAGAAAGACTGTATACTGAAAGGCATAATAATGTGGCAAGACTGTAGCACTGTGGACTGTTCAAACATTATCGTACTGAAGTGGCTGAAAAACAATGGAAACATGAGCCACAAAGCATCATAGAAAATGATGACGTTTATATCACATGGGATCACCCATTACCAACAGTTCAAAAGACAGATGCTAGAAAACTGAATATAGTGATCCATCAAAAGACAAAAGTAGCATTGATCACTGAAATCTCCACACCCAGTGACTACAGTGTCTTGCGTACAGAGAGAGACAAAGTCATAAAATATCAGGATCTGCAGGCAGAAACAAGAGCAATGTGGTAGAAAGATATCCAGACAGTTCCAATAGTAGTAAGAGCAACGGTTCTTATAAAAAAGACTAAAATTGTATTTAGATATGTTACCAATACATGCAAATCTGTATGAAGTGCAGAAAGAGTCATTACTGAACACATTGCGGGTGGTGCAAAGAGCACTTTTGACCGACATCAAAGATTGAAACAATACTAATTTCATGAACTTTAATCCTACTTTGACTGAGGAATGGGGTCCATTCCTGTCATGATATTAGAAACCCAAAAGATTTGGAGAAATAAAAAAAATATATATTATATTCATAAAGTAGCAGAAAGTATACCAAGAATTAAGCCAACACAAGTGGAATGGAGATTCTGCCGATAGGGATGACTGCAACTGGAGGTACAGGGACTAAGCAAAGGAGGAGCTGGAATTTACTGAAGGAAGCTGGTAAAGGAACAAAGGTATTGGGAAAAAATAATTAGAGATGGAAAGTAATATAAAAGGAAGAGGCCAAGTACACATTTGGATTGCAGGTTAGTGATTGCCTTCCCTATCAGGGAATGATATAAGAGTATAAACAGAGAGAAGGGGATAGGGAAATCCTAAATGAAATACATGCATTGGTTGAGATTTTAACTGAATCTAAAACAGAAGCCATAATTAAAAGTAGAGATAACTAGTAGGGCATATAAAATATTGCACAATGACTATAGGAAGCTATCCGAGGAGGTGAGAAAAGAGTGTGAAGAGATTAGATAAGCAATTCACAAAGAAACGGGAGGACATATATATGGCTCTGAAATATGCAACAGAATCTAGCTGATTTACGATTTTTGCCTAGAAGTGTTTGTACAGATTCTTTTATACCCCAAGTAGACTCCAAGAACTTTTCCTCAGGTACATGGCAAATGTTGCATGTGTAATGGGGAAGAAAAAGGTACCTCGAAGCAGATGTTTCTCAGAGTGTGAAGAGTTGACAGGTTTAAACATTTTCTACACAGTTCTCTGTCAATAATACTGGGTGAGCAAATGGGTGCAAGTAAGGAAATGATTTTATTGGTATGGGATACAGAATCTTAATTGCCTAGAGATAGTAAGACCTTGCAAAAGCCACGGTGGTACAGCGGTAGCGTTGTTGCCTCACAGCAAGAGGTTCTCCTCTTCAATTCTCGGCTGGAGTGCCTTCTGTGTGGAGTCTGCATGTCCTCCCTGCGGTCGATTGGCCTCCGATACACATGCGTGAATGGGCATGCCTTCACTGAAGGTTGGGCGTCGGGCTGGCAACTCGGCACCATACAAATCGACTGCCAATCATTAGCGGACCGGAGTTCCACTGTGGCGACCCCTAACCAGGAAAAGCCGAAAAGACAAACAAGTAAGACCTTGCTAAGTTTAATTCTGGTGGCTGCCAAAAAAACTATTACTAGAAAATGGAAACCAAAGTCTACACCAGCTGTACTTGAAGTAATGAATATTGTAACAGAGATTAAAGAACAGGAAGTGGGATCTTTAGAAAAGGGTAGAAGTAAATTACACAGAAAAAATGGAAACTGTGTGAAGAGTACATGCAGAAAAAATGTTTTGGAGGAGGAATGAGGTTTAAGAGAATGCAAGAATTGAACAATTTATGTAATGTTGCTTTCCTTATTTGGTATAAAACAATATATGTGATATATAAAGTCTGTAAATGTAAAGTTTTTGAGATTGCTTGATTACTTTTATATATGTAAATCCCTAGAAAGAAATATGGGTAGTTTGAAGAGCAGTGGCTCTCAAGAAGATTTTACCTTAGTAATGGTGGCTGCACATTAACTCTAGCATTTTTCTAGGGAGAGGCACATCTTGGACAAACAGGATAAGTAGTACCCACAGCCTGCCCCTTACAAGATTCATGTGGTTTTACAGTTATTTAAGATATTCTTTTTTGGGAGGCTCCCTCATTTGTCTCGTTATGCATGCAACAACATTTGTCTAATTTTTTTTTAAATAAAACTTTGGCTGAGAGATAGCAGTACTACAGAAAATGCTTTGCAGCATTTTATGTTCAATAAAAGCTGCAAAATGATTGGCTTTCCTAGATAGTATCTATTATGAGAAGCATAATAAAACCATTTTTTTATATCATGCTTAGCTCCCAAAGGAAAAAAAATATCTTTGGTGGATGGGCAGGTATAATTTGATGGCCATAACAACACTTTAGTGATTTTCTGGGTGCATCATTTATCCTTAGAGAATGCCCCTCCTATGGAACAGGCTTCCCATCTATGTGAAGCTGAGTTTGTCTATTAACCACTTTAAGGGCAACCTAGACCAGAGAATGAGGAATAGGACATTTACACCAGGCCTGGCACCCATGTACCTTAATTACAGAACCGGCCTATAAATGCCTGGCCCTCAATGTCCTATTTGGATACCGGACGTTATTATTACTTCTGGAAACTTTGGCTATGCTTAGAATGCCCCCCTGTATCATTAGCCTAGTAACAATCTATGAATCGTATGAAAACAAAAGTTTAACTACTTTATAAATTAAGAAAAAGAAACTTATCAAATTTAGACAGACTGCTGCCAGACAAGGGCTACAATTACTTGAAAACACTGCAAAGCTAATCTGAGTGACCATTACATTTAAAAAGAAAATCCTACTGTTGTGATAAACAGCTTCCTGTCCATCCATTCAGCTAAAAAGCTTAGTTGTTATTATGAAGTAAATTCCCAATTTCCTGTTGTCCTGTTACAAGGCATGGAAATAGTTTAAGGAAAATATGTAGTTGGTTTCTTGAAAACAGCCTGAAGCAACTTGCGTAAAATGCAACACTTAACTGCAAGATTTTGTTTTAATTTTTTTCTGAAAAATCAATAATACAGTGATTCCCAGAAAATGTGGTGAACACTGTCTGTTTAACTTCAGCAGCTATAATTTGACAAAACACAAAACAATTACTTGAAAGTTCAGTCAAGCAACCTAGATTTCACGGGAGAAGATCCACAGCTCTATGCACTGTACAAAAGAAAAATCTATCAGAAATTCAGATCTCTTACTATGACAGTGCTGATAAATGGCAGGAGTTGGATGTGGGCCAAGGAAGGAAAATGTAATTCCCGTGGTCAAGCCTTGTATATAAGGCGCTGGTATTCAGTCTGTTTAGGAAAACTGTAATGCAACTCTAGACATTGCATATCCTTATTAGGTATTCTGATTATGACTTCTGCATCTCTTCAGTGAAAACAGTGACATGGCATATACTAAAAATAAAATGGCACACAGAGGAGGAATCTGGTAGTATTGTACCATTAATAAGGCAAGTTTTGATTGAATTTTGAAGCTAGTGAACAAAATAAATAAAATTAATCCTGAAAGAATGTAAAAGAGTCAAAGGTATCACATAAATTTACATGTAAAATCAGCACAGCTTTTCCCTGGCATGTTAAACCTTTACCATCTATGCTTCCTTCAAATCTATAATCATCTGGGGACACCATCCCACGTTAGTTCCTACTAATATCACACTTCAGTTCTTAACACCTCACTCAGCATTAATAAAGTGAACTTAGTCATAGTGCTTAGTCAAATCAAAATTGCCCTTCTGAGTTACAAATGTATTCAGCTCAGATGCACACTAAACCCTTGCATAAAATGCCCTCATTAACAAACTCAAACATTTATTCCCACTCATTGGTGTATGTAACACCTGTAATATTGTTTTACTCAGAAAAAATGTATAACATATGGGGTGAAGTGTACAGAAACAAATAATACAGTATTTCAGGTGACACAGCATGACAGCAGTGGCACTCAGACAGGAGGAGATTCAGAGACAAAAGTAGTGTAATTGCTGTACTAATAAACTAGCATAAAATACATCATACGCAAATGACCATAAAACAACATATCGAGACACATTAGGGAATTAAAGGCCAACACACATGAAAATGATGACACCAAACAAAGTACAGTAATTCAGGAACAGATACAAATAGTGCAATCAGTTGTGGTGATCAGCTGTTTGAACACAGTGATTTCTCTTTTAAAAGCAGCAGTGTCTGTACTTAGTAGACATTTGTTAGTGGCCACTGACATAGGCAGTGAGTCATGTTGTATACTAATGGCCACTGTATCACAGATGGGTCCAGCAGGCGCTGACCTATTATCACCTCCAAAACAGGAACATAGCTGATTGCTGCTGTATGGATGGCGATGCCTTGGGGAAGCTTGTAGACATGTGCTGCCCAAATACGGAATTTCACCGATGTATAGAATGCCTTATGGATACTAATACCTGTGTGACATTAATCATCCTCACTACTGAAACCTTTACAGCCTCTGATATGGGACACAAAAGGACATTTGCAGGCCTGGCTTCATAAATTCTATACCAGTTCCTTGATGAGATTTTGTAACAAGTTGAAGAGCATGTGGCTCCCATTGACAGGAGATAAAATAGAAAAAAATGTAACCATTCTATGATACAGACTGCTTTCTTGAAGTTCTGCTGAAGACAACTGATTGCATCCACATTGTTATCAAGGCTCTGCCTTCTCCACATGGTGTCCATTACATCATCTGGAATGGAGTGATATGTATCGTGTGACTTTCCACAGGAGTATCTAATGGCTAAGTGCACACATCTCCAACCCCCTGGCTGAGTAAATATATTTACAGGCGTGTAGACTGCAGTCAAATCCTAATGCTGTCCGCTGTCATATGTTGCTATGATGCAGGATATGCCTTGATATCTTGGCTCATGATACCAATAATACACACCTTCAGAACGTGGCAGACATGGAATACTACACAGCACTGTTGCAGACTCATTACATGGCTGAGCACGTTTTCAAAGTGCTGAAAGCTAGCTTCTGTTTCCTCAATACCTCTGCTTGTACACTACAGCACTCCTCAATGACCTGTAGCAAGATATTTGTTGACTATGCCATGCTGCACAACTTTGTCCTGTGTAAACAAATAAAGCATGGCCACGACACTGTCATGTCAGTCAGACCACAGCCAGCAGTGGAGAAGCAGATAGGTGAGGAGTCGTTGGAAGAACCAACTACACTGGAACCCCATACAAGGCTGAGGTGGGTGCAATCCACAGCAGTGTTAAAAAGGTGTCATTTGATTTATAACTATGTGCAATGGCAGAAACCACACATACTAAGATGGATGCATGCAATACTATTCTCACTAGGTGCACTACAGTGCATTATCTGGCCATGCTGTATATCAGATATTAACTAACCCTCCTAAGTCTGGGCAGTGGGTATAGTACTGGGATCATTTACGCAAGTGGACTAGGGTACACTGTCAGGTTACAGCAAAGCTAACTGAGAAGGAAGGGTGGACATGTTATGCCAGGTGGATGTGATAGCCAGGCACATGGCTGGGTGGTTGGAAAGAATTAGGTAGCACAATGTCTAGGAATGCAGGTAAGTTTCAAGAGGAGCAATGTTAGCTGGATAATATGACTGGCTAACTAGTACTAGACTGGGATGCCTCCTGTACACAAAACAACATAGGACTCTATCAGCATGTATGTGACACCTGGTGTGGCCACATAGGTGGTAAGCTGGAAAATGTCTTTCTCTTTGTGTACTTGATTAGATGCTTGAAATAAAGCAATATATTTACAAGTGAGCATTGCAATGTACCCAGACATGTCTGAAATTATATCTGTAACAATCAATAACAGTGAGTATGCTGAAGGTGTATTGTTGAAGTTTTAACGGAGTACTCTGAAAAAACACAGTAAGCTAAATTACTCAAAGTTTAGAAATAATTGTAAAGCACAAAAATAGTGATAAAATGGTAAGTACTGTTGAGAGTTTAACAAAGTGATATGATAAATAAGTGCATAGTCAAATGCTGGAACGTTGCTTCAAAAACAAATGCATACTAAATGGCTAGAAAGTTGCTTACCAAAGCTGTGCATAGTGAATGTAGTAAGACGATGAAAGAAATATGTTGGGAAATGTCTTTTTGTAGTAGAAAGCCTTTGCTCAATGAATTACCGAAGCAGGGTATCTGTAAGAAAGTGTTGCTTGTATATGCAAAGCATTAAAAAATAATGTTGTGATAGTACAAAGTCTGTCTAACCACTGGTGTATATACAGCTACAGAAATATGTATGCTGATATTCATAACATCAGGCAGAAAGTAAAGTTGGTTGTATCAGAAGCTGCAGTAACAAGTAATGAACTGATACTGTTGTTAATGAACTGTAACCAGAAGGGTGGTTATTTCTCTGTGAAAGAAATGTGTGTCTGGATCAGAAATAAGTACTGACAAATTTTTGAGACAAAGTTGCGAGCTAAAAAAGATATGCATTTTGTGACCTGATACTGAAATCAAACTAGAAAAGTTCCAAGTTCTGCTCATGGTAGTGAATATTTTGCTTGGCTGAACTCACAGAATTAAATTGCCACTGTGCTATAAAATATGGCATTGAAACCTCATAAACATTGTTGTTTGAAATATACTGTTTGTGCCACTAGAGTGAAAAACAAAAGAAATAAAGCAGGTAACAATATGTGTATCAAAGGTAAAGTGCATTAGCTCCTAATGTTAAGATGCAGCAGGGAAGACAGCTGGTAAAACAATGGAGAGAATTACTTAGTCACAGGTATGTCTGAGTTCTGTGTAACCTTCACTCTGCAAAGCTAATACACTATGTGTACCTGAAATGGAACATAAAATCAAAGTACTGATACGGATAACCAACTGCACGTGCTTAGCATATAACAGCAATACTATGAGTCAAAATGTAGTTCAAACTACTTACTAAATTGGGGATGCTGGAAAGGTTAGCGCTAATACAGAACGTGGTAGAACAGCAGCAACAAAAATGTTTGAATGACAGCAAACACAAGGGAATATACACAGTAGTGTGGTTGAAAAACTAAATGTTACAGGAAAAGTTGCATTTAACATGGAATCAGAACAAAAGTTTTTTTTTTGATTTTGAGAGACAAAAGAAGAGTAAATGTTAAATTTGTGTCTGCTGAGTACTTAGAATAAAAAGAGTCACAGCCAACCCTGCTCCATGGCTATCATTAACAACTAAACAACTCATGAAATAAAGACAAAGTCTTGAAGGTCTGGACAAAAAATAAAACATCTCCTACTCTAGTAGCAAACAGACAACTAAGGAAACTAACAAAACAACTTATCACCAAAGATAAGAAAACCTACTACTCGAACAATCAAAACATATATAATAATGCAAATCTGTTGTGAGTCACAGTAGTCAATAACTGTCAAATCCAGGACATGCTACAGAGCCAACCCCAACATATAGAAATAAATTATACCATATCCAATCAATTTAATACCCATTTTATACAGACAGTACAATCATTAACCATCCAGGCGACTAATCAAGCTCTCGATGTTCCTATTTCAAATAACCTCCTTCAACATTTCTCCATCTAACTAGTTCTCATAGATACCATCAATACCTGAAAAAGTTAAAGCCTACTACAACTGTCCCCGACAATCTATCTGGTTCAACAGTTAATACAGCAGCTGATGCTATTACATATCCAGTTTGAATTCTGATAAATTAATACACATCTGAAAATAAAGTCCTTCTCTGTGGAAAACAAATAATTCATTATTCCACTAAACAAAGGGGGGAGCAATACAGATATTTCAAATTATAGATCACTTGCCATTTTATCTCCTTTATCAAAACTGTTAAAAATGTATTCGTACACAACTATCTAATACATAACCAGCTTCTGTCTTGAACCAAACATGGCTTCCATACACATCACAGCACAACTATTGCTTTGCTGAATTTTAACAGTGTCAACACCCATAGAACTGCCAGAAGCCTAGTCCCTACCATCAATGTACACTTCACAAAAGCTTTGACACAGTCTCCCATGGGCTCACCAACTCTTCATTTTAATGGTTTCATAATTGCCTCTCAATCAGAGAACAAGCAGTGAAACAGAAAAATGATTTATCTGTTTTCTTGCCAGTAATTACTGGTGTCCCACATGGATCTATACTAGGCCCCATACTTTTCATTATTCATCAAAGACATCTACACTGCTAAAAAATGCTGCCCTAATTCAGTATGCTGATGACTCATCCCTAATCTGTTCTGTCTAACCTATATACTCCAAGACTTTGAACAACAATCCTTATCAATTGAAATATGGGTAAATAATTCACAACTACCACTAAACCCTAAAAAATAAATAAATAAATAAATTGCTCTTTACCCCAAAACACATCTCGACCAAAACAACACAATTCACTATCATCTCAGCCAATGAAAGAACAAGTACACCACACACAGTTACTTTGTGTCATCACAGATGACCATTTGAAATTCAACCACCACGTATCAATCGTTGTTTAAAAAAATCATCAAAAGCTAGGTAAATTATACAGAGTAAAAATCTACCTCATTGACACAGCCACAAGACATGTAACCTCTATTTTTTCCTGCCATCTCTTCTCAATTTTCACTAACCTTCAAGTCTCACAACTATCAATACCTGAGGAACGTTATAATAAAATATTCAAATTTGCAGTAAACTATAACAGAACACACTACTGCCTAGAGAATTAAATGGTGACAACTAGCATGTTGCCTAGCTCTTTTTCAGTTAACTACAAAACACAGACTTCTCTATAATGTATAAAATTACTCAACCCATAATAACTGCAACTCTACTCCCCAAACAGAATTTTACTCTATAGAAAAATCACTAATCACTATACAGAAATCATCTAATACTGCAGGTGAATCCCTCAATTCATATAGTGTAGCTAAACTGTGGAACCACATCCCACTACCATTGAAATCCATTCACAATTAAAACTTCACCTGTCAAAGAAATGGATCTGCTCCAGTACATCTCCAGGATAAATCCCACTGTTATCTTCAACTTGCCGTATCTTCAAATCGTCCTTCATTCAGTATCTTATGATCCATAACTAGTCTCTTCAAAAGTACCTGAACAGTTTAATAATACCAAGTAAGATGGCTGGCTGTGCTAGGAGTTGTAAGGCTAAGGTGTAGGTCATACTCCTAGTTCTGAGCTTGTTGAAGGTTATGTGATATGCAAGTAATAATGCCAAACAGATTGTGTATTACTGTATAAATAACACACGCATATGGGTGTTCTGAGGTCCATCACAACATACGTCTTTGGTGATGCTGACTTTGTTTTTGTTGATGGAGGCAGGAACCTCATCCACAGGAGATGTAGTGGTGGGAACTAAGGGCCTGATTAACAAAAGTACACAGGTGGAAACCCGACATCTAAGCAACAGCCTAAGATCAGGTATGCAGGTTGGAGACTGATACCCAAAAAAGGGCCTGCTCAAGATAGGAATTTTACAGATTGAAAAAAGAGGAGAGATTCAACCCAGGTGTCTATTGTTGTAAGAAAGTACTTCTACATTGCACAGCTTATAATCAAAGAGATTCTGTACACATCTAGGGATGTTACTGTTTCCCTTTACTCAGCCCTTATTAGGCCAGTCTCAATATAATGTTCCCTTTGGCATGTACCTGTCCAGACACATGAAACAACTGGAGCACCCACAGAGATACCTTACTAAAAGGACACAAGACCTAAACAATATGTCTTGCATGGACCAACTCAAGAGTCCTGTTACTATACTCTATATTCTACAGACTGCTAAGAGGTGACCTGTGTCTGGCATACAAGGCATCCTCCGAACCATTACTGACGGATTTACTGCACAAAAGCAATTCAAATGTCATCAGAAATATTCTGTCTGGGGATCTAAACCTATTCTGCAAAATGAACAGAACATTTTGGAGGGAAAGGTACATCTCGCATAGGATATTGCTGTTGTACAACAGACTCTCCATCCACATAAAACAAAATTCATTCCTGTTCATATTCAACCAAAACTCAGATGTATGGATGGGAAATAGAAAATTTACCCCGTGACTGCCTTCTGTACTACTAATGGGCAGAGGCAGCTCCTAAATGCTTTATACCATGCATGGGTCCCTCAAATTATCTATGGCATAATCCCAGTTATTCTCATTAGGGGTAATATATAATTTATCAATTATGGGATGGGTAGAACCAATCTATAATCAAATGGGATAGGTTATTTTGAGCACAAAAAGGTAAATTGGCTAAGCTTAAAATGGACCATAAGGGCAGCTAGCCTGGTATTATCTATGAACCTATGATTCTTAAAGGAGTTGGAGACTTCTGAGAGTCACAGTTATAATACAAGATGTGTTTTGTGTGTGTGTGTGTGTGTGTGTGTGTGTGTGTGTGTAATACAAAACCAGAAGATTTTATCACCTTCAACAGTATAACAAGAAGTTATGTACTCACCATAACGTTTGATGTATGTAGTCCATCTCGCCTCACATTCTTACCCGTGGGTTCGGAGCCGAATATCAGCTCTGACTCGGCCAAACTTTTTCTAGCTCGAAGTCTTCTATTGGCTGGGCTAAGCAGGTATCCCATGTTGCACTGCTCCATATCCCCAGATCTAGTTTGCTGCGAACACTCATTCATACCCCATGCATAACAACATCCAAGTAAAGAAGAATAAACTAAAGGTGAAGGGAACTCTATAAATGAGACCTAACCTCCAGATCCTCCAGGAAAGGGGAAGGTGGGAGGGTAAGTAAGAATGTGAGGCGAGATGGACTACATACATCGAACCTTATAGTGAGTACATAACTTCTTGATGTTATGTAGTCCAATCTTGCCTAGATTCTTACCCGTGGGACAGCGTCCCTAGCACCTACATCCTGGGAGGCTCATAGGAAGATACTTCTGAGTACTGAGGGACCAAAGGAAGACCTGCCCCTAGATACCACGTCCAACTTGTAATGAGTAACAAATGTGTGAGGAGAAGCCCAAATAGCTGCCGCACAAATATCATCCATGGACAATCTGGCTTGATAGGCTGTAGATGTAGATACAGCCCGAGTAGAGTGAGCCTTGACCGGAAATGGTAGGTCTTTACCTCCTGAGGAATAAGCGAAGGAGATGCATCTGGATAGGGTGATTTTGGAGACAGGGGACCCAATTTTGTTTTCAGAAAAGGAGACAAACAGTTGATCAGATTTTCGGAGATCTTTAGTTCGGTGCAGATAGAAACGTAACTGTCTGTGTACATCCAATTGATGAAATTTAAATTCTTTTCATCCAGAAAAAAGGAGGTCATTGTCCCACTGTACTCATCCCTCATTAGACCCATTATAGAATACAACGCCCCATTTGGTATGTACCTCTCAAGACATCTGCAACAACTGGAAAGGCTGCAGAAATACCTCACTAAAAGAATCACAGGCCTAAAGCAGATGCCCTACGCTGACCGCCTTAAAAAACTCCAGTTATACTATGTGACATATCATCTACTCAGAGGCGATCTCTGCTTAACATACAAGGTCATGTCAAACCCAGAGCTGTTGACATGCTACACTTAAAAAAATCCCAATCCCTCAGAGCCACACGCTGCAGGGATCTAAACTTGTCATCACAATAAACAAAACATGCTGGAGGGATAGGTTCATGACCCAGAGACTCCCCAGACTCTGGAATAGCTTGCCCATACATGGCAAGCAGAGTGCCTCTTTGGCCCTCTTCAAAAGGAACCTTGACGATTGGATGGGAGAAAGGAAATTCACGCCGGGTATCACGTCAGTCGCCCTGTTAGACAGGGGTCCAGGGAAATAAATAGTGTGGGAAGAAATAGCCAGGGAATTGTTATGGCTAGGCTTGTATAGGCCCTAGGGCTGATAGCCTAGTACCAACCTATGAACCCATGCCTTGTTAGAAAAATGGGGAAAAAATACTGGCAACTCAATAGATTGATTAAGATTAGATATGGATGCCACTTTAGGAAGAAAGGAAGGGTTTGGTCTAAGAGAAACCCTGTCCTTATGAAAGATCAAGTATGGAGGTTTGATAGAAAGAGCTTGAATTTATGATACTCACAGGTAGCTGCAGGCTCGAAGGGTGGTGAAGTAAGGGCTTGCAGGAAAAAATTTAGATCCCAGGGCATGATAGGTTCTGAGACCGGAGGACGGAGTAACAGAGTGCCCTTCAGGAAAGCCTTACAGAGTCTGTGAGCCATCAGACTAGGCTCATTAGCAACATGAAAGTTAGAAATAGCTGCCAATTGAACTTTAATGGTAGCTGACATGGAGCCCTGATGGAAAAGCATAGACAAAAACTCCAAGACTGAAGCAACTAGGGTGGTGTAAGGGTCAATTCCTTGGGTATGAGCCCAAATAGAAAACCTCTTCCATTTGCTAGAATAAATCTTCCTAGTAGAGGGCTTATGAGAGGAAGATAAAATATGAACTACCTCAGGTGAAAAGTGATGAAGCCTAACTAATGACGGAAGTGGAGTAGCCAGGCTGTCAACCGGAGGGTCCGCAGAGAGGGGTGGAACTGTCCCGACATGTGTGTCAGTAAATCTGGTTGTGGGTCCAGAATCCAAGGTGTGTCCACAATGTAGGGGTGGAGAAAGGGAAACCAGACTTGACAAGGCCAGTGTGGAGCAATCAGAATCATTCTGCTTCCCAAGGACTGTGCTTTCTGAATCACTTTTGATAGCAAGGGAAATGGAGGGAAAGCATAAAGCAGACCGGAGGGCCAATCGTGAACTAGAGCATCCCTGGGTGACTCCCCCTGTGTGAAGTAGCTGCTGCATTTGGCATTGAGGGGGCTGGCAAAATGGTCGCAGCAAGGCTGACCCCATCTGCTGAAGATTCGTTCTGCAACCAGACGATTCAGGGACCACTCGTAAGGCATCAGAATAGCTCTGCTTAGCCTGTCTGCTATCACGCTGGACTTCCCCAGAATGTGCGTTGCCACCAGAAACCGTTGGGAAGATACTGCCCTCTGCCACACTCACATGGCTTCTCTGCACAGGGGGTATGATCTGGTTCCCCCCTGCTTGTTCAGATACCACACCACTGACATGTTGTCCTAGTGTATTGCAATAGTCCCTAGAGGTAGAAAGCTCTGAAGTGCCTGCAATGCAAGTAGCACAGCTCTCATTTCTAGGACGTTGATATGCAGATGTATCTCGTGATCTTGCCACGTGCCTTGGACTGTCCTGCCGAGATAATGCCCCCCAACCCCATCTGGGAGGCTTCCGTGGTCACTGTGGCAACCGGGGCTGGTGGAACAAAGGGTTTTCCCCTGTCCAGATTGTTGGTGCAAAGCCACCAACTGAGATCCTGTTTGCATATGTCCGTGAGCAAAATAGGGTGGGAAAGTGGAAGTTTTTGGAGACCACTGAGCAAAGAGGAGCCATTGAAGGAGCCTCATGTGCAATCTTGCTAGAGGGACCAACATAATTGTTGCTGCCATAGTCCCTAGGAGTTGAAGAACCCATCTTGTCTTCGCTTTCCTCAGGGGTAGCAGGGCGTGCACCTGTTGCTGTAAGACTCTGATTCTTTCCTGCGGTAGAAAGGCTCGCATTTGAATGGTGTCTAACTCTGCACCTATAAAAATGACATGCTGTGAGGGCAACAAGGCAGATTTTTCCCAGTTCAGTGTTATGCCCAACTGTTGATAGAGAGTGATGGTAGTGTCCCTGGTTTGAATTAGTAGATGCCTGGTGGGGGTGGTAAGGAGCCAGTCATCCAGATACGGAAACACTTGGAATCCTAGACGTCTCAAGTGAGCTGTCACCACCGCCATACACTTGGTGAACACCCTGGGGGCTGTGGTGAGACCAAAGGGCAGGGCTCGAAACTAGAAATGACTGGCTCCCAGCCGGAAGCGTAGGTGACTGCTGGATGCCCTGTCCATTTTGACATGGTAGTAAGCATCCTTGAGGTCGATGGAGCACATCCATACTTCTTCTCCCAACAATGGGAGAATCGATTGTAATGTGACCATATGGAACTTGGACTTTTGTACATAGTTGTTCAGTTGGCTGAGATCTAATATGGGTCTCAGGTCCCCTGTTCTTTTTGGCACCAAAATGAATCTTGAGTAAGTCCCTAATCCGATCTGGTTTGAGGGGACATGCTGGATGGCTCCCTTTCCTAGCAGCTTTAAAACCTCTAAAGCTGCATGATCCCTTTGACTGGGTGGAACGTCCAGGATTTTTCTGACTGGAGGGGGGGGGGGGTCTGATGAAAAGGGGATGACATAACCTCCGGAAATTATTCGTAATACCCATCGATCCTGGGTGATGCTTTGCCAGGCTTCCGGGTATAATGATATTCGACCCCCGACTGGCTCCGGAAACACACAGTTGGGCATCCCATCAGGAACGATGGTAGGGAGAGCCGCAAAAGGAATTGCGGTCTCCCGAATTGCAGGGGCCCTCTCTGTCTCCCTGAATAACCTCCCTCTTTTCTGCCTCTGGAGGAGGACTCACCTTGTGCAGCAGGAAAAAACCGCTGTGATTTTTTGAACCACATCTCCCCCCCCCCGCTGGGCTTTGGGGTAAGGCCTAGAGGGAAGGGAAAAACGTACCCCTACAGCAGACAAGGTCTTTCCCTCTTACTTGCACATGGTGAGGGTGTCTTTCACTTTGGTTCCGAACAAAGAAGAACCATCAAAGGGGGTGTCAGTGAAAGAAGACTTGAAGGCCTCCGTGAAATGACAAAGGTGCATCCAGGCTTGCCTTCTAAAGCGACCCCTGAGCTTGCAGCCCTACTTGCTCCCTCGGCTGCATATGAAATGAGCTGCATGGAGGAGTTAACGATGAAATTGAGGGTAGACACCTGGGCGTTAACCGTTTGGGCCACCGCCTCATGCACGTTACCCGCAAGTGTATCTCCTAACTCCTTGAGGAAATCTCTCTGGAGCCGAGTAAAATGAGACAGGTAGTTCAGCGACCGTAAGGTAAAGGTTGCTGATGAGAGGGTACGCTTCTCGTACCGGTCCATGGTCCTAGACTCCTTGTTAGGAGGATGGACGGAGGAAGAAGCCTCTGCTACTTCCTTCTGAGTGGCCGCTGCCACCACCATGGCATCCACAGGGACTCCTTTGGACAAAAACTCCTTACCCGGAGTAGCAGAAAGAAATGTATTGGGTCTCCTGGGTACGGGTTCCACAGAATCAGGGTTCTCCCACACCCTCCGACAAATTAAATCCAGGAGCTCGTTGAAGGGTGGGGACACCCAGGAGGTGGAGGACTGAGCACCAATGGCCTTCAGGAAGACCAACTTCTCCTCGGAGGGGGCTTTGGATGGCCAGTCACCTCTTTGTTTCAATATCTCCAGGATGTCAGAGAAAGAAATATCCTCAGAGGATGACTTGGGGGACCCCTCCGATTCCTCGAGGTCAGTATCTGAGGTGAGAGACTCATCCTGGGAGTCCATCTGCTTGCTCTTGCACGTTTTCTTTCTAGGGGCCACCTCAGGCAACAACTCTGAAGGGCCCTCAGAAACTTGGGGACCACTCGTGGGGGTATCCCTAGGCCTTGGTGCTCTGCTGTCTACAGATAGGTGGTGATCAGAGGCTCTCACCGGAGTGGTAGGGGACAGAATGACCGACCCGCATGATGTAGCTTACAATCTGGCCAGCATAGTCCGCATGGCCTCAAAGGCAGGCCCCCCCCTTGTCCGAGGACCGGCCAGCCTTCGAGACCATGACAAGAGTCGGGGTTCCTCGAGCCAAGGCACCGAGCGGGAGACTAGGAACCAAAATGTGTCCTGAGGTGTCCCCCTCGGGCCCGACTGAAGAATCCCGAGTCCTGAACCCCATGGACAGAGCCGACGTCGGTACCGATAGGTCCGGAGGGGCCATCGGAACTGACCTAGGAAGATCGCATGGAGCTTATCATTCTGGCTCCGAAGACAGAGATGCGCTCAGAGGAGGAATGATCGAAGAAGGTATCGGGACGGGCTCCGGAGCCGAGTGGGACGGAGCTGAAAACAATTTTGCCAAAACCGGTGACTGAAGGAGCCTCTGCACCACCCTATCGATATCCACATCTGAAAGAGTCCTGGAGGATTTTGAGGACAGGGAGGGAGATCGAGATCTCCTCTCAGGTGACACTGGTCTAATACTGGGCGATCGGCTCCAAAGAGGTTCCAATATAATTGGAGCAGACTCCGGTTCCATCAACACCAACACTTCCTGCGGCCCCGAGGACAGTGGAGCTGTGGAGGTCGAAGCAAGTTTAGTGACTTTCTCCGGTGGCTCAGAAGAACCCGAAGGAGCCAGAGATCTCTTTTTTGACTTTGAGCATTTTGATTTAGAACTGGAAGTAGAATCCATGGCCTCTTCGAATGAGGGTTTCAAGAGTCCCTTTAGAATTAACTTATTCTTTCTTTCTTGGAGCACTCTGGGGCTAAAAGCATGGCAGAAGCTGCAGGACTCATGCAGATGGATTGCTCCCAGACAATAGACGCACACAGAACCACACAGTGCACTTTTTAAAACCCGAAGGTTTGTGCTCCTTAGAATCTTTGGACATATTTTAAACAAGTAATCACAAATACCAAAACAATGAATAAGTCCCTGTCTGACAGGAAAAACGACACAAGCACGCAAACACCACTAAGCGCGGGAACAAATTTTTACACAACCCAGCACACACAAGGACGCCTAGGGCTAAAAACCTCTAACTAAAATGTTTTTTTGACTACGTACACAGAAGGGACACAGACACTAAAACCTCTAACTCAAACAGTTTTAGAAGCGAAACAACACAGGACAAGAGGGAAGGACTAGGTCCTCTAACTGAAACGGGCCTAACCCGATGGAACAGCTAGTGGGATACCACAAACCACAATCACACTACAGAAAAACCAACACAACACCAATTAGAAACAGCTATTAAAATAGCTTTCTGTTTGTAACAAGTTTTCTCAGAATAACAAGAAAAAGGGTACTTAGCCACAGCCAAGAGCGAGACCACGTCCGAGCTACACGAGCAGCAAACGAGATCTGGGGATATGGAGTAGTGCAGCATGGGATACCTGCTTAGCCCAGCCAATAGAAGACTTCGAGCTAGAAAAAGTTTGGCTGAGTCGGAGCCGATATTCGGCTCCAAAACCCACAGGTAAGAATGTAGGCGAGATTGGACTACATAACATCTATAGTTATTGGTGCAATGGTACAGAAAAGTAGAGGTCTAAAGATGAATGAAGTGATAAGTTGGATCCACAAGTGGTTACACAGTATTCAATGTTTTTCATTCTTCTTGGCTTATGATGCTCTCCTTTTTGGTGCTTTTGTTTTGAAAATGATGGAAACACGTTTCTTGTCATTGGGCTTCCAAAAGTAAAGGCACTGCAGCACTAAGCACATGTCCCTGGTTCACTGAGGTGCTTGTCATGCACCTATCCATGGAAAGGTGTTGATAATGCTGTAGAACAATCCATCTCCCCCCAACATGAACAAGCAGGCATCAGTCTCTCACTACCATGCTGTCATGTCCATTCTTCCAACATCAGCACCGCTGCTATACATTATGTCATCTGGACTGTAGTCAAGGGTTTATCTTTCTGTGCCACAGAACCAAACTTCAGCTTTGTATTCTTTTCAAAAACTTATCTGTCTGACACTGGCATTCTGCTACTTATGGTTCTTTGCAAGAGGACTAAAATGTGAGCACAGGTACAAAATCGGATGAAGTTAAAACATATTTGCAGCTTCTCTTTTATTGAAGCTCTGTGCACTTATCTGGAATGTGTAGCCAGGAAAACAAAATCAGACCAACAAGTAGTTAATCCTGAGAATGTTAAAGGGTCATTATCTGAATTGAACGTATACTCTGCAAACTGCTGTCATATACTATTGCTGAATTTAATAAATGCCTGTTAAGCAAAGCTGTGCAGAATGAGACATTGACAGCACAGCTCCTGTACAACTGCAACTCTGTTTTAAAATACGTTTTCAGAATTATTGACATCCATGGAAATTTATTAATAATTTATGTCAGGCCCACAAAGAGATTAACTTTCAAAAGCTTGTGTAAAAGGAATGTCTGGTTAACATAAACAGTATCTTACTAACCAACAGATAACTTTCTACATTTTTGCTTTTTTAAAACTTCAAATGAAAAACTTCAATGCATTATAAAAAATGTTCAAAAGTCCTGTCTATTTATAATCTTCAGAATTCTGCATTCCTCAGACAGGACCACAGAATTAGTGAAATGTTCCAAAGGTAAAGTGTTCTTGAAAGCTTTGAGATGACTGGTGCTTTTCAGCTACCAAGTAGTTTGTCAGATAGTAACTTCCACACCTACTTTTGAACCTGGCGTAGGCTCTGACCTGGCGACTGCACATTTTGGCAGATAAAGAAGTAAAGCATGGGCAATATATTATTGGTAATCACTGAGCTTTGAGAGAAAATAAAAGAAAAATTCCTCAACCACAATTCAGCTATGGACCAGAATCTTTGCCGGCCTGATACTACAGCTAAAACAACAATGTAGCACATAATTTCCATATATATCTATTGATAGGGCTTAAAGCATCAGTCTGAACATGCTACATGAAATTACCAAAGAATAAAGAAGAAAAATCTAGAAAGCATTTAATAGAATAATCAGTACTACATATGCATGCATGTAGTAGTGACCTCTGCATATCTGGACTGATTCACTTACCATTAACACTCGATCCGCAATCTCCACCATGACATATGTATGAAGCTGCCTCTCTTAGCACAGCTTTGTGGTGAGGCACATAAAAGTGTATCTGAGTAAGATATATATTTTATTTTATTCATTTGTTAACCAAGCAACTCCACAAAATTGTCATATTTCAGTGGTGGCCCAGAACACTGCATGCCTAAGTGACTTGTTCATAAACAAACAATTGACATTTGAAGGAATAAAATTCAGGTGTAAAGGATGGAGATGGATATCAGCTCAGAACCTCAAGACTCTGTGCTAAACCAAAAATGAGTTCGGAAATATAACTATAATTGTCTGTCTGATTTGGGTTGAAATTATTTTGAGGAATAGTCATGGGTCAAGACAGCTTAAAGTATTGTCTAACACAAAATGCAAACAAGTATATTTACTTATTTATGCTATACATACTTGAGTTGAATTTCATAATTTCCAGCATGACAAACTTGGGTTTTCCTAATTATCAGTGTGAAAACATCTTCATTTTGAAGAAATTCAAACCCGTCCTCCTCTGTGATCTCTTGACCATCCTTGAACCAATGGACAGCTGGAAAGGGATCTCCAGCAATGGCACAAGAAATAAGGGTGTGATCACCAATACTGCTGACCAAAGACTTTGGCTTGCTAATGAACCAGGGCTGGATCCCATCCTGTGGTTCTGCAGGAAATAAAAATAAATATATACATATTAGTGCACCTTTCATATTAAAACAGACTACAGAAGAAAAAATGTGTTACATACTGAACTACATAACTCATAAATTTGTACAGTAATGTGCTTTAAGAGGCAGAAAAGTAGGATCTATGCAAAACTAAGCAACTGGTACATCCACTATCCATCCACAAACCCTTTTTCCCCATTTCTCACACGGGGTCAGGCTGTCACATCAACAGTAACAATCATCAACAGCCAATGGTCACAGCACTGGGTGGCTATTCCTGCAGCAATTATTCTTCCATACCACAATACACACATGCGCACTCAAACCTAAAGCCAATTTAGAGTGTCCAATCCACCTTCTGCTGGTTTTTGGAATGTGAGAGGAAGCCAGAGCACCCACAGAAAACCCATACAAACACAGGGAGGATAGGCAAACTTCAACCAGAAGGCATTCCAGCCGAGAACCGAACGAGAAAACCTCTTCCTGTGAGGCTACAATGCAGCTTGTTGTGCCACTGTGATGCCTTTCACATCATAGGACTAGAATATGTTGACCTGGGACTGCATTAGAATGTTGTTTAGCCTAGGAGACAAGCAAACAAATCCTAATGTTTACAGTAAAACAGGGTGGGACTATAGTAAGTATTAAAACAGCTGACTGATCATGTGTAAAGGATGTAAGGAAATACTAAGTAATCTGTGATTAAATTAAACCAGTTATTTCAAAAAACATGTAACAAACATACCATCTGAGTTTTTTTTTTTTTACTCAAACTGGAGAATCAGTAAGCAGTTTCTAATTTAGATACATTATATGTGTTGTTCAGGTGTCCTAGGACGACACTGGACAGAAAAAAACAAAATATATAACTAGTAGAATGTCCAGGAACCATGCCTCCTCAACTAAATTTTACAAGGTGGGAGCAGTTATATAACAAATGAATGTTCTAATATTCATGTGTTGTGAGCCATAAGGTATGTACAGCAAATGTTTACAGTATCTCCTACTTTATTTCTCCTAAAGTTATCGACAACTTGCAATGTCTTATTTCACTTAGAGATCTCAGAACATGGAACGTAATTAAGATAAAAAAAAAATGGCCATTTTTTTTATCTTCCCAAAAAAACTGGCTTACAAAAGCATTTCTATCTTCAACTGTTTTTAATTGGTCTTCACCTTCCTGTCACCTTTTTATACTGCTAGACATTATGTTTGTGGCTGTAATGTGGCTCAAAGTACAGCTAAGTGCCATGATGCACTAGAAGCTGATTAAGATGAGCATCAACTTAACCACTGGGAACACCTTATTAATATTATAACTGAATTAAAAATTTACTTTAGATTTCCTATCCTAGACTTCTTTAATTTATAAAACCTACCGATGTTTGCATTGATGCTTAGTTGAATTACGTAATTTTATTTTATGCATTTATACTGTGTTTACCACAATGTCTCACTAGCTTGTGAGCCAATTTCAGCAGAGGTAAGAGGACAAAAGGTCCACAATGAGAAAAAAATACAATAAATAAATCAGATTTGTATACAACAAATATATAATGAATGTAGAGACACTTTCATAAAGAAATGTCACACAGAGGCTGAGGCTATGTAGTTGATATCAGAGACAAGCAATTATAAAATAAGAACAATGAAGCCACCAAAAAAAAGCAGTATATGAGCACATTTTGTAGGCCAGTTGAAATGATCAAGCAGAAACAAACAGAACATAATGAAGATGACTGATGTGAATGTTTACAACACAGATATTTTTATACTAGTATAACAGGAAACAATTATATTATACTTAGGACTATTGGTGATTGTGATTTAACTTGAATAATTTGATTCTGGTATCCGGTTCTTTATTATTTTTGTTTCTTTGTTATTAAGCAGATCATGCCTACTCAACCTGGTGGACTTCTTTGAGAAGGTCGCCAAAGCAATGGATGAGGGCAAAATCGTTCACACTGCCTACATTGACCTGGCCAAGGCATTTGACACAACACCCCATTTGGGCATTGTTGACAAACTCATGAGGTTAGGTACAAACCAGTATGTCACCTGGTGGATAGCCAATTGGCTCACAGACAAGGAAGTTAGAATTGTGGAGTCCACCCCTACAAAGAGGCCAGTCACAAGTGGAGTCCCTCAAGTCCCTCAAGTCCTGGCTGACTAAATTTGCAGATGATTGCAAATTAGGTGCTGTCCTTGAATCTCACACTGACACAAATGTTCTCCAGGAGGGGCTGACACAGACAAACAACTGGTGTTCAGTCACGGACAAACTAAATGAGAAGAAATGCATAATAGTATCCTTTGGGAAGTCATCCATCCCTGGTAACTATCATATTGACAACACACCCCTTAGAGTTGACCCAGTAGTCATGGACTTAGGGGCACACATAGATAGTAATCTAGCCTTTAATCATCACGTATGGTGAAGAAATCAATCTATGTTGTGCAAATTATAAACAAAAGTATGGCATCTAAGTCCAAAGGAGTCATTGTTCCACTGTATTCGGCATTCATCATACCTATCATTGAGTACAATGACCCCTTTGGTATGTACCTAACCAGGCATATCCAACAACTGGAACATCCACAGAGGTTCCTCACTAAAAGAATACAGGGTGTAAGTAATATGTCCTATGCAGACCGCCTCAAGGCCCTATCCCTGTATTCTGTTCTCCTACAGGCTTTTGAGGTGAGATCTATGCCTGGCACACAAGGCATTGTCAGACCACACTCTGATGGACCTCCTGCATATCCACAAAACAAACAGTACTAGAATTACCTATTCTAAAGACTTAAACATTGCTTGTGATATAAAAAGGACCTGCTGCAGAGATAGATATGTATACCAGAGACTACCCCGTCTATGGAACAGGCTCCCATCCATGTGAAGTAGAGTTCCTTCCTAATCCAATTCAAGTGCAGCTTGGACAACTGGATGGGAAACAAGAAATTCATCCCTGGTTTGGCACCTATGTCTCTGATGCAAACAGGTAACCTGTAAAGGGTTCACCTTCCAGGCCCATGCTTACACTTATCAATGGTATCAGAACTTTTATGAGATTTGGGATACGTGGCTAGGCTTAAAAAGGCCCTTGTGGTCATTAGCCTAGTAAACACCTATGAACCTATAATGCTATAATATTGATGCTATAGTAATAACTATTAGTAGGTGTATTCCTATATATAGTAATGTTTATTAACATACCATCACAGTCTGACTTTTAGATATACTTCTACAAAATGCTGTTGTGTATATACCTGTGGGTATGTGTGTGTGCACGAGAAAGAGAGAGAAAAATGCAAATCTACAAACAGAATGGGATAAGCTACCAGAACAAGATTACAGAACATGCAAATATACTTACATTTATATACTTCAGAAATGCATTTAAACAGCTTGAATAGTCTGCATATGTTACTGCTGAAGAACTAAGCATCACAGCTCTTCATTATGAAATAGTATGTGCTACTTTATCCACATTGATTTGTTTTGATCCACCTGTTTAATTTTTCACCAACCACCTTTTTGCCACAGCTTCTTTACACTGCCTTAACTAAAGTCTCAAACTGGGGTCAGTTAAAATCCATGTACCAAATCTCCCTAGTATATTGGAGAAAGGTTCTCCACAGGTAGAATTTAACTAATTTTTCAAACAAAAATTGACCAGGTATTTCCAGGACACCCTTCCTAAATGTTTGGGCCTCCTGCTTTTGTGCAGCCTCTGCCACAAAAACATCTAACCCAGCTCACCATCTGTCTGTAATTAGCAGACAGACTAGCATATCTCTTATCCAATGTATCCAAAACACACGGCTTCAGGTTACTTGACATGATCACGGAGCAAGTCATTGACATTGGCTGAAATTGCTCTGGAACCGGGTACTTTTATTGGGAATCTTCCTGTTAGAACATGATGTTTTTATAGATACTCAACTCATGACTACCATGGAAGTATATAAACTCTGCTTGGCTTCAGATCAGGCAAGCAGTTCCTCAGAGTCATGCTCCTCCAGGCATCTCCATCATTGCCGGAAGCTGAAATATCCCAGTATAAACACACAAGCAGTAGGTTGTACCATATCAACTACTGCAACCACAGTGTAAAGCAAAGCTAAACAGACAAAACAGCTGTTAGGTGCAAGTATTGATAACCCTTGGATCCTTCTATGGACTCCAAAACTGAGAGAAGGCATTGAGTTTAAGAAAGTGGCCTTCTGTGCACTAAAGTAACCAAATACACAGAAGCAAATGAATATGTGGTGTGAAATGCAACTTACATATTTTTGCATAAGACATCAGCTGTGGTAGTCACAGAAATGAAGGAATAAGCATGATAGACATTTGGGTAGGCAACAGAAAGTGATTTTAAGATGGCTTTAAGGACTATCTGGCAAACTATTTAATAATCATGGGTGGTAGGCAAGTTATTTCCAGGGTTGTTCTCACCAAGGGGTGAAGAAATACTGACCTGACTTTGACTGTCAACATGACTAAGAGGTGGAAGGAACAGGGGAATGAGGAGCCCCTGAACCTGATGAACATATCCTACTTTGAGGAGGCAGTGGGGTTAAATCAGCTGGTGCATATGAGGTCATTGTGGTAATTTAACAGCTCTGGTGTAGCAAGGCTCTTCAAATCTGTATGAGCTCCAGTCAGAAATACTACAGCTCTGGTGTAGCAAGGCTCTTCAAGTCTGTATGAGCTCCAGTCAGAAATACTACAGCCATTGGGCACTGCTAGATTGTCATTATTAATGGATCTATACCACTGTGCATGAAGAAGCAGCTAGTACCAATGGTGGCATATCTCTCTCTGTATATATATATATATATATATATATATATATATATATATATATGTATGTGTGTGTGTGTGTGTGTGTGTGTGTATATATATATATATATATATATATATATATATATATATATATATATATATACACACATGTGTGTGTGTGTTTAGTTATAGAATGTTTCTGACAGCAGTGATATTTCAGCAAGTTGTATGCAACCCCAGCAAAGCTTTCAAACCATTTGTTTTACTCATTGTTTTGGTCCTACTTAATATATTTATGTAGGCTCTTTTGTGAAGGAACTAAAAGACCATTAAAGCTCATTTAGTAGAAGACTGCCAGCTTGTTGTTCTTCATCTGACAGTCATGATGATGAGGAACAAGACTGAAATAGGTCCAATCGGATCAGTTCTCTACCCTAATAAAAAATTCAAAACACAATAAATAAATATTGTTTTTCATACTGCAGAATGGATTATGTTAGTGCTGCTATCTTAGCAATGATCATATAGTGTCGTCAGTGACAGGTGACATCCATCACAGCCTGAGTCTTTTAGCCATGTGTAAGAGGCAGTAATGAATTATTTTGCTGGTAGAATCTGGATGTCTGTGTTGCTGATTTTGTTAATTTATATTTGCCTTAAATAAATCATAACAAGCTATCATTTTCATCTCCACTTTATATGGTAACAGTTTGAATCTGGATGTCTCTACCAAGTTAAGATTTCAATTTTAAGCAAGATAGTCAATTATAATAATGTAAAAAAATGGTAATAAGTGGAAACACCAGTGTAGCAGATATTAAAGATTTACTGTAACCTTTTGGACCAGTGGTTTACTTCATTACACTGTTGTGTGTTTCGTGTTTGAGGAGGGACAGCCTTTATTGGAGCAATGCCTGCCAGGTTGTGTTCTACAATTATAATAATGTACTTCTGGAAAAGCCACAACTTTAAAATAAAAGGTTTTAGTTTCTGACAAAATAATAAATGGTTATGCCTAAAATATGGGAGATGTGGGTCTATATCAGATGAACGAGACGATAAAGGAATGAATGCTCTTTTATCAGCACATAAAACGCAAAGTCACTAAATACCAAAGTTATGGAACAGCAATTTTTTTCCCAGGGAAAAAAAAATTGCTGGGCCATTCTCGGGGCTTTGCCATTTCCTACACTATGGTGCGAAGTCGTAATTGGTATATTTAAGTAGGGGGCGGGTGAAGCCCTCCAGTTTATTTTGTGTCTAAAGTTTTTCTTTTCTTTTTTTTTTTCTGAAACAGCGATTTTTTTCCTCTGGGAAAATAAAATCACTGTCCTGTAACTTTGGTGTTTAGTGACTTCACGTTTTTGTGTTGATAAAAGAGCGTTCACTCATTTACCGTTTCGTTTATCTAATATAGACCTGGGAGATGGGCAGGGATCATTTAAAAGTTGCTAATGTTTCAACATGGAATCTAAATGTCTTCCAGTTTGTGTACACCTTTTTATGTTTAGTGCACTGAATAATTTATTTTTTGTGTGTATATGTTTTTTGCACTTACAGGGAGTTGGAGATGGTGAGCATTTTTTTTTTTTTATGCTGAGGGATGTGTTGTATGCATACGCAGGGTCATTATCCCAGGGCTGTCACTCTAAGGTAATACATGGCACTGGAATGTGTTTTGACTAATCAGGCTGTTAGTTTCTTGCACATTTACTAATCTATATTATCAAATGCTCTGCTGGGAGTACTTTCAGGCACTAGCATGCAAACAGTTACAGTAAAAAAACTGACAAGCCAATGCTGTTAATTTATACAGAAAGGGACTAAAAGTGTTTCTAACAAATTAACATTTAATTTATCATTTTAATCAAAGTAATGTTATTTTTAGTGCTCAGCTGAAGGTCTAGTTGACAAAGGAATGGAAAAGCCAAGTCTGTAAGGGATGACCATTTCTCTTGCTCAAGGATTCCATTGTTAATATTTTAATTATTACTGTATGTGCATTAGTCTTACCCTCATTCAAACTGTGTGTCCATTGTTACGTCTTGCATGGGGACCAAAGCAATTTAATTTCATTCAGCTTGCACTGCTGTGTATACCTGATCGATAATAAAGTTTACTTTGACTTTGATAGTGATCAGACTAGAGTAAGTTAATGATCAACATAACTTAATGTTGTTAAAGTACAATCATTTAGCTGACACAGCTGACGTAATACTTAAGGTCGTCTCCTCTCACTCGCAAGGTACAAAGTTCAATCCTGATCTCCAGGCCAATGCCTGTGTGGAGTTTACATGTTCTTCTTTTGCCTCAGTGGGGTTCTTCCCACCTCTCAAAAACATGTTCTTCAAACTCACCCAAGAATAGAGTTGTGGGCAGCAGCACAGATTCTAAATTGTACTTGTCAGGACAAGAGTTGTATAGACCAACTGCACTGGACATAACTGTGCTGAGCAGTATCCTCTATAGATAGGAGAACATGGATCACAGACTGAGTGCTTTGGCACTGAATATCAATTGTGATGCTTTGGATTTATGGCCTTTATCACTATTTATATTGCACAATGTTGTCGGCTTTTTAGCCAATGCCCTTGATGTGAAGGTAAAAGGTCTGCCTGCATGAAATTTGCATCATTAATACATCCAATTTTAAACCTTAGATTTCTGTGAAGACCTGTAAGGCAATTCATAAGAGATGAATTTGGATTTTATAATTTTGGAACATTAAATGAATCACTTCGATTTTTTACATATATAATGTGTGGGTTTGAATGTTTTTGATGGGTGGGATGCTATGGGTTACATTAAACCATTCTTATTGGATAAAATGAGTTAGCTGCAAGACGATACATATTTTGATTGGTTAAATATTAATAGTTGATTGGATGGGGGATGCTCGCATACAGCTTATGTCATTCAATTAAGTCATTAACTCTATTGGATATTTTATGTAGGTGTGTGCTGATATGTACATTTTTATTGGATAAAAGTTTTTTAAAAGGATTTTTGTTAGGAAATTGTATTATCTGATGAAGTTCTGTTATTTGCAGGATGAAATCCTTTGTGTGCGAATAAAAGGCTATTTTATTGCAGCTGTGGTCTTCAAATTCATTTTTTAAGGATATCTTTGGTGTTTTATGGTTCTAGCCAAGGAGGGAGCCTTTCGTGTTTGCACTTCTGCTTTTATTGCTGATAATGAGGGACCTGAATGCAAATATCAGGACAGATAGAACAGTATACAAGGACTGCTTGAGTCCACATGGGTGGAGCAAGAGGAATAATAAAAGAAGAGGCCATTCTAGACTTCTGTATAGCAAATGGCTTGATGTTGGACAACACATGGTTCAGCAAGAGATAGAATCCGAAGATCACATTCGAGAGTGGCCACCATGCAACTCAAGTAAACTTCCTCCTAGTAAGGAGATGGCATTGTGACAGAATCAGTGATTGCAAAGTCATCCCCAGTGAAACAGATGGCCTACAGGATAAACCACTAGTTGCCACAATCACCTGTAAGCAGTGGTCAGAGAAGGCTCTAAGGTCAACAGAGACTATGCTGAAGACCTGGAAGTTGACTGGAGAGAAATCACAAGAGTTCAAAGAAATACGCAGTCCTCTAGCACCTCGGGAAGAAGACGAAATACAGAGGATATAAAAAGTTTACACACCCTTGTTGAAATGCCAGGTTTTTGTGATATAATAAAATGAGATCACAATAAATAATTTCAAAACTTTTCCCACTTTTAATGTGACCTATAACCTGTACAATTAAATTGAAAAACAAATCTGTTAGGGGAAAAATATTAAAAATAAAAAAACTTACAATACGCTGATTGCATAAGTATGCACACCCTTAAACTAATACTTTGTTGTGTGTGCACACCCTTAAAGTAATACTTTGTTGAAACACATTTTGATTTAATTTCAGCATTCAGTCTTCCTGGGTAGGAGTTGATCAGCACGACACATCTTGACTTGTCAATATTTGCCCACTCTTCCTTACAAAAGCACTTCAAATCTGTCAGATCGTGAGGGCATCTCTTGTCCACAGCCCTCTTCAGCTCACCCCACAGATTTTCTATTGGACTTACAGTGGATATAAAAAGTTTACATGCCCCTGTTAAAATGCCAGGTTTTTGTGATATAAAAAATGAGATCAAAATAAATAATTTCAAAACTTTCCCACCTTTAATGTGACCTATAACATGTACAATTCAATAGAAAAAGAAAGAAATCTGTTAGGGGAAAAATACAAAAAATATAAAATGTAAAATAAGCAAGTTGCATAAGTGTGCACACTCTTAAATTAACACTTTATTGAAGCACCTTTTGATTTAATTACAGCATTCAGTCTTCTTATTCAGTCTTCTTGGAAAGGAGTCTGTAAGCATGGCACATTTTGACTTGGCAATATTAGTCCACTCTTCCTTGCAAAAGTGCTCCAAATCTGTCAGATTGTGAGGGCATCTCTTGGCACAGCCCTCTTCAGGTCACCCCACAAATTTTCTATTGGATTTAGGTGTGGGCTCTGGCTGGGCCATTCCAAAACTTTAATTTTCTTCTGGTGAAGCCATTCTTTTGCTGATTTGGATGTATGCTTGGGGTCATTGTCATGCTGAAAGGTGAAATTCCTCTTCATCTTCAGCTTTCTAGCAGACGCCTGAAGGTTTTGGGCCAAAAGTGATTGGTATTTGGAACTGTTCATAATTCCCTCCACCTTGACTAAAGCCCCAGTTTCAGCTGAAGAAAAGCAACCCCAAATCATGATACTGCCACCACCGTGCTTCACTGTGGGGATGGTGTTCTTTTGGTGATGCAAAGTGTTGTTTTTGTGCCAAACGTACCTTTTGGAATTGTGGCCAAAAAGTTCAACCTTGGTCTCATCAGACCACAAAGTATTTTCAAACATGCTTTTGGGAGACGATGTATTGCTTTGCAAATTTTAGCTGGGCCTGAGTGTTTTTCTGTGTAAGAAAAGGCTTCCATCTTGCAACCCTACCCCATAGCCCAGACATATGGAGAATACGGGAGATTGTTGTGACATGTAGTACACAACCAGTATGTGCCAGAAATTCCTGCAGCTCCTTCAGTGTTGCTGTAGGTCTCTTGGCAGCATCCCTGACCAGTTTTCATCTTGTCTTTTCATCAATTGTGGAGGGATGATCAGTTCTTTGCAACATCATTGTTGCCCCATATTTTCTCTACTTTTTGATGACTGTCTTCACTGTGTTCCATGGTATATCCAATGCTGTGGAAATTCTTTTGTATCCTTCTCCTGACTGATACCTTTCAACAATGAGAGCCCTTTGATGTTTTGTAAGCTCTCTGCGAACCATGGCTTTTGCTGTAGCAGGCAACTGAGTAAATGTCAGGAAAATCCTACTAAGATAGCTGAACTTTATTTGGGGTTAATCAGAGTCTCTTTAACTGACGGCAGGTGTGTACCCAAGAAGACTGAATGCTGTAATTAAATCAAAAGGTAGGTCAACAAAGTATTAGTTTAAGGGTGTGCACACTTATGCAACCAGATTATTGTACGTTTTTTATTTATATGTTTATCCCCAATATAATTGTTTGTTTTTCAATTGGATTGTAAAGGGGATAGATCACATTAAAGGTGGGAACATTTTTGAAATGATTTATTGTGGTCTCATATTTTTATATCACAAAAACCTGGCATGTTAACAGGGGTGTGTAAACTTTTTATATCCACTGTAGGTCTAGGCTCTGGCTGGGCCATTCCAAAACTTAAATTTTCTTCTGGTGAATCCATTCTTTTGTTGATTTGGATGTATGCTTGTGGTCTTTGTTGTGTTGAAAGGTGAAATTCCTCTTCATCTTCAGCTTTCTAGCAGATGCCTGATGGTTTTGGGCCAAAAATTACTGTTATTTGGAATTGGTCATAATTTCCTCCACTTTGACTAAAGCCCCAGTTCCAGCTGAAGAAAAGCAACCCCAAAGCATGATACTGCCACCGTCATGCTTCACCGTGGGGATGGTGTTCTTTTGGTGATGCGAAGTGTTGTTTTTGCGCCAAATGTATCTTTTGGAATTGTGGCCAAAAAGTTAAACCTTGGTCACATCAGACCATAACACATTTTTCCACATGATTTTGGGAGACATGATGTATTGTTTCGCAAATGTTAGCCGGACATGGATGTTATTCTGTGTAAGAAAAGGCTTTTGTCTTGCAATCCTACCCCATAGTCCAGACATATGTAGGATACGGGAGATTGTTGACACATGTAGTACACAATCAGTACTTGCCAGAAATTCCTGCACCTCCTTCAGTGTTCCTGTAGGTGTCTTAGCAGCCTCCCTGATGAGTTTTTGTCTTGTCTTTTCATCAATTATGGAAGGACGCCAAGTTTTTGTGATATAAAAAAACGAGACAATAATAAATCATTTCAAAACTTTTCCCACCTTTAATGTGACCTATAACTTGTACAATTCAATTGAAAAACAAACAAATCTGCTAGAGGAAAAAATATAAAAAATGTACAAGAAGCTGGTTGCATGAGTGTGCACACCCTTAAACTAATACTTTGTTGAAGCACCTTTGTTATGCTGTTTAGAATAAATACATATATGTGTGTGTGTGTGTGTGTGTGTGTGTGTGAATATATATATATATATATATATACACACATACACACATATACATATATATATTATTGAATAGTGCATTTATTTTATTGCTTGCCCACTATACAGACAAGTTTGGGCAACCTTACTGCTTAGACTGAATACACTGCCACTGTCTGACAACCACCAGGACCCCCCCAATCTATCAGTCCATTCATTCTCTCATTGGGCAATAGTTGGATCGAAAGGGGTCATCATTGAGACAGTCATTAAGGAGCGATTTGAAGTTTCGCTCCTTCCTTGAGCCTACTCACATGCACCTGGCAGGGAGCCAGGGGAGATATGGAATGGGCTAACCACTAACGATATCTCCCCCACTTCTATAAGGAGTGTTCTCTCCAAGCAGCCCTCCCACTTTCTTGCAACATGAGTGATGATTTCCCCAGTCTCCTCCTGGGGAAATGACATCACAAGGTATTCCACAAATGAATACAAACTTCTCCCTCCACCTGGGAGAGGTGAGTGGGCCATGCTCTTTAACTCCTCCCCTTCCATGTCTGCCTCCTCCATTGCCGGGGCTTTTAGTTGAATCCTGGCCACCTGGTCAAAGTCAGGGCACTCTCTCTCTCTGTTTCCTTTGTTGATATATTTTATTTATGCTTACATGTTCTGCACTTTGTTCACATGCAGCATCATTCCCACTCCTCTCCAAAAGAAACCTGTCGGCATTTTGAATTTCCTGGGAACAGACTACTTTTCATAAGTACTGACTACACTCCATTTAAAATTAATTAGTAAATTGAGAGGCACTCACTGAGCTGTAATTTGTTATCTCTGGCTGTATATCCTTCGCTCCAACCTTGTTTATGTAAAGTGGTGTATTTGCTCACCCTGGTTTTCTTGTGAAAATAGATTTAAGGGGCTTTTATCTCACTGAACCGGAACAATGTAGTTTTATCTGTGATTGCAGCACACTGCTTTTCTAATGTTAATGTTTTTGTAGAAGTCATGTTAACACTATACAGTAAGAACTGGGTAACTGTCACTTGTTTCAACCTTCACCCTGGTTGTTCTTGAGTGCAACTACCCGCAACTTTACTGTGAATTTTGCAGTTTTGATCTTTGACATTTCTGATAGAGTATATGTTCCATGGAGTTTGAGGGACAAAATCTTAGGTAGACAATAATTTGAGTTTTATGCTTCTGAACTGCAGTTGCCGTTTGACTGTATTATGTTTAGTTCCTGACGGCTGTGGATGTGGGCGGGAACTATCTTTGTCCTCTGGCATTTTCTCTTTCTACATGAGTATGTGACTATGGAGTTTATACATTTGATGGGGTAGTGGGGGTCAGATATCTCACATGGATGTGCAAGGGGTTTATCACTATAAATATAATGCTCAGTTTTGTACTCATGGACTTTTCTGATGCATCAGTGTCACTTTCTCCATGATAGAGGAACAAGATATTGCTGATTGCTCTTCAATTATGAATTACTTTTCCACATCCTATTCCCACCCAGTGCAAAGACCTTCATGTTTACAATTAAGTTAACCACAACACTACCTTTTCTGGTGCAGCTTTTTCTGCTCAGTTGCCTGCCAGTCATCAGCCATCCATAAACAACTGTCTCATTCATTGATCAGCAGACAGGTTTGTTGAGAACTTCACCCCTATGTCCCCACCACATGCGCCCCAAAGCATTCCTACTACCTGTCCTCCACCTATTATCTCCAAACAGCAGGTCATAACCACTCTCTCTAAGGCCAAAAACACAGCCTCTATAGGATCTGATAACATCACAGGCTGCATACTAAATAGTCTAAAACAGAAGTTAGCAATACCATTGGGTACTCTATTCAACCACAGCCTAAGCAGTAGTTTTGTCCCAGCTAAATGGAAAACAGCAACTGTCATCCCCTTGCACAAAGAGGTATATCAACCAACCCTGGGAACTATAGACCCATAAGCCTAACCAGCCTTATTTGCAAGACCATGGACAGAATCATGATGGACCTTATCAACAAGGATATAGGAGACCTTCAAACTCTTGACCTGACCCAGTCTGGTTTTGTTAAAGGGAGATTCTGTCTGTTGAACCTGGTAGGCTTCTTTGAGACCATCACCAAAGCCCTGGATGAAGGCAAATATGTCTATACGGCATATCTAGACTTATCCAAGGCCTTTGACACAATCTTCCTCTTAGGCATCAATGAAAAACTCACCCACTTGGGTAGCAACCCATACACTGTCAGGTGGGTTGCAAACTGGCTCACCGACAGAGCACATAGTCAAAGTTGGGGACATACCTCTCAACCATACCGAATTCCTCAGTAAATACTGATTTTGAGGGCAAAATATTGGAGTCCCACGAATTCCTAAGTGGCCCCTTTAATTTCTGAATATCCCAGGTTTTTTTTGGGACGAATTTGTTCCTGACGTTATCAGGTGCAGGGCGTGCAAGATGACATCAGCTTCATGAGGCAGACAGACAGCAGGGCGTGCAAGATGACATCAGCTTCATGAGGCAGACAGACAGCCTGGTAGAATGCCTAGTCATTCATTAATTTAATTTAACATGCTGCAGAGTCAGACAGGTCCACGTATTTTTCAGGGAGTGCACAGCACATCTTTCTTCCTCCAGGTAAGAAAAAGACTGTAACTGGAGCTTTACCCTTTATGCTCGCTGCATCGTCTTATCTGTAAGAGAAACCTTCTTTGGGCTTATGAGCTTATTGTCTTATGTACGAGCGAAACGAGAAACAGCAGTCTGCATTTGTACTTAATTCTGTTAAGCTAAAACGAGAAATGTCAGTGTCTGCAGCTGTGCAGCTTTTACTTTGTACTTAATTCTGGTGTGTTTTATTTTGCTTGCTTACTTTCTTGCAGTCTGCATTTGTACTTAATTCTGTTGAGCTGAAATGAGAAACGGCAGAGTCTGCAGCTGTTTTACTTTGTATTTATTTATTTATTTCCAGTTTGATGACCGGGGAGGTCCACTGGGCTCAAGGAGCCCATTTTCAGTGGAGGCCAGGGGAGAAAAGCTCCATATTACATAGCAAAAATAAGCAAAATGTAATATTACATAGTAAAACTTAGTAAAGTATAATCATAAAATAGGGGAACGTACATACATACTTATTAGAGACAAGTTGTACAGAGGAAGTAGATCATGTGTGCAAGGTTATAAATAACAATTGTAAATCATTTGAACATAGTTATAAAAACTGGCATTTGTAAATACAGGTTTCCATAAAAAGGGTGAATAAAGGTGGAAAGTACATTATTTAAAATGTATAGATTCAGGATATTAATGTTTAGATTCAGGATATTAATGTATAGAGAGAGGCAGTTATGAAATAGAAAACGTGGAGTGCATACATTACAGTTTAGGATACGGAAGCGTTGATGTTCTTCATTAAATAGCATCAAAATTTATGAGTTGGCAGTAGACAGGATCATTTCCAGATGGGGGAGAGAGAAGACAGATAGTAAACTATTTATAACATATACATTCAAGATACAGATGTTAAATTACGTTATATAAAGAGTGAGGCTGCTGTTTTAGGTAATCAGTATGGAGTAGATTAACTTGTAGTAGAGTCATTAGCAGGTTAGGTGGGTAGAGTGCAACTGCATTTCCTATTTTGAATGAGGTGGAAATGGAGCTAGGCTTTAAAGTGTTCAATGTTTTCAGGAATTCTTAGAGTGGGAGGGAGAGAATTCCATTTTTTTTGCTAAGGAAAAGGATAGGAGAAGCTGACCAGCGGGATGGTTTGGTTTGTGTACAGAAATTAGATTTTGGTGGGCAGATCTTAGAGTTCTGTGAGGGGTGCATGATGATAAGATGTCTGTTAGACCTGGGCATCTAGCTGGTTTAAAAATTAGTTTGTGTGCTGTAGTGAGTTGGAGGTAGTTAATGTAGTCAGGAAGTTCTAGCCAATTTAGCAGGTGGAGAGATGTACACTGGTGGGAGGAGTATTTGGATTTAGTGGCGAATTTTGAGATTTTGTTAAAACAGATTTCCAGTTTGGAAGAGATAGAGGAAGACAGGTTGGTTAGAAGGGGAGCACCGTACAATAGTGATGGTAGTAAGTAGATAGTGGCGAGTGTTTGTCTTGTAGAAGGAGAGAGAAAGTGGGAGTTTCTGTACAGCATGCCAAGTTTCTGATGTGTTTTCTTAATATTTAGTTGAATATGAGTATCGAATTTTAGGTGTTAATCAATAGTAACCCCAAGAAGTTTAGCAGAAGCAACAACTTCTGTGGTAGAGTTGGCACGGCTGATAATACTGAAAGTGTGTTTGTCAAGAGGGAGGGATTTTGAGGGAGAGAAAAGTAGAATTTTAGATTAGCTGGCATTTAGACAGAGGTGATTTTGAAGCATCCAGTTCTCAGTAGTTGAGAAGGCGATTTGAGTTTTTGTTTGGAGCTCTGGGAGGTTAGACGCAGAGCAGACTAAATTTGAGTCATCTGCATATTGTACTATCTTAGTGTTTGGAATGGCTGCATGGAAATCATTAATGAATATATTAAAGAGCATTGGACCGAGTATGGATCCTTGGGGTACCCCAGTCAGGGTGGGTAGGAAGGCTGAGGTGCCAGTTTGCCATTTCACTGCCTGAGATCTGTCAGTGAGATAGCTACTGAACCAAGATAGGGTATTTTGAGAGAGATTACGGTTAGAAATGTGGTTCAGGAGGTGGGAATGGAAGACTGCATCAAACGCCTTGGAGAGATAAAAGAGGACTGTGGATACAATTTCTCCAGAGTCACGGGCGTAGTTTATTATGTCTAGGTAAGAGAGCAGAGCAGTTATTGTACTGTGGCCAGGACGGAAACCATGTTGTATAGAAGTGAACAGTTGATTATTGGTAAGGAAAGGCATGAGCTGCAGGTGGATGCATTTTTCAAGAATTTTTGAGATTGGGGAGAGAATGGCTATAGGTTGGAAGTTTGATTTTGATATGATTATTTTTGCCACCTTTGTGGAGGGGTAGGATAAAGGCAGCATGCCACAGTTTGGGGACATAAGATTCCTGTATGGATCTATTAATGAGAATGCTAATGGGGATCGCAATACCATCAGCTGCAAGTTTTAGGAATAGTGAGGGGATATTGTCAGAGGCGTTGGAGCATGGCTTAAGTTTAGACAAAAGTTTTTTTTATGTATGAGGTGGAGATGGGCTTGAGTTGAAATATGGGAGGATTGCTAGGGATAGAAGGTTGGGTAGAGGTTAGGGGAGGGGTTGTGATTTGGGAAGGTCTTGGTGAGTTCTGCTATAGAGTTAGTAAAGAAGGAGTTGAATAGAGTGGCTATTTCTGGGTCAGTTTTGCTGGTGTCAGGGCAAGGATTATGTTTGGTACCTGGGTTCAGAAGAGAGTTGATGGAGTTCCAGAATTGTTTAGGGTTTTTGGAATGATTAGCCTGGAGTTTAGTATAGTAGGATTTTTTATCTTTTATAATGTATTTTTTGGCTAGGTTGCAGAGTTGCTTATATTTAAAAAGGGTGTTAGGGTGCTAACTGTGGTGGTAAAGTTTCCAGGTCTTGTCTCTTTGTTGCATAAGTGTTTTAGTATATTTAGTTAGCCATGGGGCGGAGTTGGGTTTTATACGTTTTGTTCTTGGTGGGGCTTGGGAGTTCAAGGTATTTAAGAAGGTTAAGATGAAGAAGTCTACAGTGTTATCTAGAGGAAGAGTTTTTAGACTGTCCCAGTTTGTTAGTCTAAGGGAATTGGAAAAAAGTTGTAGGGTTAAAGTTTGTGAAGTTTCGAGTCTGGATATATTGGTGTAGGTGAGGGGCGGAGGGGCTTGCTCTATGGATGAAGGCTGGCAAGTGGTCACTCATGGAGTCTGGTAGGATGCCTGTGTGTGAGATTTTATTTGGGTGGGAGACTAGCATCCAGTCAAGAGTGGAGCCTGGGGGATTGTATTTATTGGGCCTGGTAATGTCATTCATAAGTTGTGTGAAATTGTATAGACTGATGGATATGGAGGGATTATTGGAATTAATTTTGTTCCAGTCAATGTTCACATCCCCTAATATGTATGTCTCAAGTGTAATATTAGTTGTGTCCCACAGAAGAATTTCTTCAAGAGTACTGGTGTTGTTTCCAGGGGGGATATAGAGGACCATAACACAAATGCTTTTATGGTAATTCATTTTGAGTATTCCTATGACTAGTTCAGCGTTATTGAACTGGGGAATGGGGTTTTGGTAGGGAGTGACACAGAGTAGACTAGAGTAAATTAAGGCTAATCCTCCTACTTTCTTATTTTGGCGGTCATATCTGAGTGCTTGAAACCCGGGGGGGGGGTAGGATTTCAGAGTGAGTAAAGTGGGGTTTTAGCCATGTCTCAGAGACTGCTACTATGTCTGGTTGGGTATGGTATAGCCAAACATGGAAGTGGGATATTTTGTTTTTTAAACTCTGGGCATTAATGGTAAGTAACCTGAGATATTTATGGTTGGTAATATTGGTTGCAATTGGGGGAGTGAAACTGGAGTGAAAGGGGGAAGGGAATTCTGGTGTACAGCAGTCTGCATTTGTACTTAATTTTGTTAAGATGAAACGAGTGCAAGAAACGGCAGTCTGGCAGTTGTACTTAATTCTGTTAAGCTGAAATGAGAAACGGTAGCTGTTTTACTTTGTACTTAATTCTGGTGCGTTTTACTTTACTTTGCTTGCATTGAGAAGTATCATTTGCTTGCATTGACAAGTGGCAAGTGTATTGCTTTTCTTATGTGCTTTGCTTTGATAAGAGAAACAGCAGTGTCAGTGTACTGCTTTGAGAAGAGAAGTGTCAGTGTATTGCTTTGCTGTGTGTGTGTGTGTGTGTGTGTGTGTGTGTGTGTGTGTGTGTGTGTGTGTGTGTGTGTGTGTGCGTGTAATGCCCCAGTTAGGTATAACTAGTGGTAAGGGTTACTCAGACTCAAACCCTGTACCTTAGGTACAAGGAGTAAGAGCCTAAATTCTCTAACCATACCACCACCACTTGATTCAAGGAGTTAAGTCCATAGTTCTCTACTGTCCAAAGTTTTACAGAATGTCTGGAATATGTGGCTCATACTTTTGGTCTGTTCCTCATACAATTTGTGGTTTCCCAGCAAATCAGTGAGAACTGAATTCATTAAATAATATAGCCATTTAAGTTTCAGTCTTCTTATCTTTCAGGAAATGCATGGTAACACAAAACATTTTATTCTAGCAACGTTTCTAAGATGATTATACAAGCAATGTTTAAAATGTGTCTCTGGTTTTGGGCCATTGCCCCCCCCCATACATTTTGCCAGATTTCTTGTGCTACATAGATCTTCAGGGGGAGAGAAGTTTAGTGCTGCTTATGTCAAGTCTGTTTGTGTTGTTACTAGCATAAGAGGTAGAATACTTGCTTTCGATGCAGAAGGCTGTGGGTTCTACTCCCACAGTATGTAGATGATCTGCTGATATTGTATTGTGTTGTACATTTAAAGGGAGCAGATACTGCAGTCCTGAGAATGTCCTCTTTGGCAGAGATACCTAGTGACTATGAACCTGTAATCAGTTTGCCATCCATTCCCTATTGCAATATTACTAGCTTAGCATTTTTCAATGTAACATAGGCAGTTTATTCCTCAAGGGCAACATGAACTTTATTTGTAGATGAAACAATGAAATATAAAGTTGTTTGCTAGCAGCAAGCTCTTCATTAGTTACAGATCTGTTTAATGTGGAATTGTTTAGATGACTTTTACTTCTGCAGAGGTTGTACACATTTACTGATACTGGTGGACTGTAGAAGTTTGAGTAGACTTTTATGATGGAAATGTTCTGAACTGGGCAGTTTTGTCATTGCTTCATGCATTTTGTTTAATTGCTTACTGGAAAAATGTTCAAAACAATAAATTTAAAATGCGCTCTAACAAGTGTGCTGAATTATACAAGGAATATGATTTAATACAATCAGGAAGGTGCATCAAAGAGCATGTGGATGTTTCATGTGCAAGGGGCCTACGATTTGAAAACTGCCCAAAGGTAATCTTTGTCTGCCACTGGCCAAATGCATTTTCTTTGAATGTTTGTTTCAATGCTGTTTCAATGAATGTGAGTTTCAAGGGCAGAGAAGTTTTAATGCTAAGTCTATTTTCATTGTGAGACTGTATTGCTTTGTTTAGCAGATGTCTATTAGTGTTTGTGCTGTAAAATGTAAAATAAAAGTTTTAAATGAAATCCAAATAATCATTGTAAAAGTAAATAAGTATGCACATTACAGTGTTTATGGTAAATGCGGCGAAAAAGCCAAGTAATGGGACATTGGAATGGCTGCAGGGGGGAGGGGTGTGTATGGGGGAGGCCCCATTTGACCATGATTTTGTGTGGGGGAATGGGCGGCAAACTCAAAGACAACTCTGGGAGGCACAAACTCTAGCTACTCCACTGATCAGTAGGCCATGGAGAATGACTTTTGGGGGTCCTAGCAAACTATAATATTCTTTTGCTAAGATTAGAATATTGCCGACCATTAAATGCCCTACTTTTAACCACAAAACCCACATACTGCAAGTCACCAAAAACAAAATCTCATAAGTAAGGGCATTGCTTCTACAGCAAAAGAGGTTATAATCCCCCTGTACTCGTCCCTCATAAGGCCAATAATAGAGTACAATGCTCCCTTTTCTATGTACCTTACCAGACACCTGCAGCAACTGGAGAGATCTCAAAGGTTTCTCACAAAGAAAATTCAGGGTCTTCAGCGCATGTCATAAATGGACAGATTGAAATCACGGTCACTGTACTCTGTATAGCATAGACTACTTAGAGGCTACTTGTGCCTGGCATACAGAGCAATCTCTGATCCTACCCTAATGGAAATGTCCAAAAACAAGCAAACAGAGGACAACCACGTCGATAAAAGTACCATAAAACTTTATTTCCACAGATCAGATGAAGGGCATATGGCCTGAAAGCACTCATCTGTGGAAATAAAGTTTTATGGTACTTTTATCGATGTGGTTGTCCTCTGTTTGCTTGTTTTTGGATATTCGTGGATCTGCTACGTACAGAGGACTTTGGTGCAAGAGACTGTTTTTTCTCAGCTTTGTGTATACCCTAATGGAAATGCTGCACATCCGTACGTCAAATGGGACAAGATTCATTCGCTTTAGGGATCTTAACCTAGCCTGTGACACCAATAAGACTTGCTGGAGAGACAGATATGTCTCCCAGAAATTGCCACTCCTCTGGAACAAACTACCAGTTCAAGTCAAACAGAGCCGCTCAATGAAGCGCAACTTGGATGAGAGGCTGGGAAAATGCAAATTTAGCCTGGGGGTTTCACCTGTGTTCCTCTTGGATAGGGGCAGCTGCTGCTGATCTTGATCTGCATGCAAACATAGACTATATCGCTAGATCTAATACAGAACAAGGGTTAAACATGGCTAGGCTTGTAAGGGCCCTAGGGCCATTAGCCTAGTAACCTCCTATGATCCTATGTCAGCATGGTTTTATATCAGGTAAAAGCACTCATGCAGTTTTAATAGCCTTAACTGATTCAATTTAAATTTTCTGCTGTGGAACAAGGGTTTCTTACAGGCACACTGAAGCCTTTGACATGGAAATGCGCAAGATTCTGCCAGATTCTGTGCCATGTTTAGGCTTTGAAAAAGGTGTCATTAGATCTTTTAAAAGCTATCTTTCAGAAAGACACTTATTTGTCCAGGTCAGAACAGCTTTATCCTTTACAGTTAGACTAAACTTAGGCTCAGCAAGGATCTACCGTGGGCCTCCTTTGTATTTTTCATTTATTTAACTAACTTACTGCCTAATATCTTACTTCTATAAAACACACTCTTTGTGCAGATTATATTACCTACAGGACATCTGCTTCACACTGCTGAATGCTATTAATTTAGCAATCTGCTAAACTGGTTACAAAAGAAGCACTTAGTTCTTAACTGGAGTAAAATTAAAGCAATACTGACATTCCCTTTAAAGTGCAGGTATTGCTAAATGAAAACTAGCTTATGTTTTACAACAAAACATTAAATTAGTGACTTCTGCTAATTCCAAGATAAACAAACTGGATGCCTGACCCACAGAAAAAAATAACAAATGCATAAACTTTTTTGTCTTAACAGGATGCTTCATCAAATGCTGAAAATGATACTACATAACTTCCAAGTCTAAATACTCACGTGACAACAGAAATCAAATCAGACTCTAGCATTTATAAACCAAATTAAGTGGTTTTCAAAAAGTGAAGTATAATAAATTTAAAAACCTTTTATATGTTATTTAATTTCTGCTGCTCCTTTTTAAAAACTGGATGCATGAAATCCATATCAGCATAGATATACTTGCATTTTTGTGCTTTAAAACAAGGATGCATGCCCATTTGTGTTAGCGAGTGTTTGCTGCCCAGCTTTTATGAGCATCACTCTGATATTATTTCGGCATTTTTTTCTATCACTCAGCATCATCATACAATTGTATTTAATATGTACGATTGCATTTATTCAAACTTGTACTAAGATATATGATATATTACATTACTGTTTTGCTCTGGCCTTGGCCTGCAACTGTAATCGGGGACATGTAGGAAGTTTAGGATAGCTGCTGTGATTATTACTATTATTTTTTTTTTGGGGGGCGGTGAGCTTAAATATTTCAGGTATAGAAATAAATTTCTTGTTTCACTGTTATTGTGAGAATGGGTGGATCACTTCTTGTGGGACTTTTTATTTATTTAGTTAGTTAGTTATCCTTTTTTGACTAGGTTAGTCCCACTTGGTCAGTGGCTTCTTTTCAGAGGGAGACATGAGGTGTTACGTATACCATGAGGGAAAATTCGGCCAGGGGATTGAGGAATGTCATTCTACTATTTTCAATAGTGTCACAGAGTCATTTACATCTGTCTGACTTCCTACCAGCTCGATTAGTTGAGATCATCCAACATTAAGTAGCTGAAAAACACTGGAAACATCAGCCACAAAGCATCATAGAAAATGAAGAAGTCTACATCACATGGGATCACCCATTACCCACAGTTCAAAAGATAGATGTCAGAAAACCAGATATAGTGGTCCATGAAAAGAAGACAAAAGTAGCATTGATCACTGAAATCGCTATACCCAGTGACTTCAGTGTCTTGTGTACAGAGAGACACAAAGTCATAAAATATCAGGATTTACAGGCAGAAACGAGAGCAATGTGGAAGAAAGATACCCAGACAGTTCCAATAGTAGTAGGAGCAACTGGTGTTATATAAAAGAATCTACAATTGTATTTAAATATGTTAGCAATACAAGTAACTCTGTACAAATTGCAGGAATCATTATTGGGTACATTGTGGGTGCTGCGAAGAGCACTTCTGGCTGACATCAAAGACTGAAACAATACTAATTTCACGAACATTAATCATACTTTGACTTAGGAATGGGATCCATTCCCATCATGGTATTAGAAACCCAAAAGACTTGGAGAAATTAAAAAAGGGAGAGATCATCCAAACATTTTTTCAGGTTTTTGTTAAGCACTTTCTGATTTTTTTTTAATTTCTAAATTGTTTACATTGTAGGAGTGGAATGATTATTTGGATTTTTGAGGAAGTGTCAATATACATGTTTTTGGTATTTTTATTTATAGAGAAAAAATCAGGTACAGACAGAGAGGATACCACTTACTGGCTAATATTTTGGCTTATTGAGATACACAAGTACATCCTAGTCGGATTACTCTGCTTACATTTTGTATCATTTTGCCACTCTGTTTTTTACACTTGCATTTTGGAGTGATAGCATTCTACAGTCCTACTGGAAGTGGGAGGGGTTATGTTATTAGATATGCAAATTTCATGCTAATTATATACCCAGATTTTTTGGACAGATGTAACTACTTTTCAAGAGCTTTCTTTTATCAAAAGTTTTGGTGTCTGCAGGTTAAGCAGCATGCACCCCTGTTAAAGGGAAACAAACCTACAGCACTCCAGGTGCTCTTGGGTGTGTACTTGCAGCTGACTTAACAATTCATGTCATTTTACAATTTAACATTGCAAAGTTTCTGCTTCCTGAGTGGGACAGAGCAGAAAGCCTGTAACATTTAAATATAAAGTTAATGGGTATTGGTGTGGGTATGCCATTGTGAAAGGAGAAGCTGAAGTTTCAATCAGTGGAAATGTGAGATTTTTTCTTGTTAAAGATGCTGGCAGAGATCAGCTGGAAAGTTTGAGTAGTTGAAGGATCGGGACAAAGCTAGAATAATGAGGTATGGGTTGTGGTGTGGGGGTGGGAGGACAAAGGCCAAAAATTTGGGACAAATTTTAAATATCACTCTAATTTACTTAAAATGTTAATAGAACAGCACTTGCACATCAACATGCATTTTCTGGCCAATAAGAAGTATGAAACTTTACTGTCTGATACTAACGACTGACTGTAATCCTCACTGATTTACTAGAAAATGAAAACTTTTATGATGGACATGGAAAAAAAATATCAGGCAAAAAAGGAAGTGCTGAGAGGTATGCTGGACAGCCTTTCAAGACCAAGACAAACTATAAAACAATCTTTATGTATAAAAACAAACTCAGTCAACTGAGATATGCGCAGGCAAAGTAGCTATCATTGCTGGGGCTTGCCTCTGAAGGAATATAAGCAGCTGCTGTTTGTTCATTTTTCTGGCTTTGTGATTTGTGTGAAGACACTTTGAATACTTTAATGAGAGGAAACTGTCTCGAGCAAAAGTGAAATACCTTACACAGACATCCTCTTTTATAACAATAAGATGTTTGAACTGTATAAGTGTTGGGTGGGGGTTGGAGCTGTTTGGATTTAAGTAACTGACTGAGTAGTCTCATTTTGGCTTTGCAGGATTAGTGTGCAACTGTGTGAAGTAAAATGGACTACTTAACTGGACATGTAGGTACAACTGGTGCTGTCTGTGATATAAATGATGAGGAATAATGTATAATCATTATTCTGACTTTGCATTACTAATGTGATTTGTGTGAATCAACATGGAATAATTTAATATGTAACTATAAGTACTTATTGAGGGCTATCTGAATGAAAGTAACTAACTCTCTTATCATTTGCTTAAACAGTAATCTCTCTTCCTCTATCTCTCAAAAAAGGCATAAAATGAGTCAAAGAACATTCAGGCCCTTATAGGTTATGGCGACTTGATGCCCTCCACATTCCAAGGCTGTATAAGTAGATTTTGACATAGGCTCAGTAGTCACCACTGCCCTGACCTCACCTAGTTTAAAACCAGCCTTGCTCATAGGTGTGCACAGAAGAACATCATAGCTTGTGTATGTAGAGGGGAGGGGTGAGGCTGATGTCATTATTTCTTTAATTTTCGTTCTAAACCTCAAAGGTGTGCACAGGTTACTTTATCTTGTGTTGAGCTGTTAACATTATGGTAATTATTTCTTTACCTTTCTTTACAACGATGGTCAATGAAGACTGTATGGGAGCTGTATACAGCCTAGTTGTAACAAGATGGAAATCTGTAATCATACTTTTCACTTTCTTCACAATTAAACATCAGATGCATATATAAGTGGCTGTCTTTTTGGGGAGAGCAAAGAAGCATGCTGTTTATATATGTCCTTCAGAAATAGGTTAAGCTATGCTATGTTCTGTTTTGTTTTTTTTTTTTTTCAGTTTTGTCCCAGTCTGACATCAGAGAGGTACACAGACACCTTCTGGGGGAAGGGGTAAGGCCACTTGCTATAGGACAGCAGCAACTTTAAATATATGGCTGTGGGAATTTGTCCCTTAATGTTCATCCCAGTCTAATAGCAGAGGGCAGTACACAGAAAGTGATCTTTTTTTTTTTTTGTGGTAGTAGGCAGGCAGGTAGGTTCTATTGCCAGATACTATTTATGTATGCGCACAAGTATTTATCTTCTCAGTTTATTTTAAGCTATTATCTTATCAGCTTTGAGCATTAACCCATGGAAATAACTTATTTCTTTCTTGAAATAAAGACTGTAAGACTGATTTTTTTTCTTTACCTGTGATTTTTGTTCAGACCATTACTGGATCAGATGATTGGAAAAAAAGCTCTAAATTCAACACAGATATACCCCCAAGGCCTGTGGGGGTCTAGTGGCCCCCAGATAACAAGCTTAATTCAGTTATGTTATTCACAGGTATTACAGTGTAGTCTTGATCAGTTATGAGTGTGTTGAAAGAATGCAAGAAAAAGCAAATTTGAAAAGCAAGAATGAATTTCTTTTTTTAATCATAATTTCAGTTCATGGCATCTTTGGATGAAAAGGATGTTTAAAAAACTCTAAACTGCACCTCAGGGCATCTATAATGCCTCTGGCATATGGAGGCCTTGCAGCCTCTAGATCACAAACTTAATGCAGTTATTTCCTCTACAGTTATCAGAGTGCAGTCTTGTCTAGTTTGGATGTGTTGACTGACTGAATAAATTCAGGAAAAAACTGAAGAGTAAGGCAGACTGTGTGAAAGGAAGAAAAATTAAACTAGATAGAATGGATTGGCCATGCCCACCATGTAGTGGGGCTCTGGTTGATATTTGTGTGTGTGTGTGTGGGGGGGGGGTGCAATGGGCTGCATCATTGTGCCATGAATCCCTTTGCCTAGGATGCCATTTCACCTAAGGCTGGCCCTGCTCTCTGTGATAATAATATACCATAAATCTCTTTTACCCATTCTTTTTGTAGTCTTTTGGCACAGTTATACAAATTATGTATATTTGGTTTCTATTACAATTTCCTTTTAACTGTTGTATCTGTTAGTTGTTCCCCACAACTGCCAACCATTACATAAATTTCATCCAGTCATAAGGATGGTCTTCCAATATTTACCATTCAACATAAAATAATACCATTACAAATTTAAGAGTAGGTACCATTCTTTACCATTCTAACATTTTACTCTCCCAAATGTTGTGTGCTGCATTTTTATTTAATAAAGCCTTCTACCCATTTCCAAATGTTGTGTGCTGCATTTTTATTTAATAAAGCCTTCTACCCATTTCCAAATGTTGTGTGCTGCATTTTTATTTAATAAAGCCTTCTACCCATTCCCAAATGTTGTGTGCTGCATTTTTATTTAATAAAGCCTTCTACCCATTTCCAAATGTTGTGTGCTGCATTTTTATTTAATAAAGCCTTCTACCCATTTCCAAATGTTGTGTGCTGCATTTTTATTTAATAAAGCCTTCTACCCATTTCCAAATGTTGTGTGCTGCATTTTAATTTAATAAAGCCTTCTTCTACCCGTTATTGTGCTGCTCGTTATTGGAGAGACCCTTCCAAATGCCTTCTGTTGTTTTATTAGTTTACTTTTGGTGCTGGTCTTCATTTTCTACTGTTTTAAATGTTCTATGTCCCTTTTTACACATTAAACCTAGATTTCCCACAGTAAAGAAAAGGCCAATGTATTTAATCTTGTTTCCTTACTTCTGGCACTGAAAAAACTAGAGACATACAAATTACTATTAGCAAAACAAATGTCCAAAACACAAACACACACAAAAATCAAATCTACGTTTCGTATTTCTCCCATTTTTCAACTTTCTCCTCTACTTTATTTGGTATATCTTCCCATTTTTTTATCATACTACTCAAATAATGCATTACCTCCAAGTATCTTTACAAATCTGCATACTTTCCTGTATCAATATTTATTTATTTATTGTTTGTTAACCAGGTTGGTCCAGCTGGGCTTCTGGCCCTTTTTCAGTGGAGACCCGAGGAGAAAAGCTCCAGTACATAGTACAAAAACAGAAAGTCACAACATTACAAAATACAGAAAGTCACAACATTACAACAGACAAGATAAGTTACATAGTACAAACTGTACAGAAATCACAGTTTTACAATAAAATATATGTTACATTACATTTAAGAGAATGTCAGTTTGAGAATATGTGTAAGATAAGCCAGAATATATTGAATATTTACAGAATAAAAATACAAATGTTCACATTTTTCTTTAACACAGCCATCTTTTTGCACTTAAAAGGTTAGACTTTATTTTTCTACTATTCTTACAAATGTATTCCTTAACATATATTCTTGTATCATTTGTAAACACATCGACATCAATTGTTGTTTCTTCTCTGTTTTTAAACCTTATCTCTTTTCCTTGTTTTTTCTCAATTCAACCAGTGATATAAAAGGTATATAACAAAGGGCTTACAGAACATCATTGTGAAGACCTGCTTTTCTTAAAACAGCCTCTGTCATCCTCCCATTGACTAATAATTGCAACACTATAATGTTAAATTAATCAAATATTCCAATTCTTCACTTACCCCCATATCTTTCAAAACATCTTTCAAAGTCTTATCATCCATTTCGTCAAATGTGTATTTCTGGTGTAAACCAAGAACTTTTTCTTGTCCTAAAGTAAGATCTTAGATTTAACATGTTTTCCAGAACATTCCTTCTTGCCATAGCACTTAATTGCTTTCTTAAAACAGAATCTGCAAACATTTTATAATGTACAGTCATTATACTATTTTTTTCTCCACAGAGTTAACAAGTCCCAATTTTTGGTATTAATATCACCAAAGCTTTAGTCAAGCCTCCCATATGTCACATCGAAAATGTCCTGAAATACTTCAAATAAAAGTTAACTAAAATATACCTCACCTAGCATGCCATCACCCTCCACTGCCTTTCATTCTTTTAATTTACCATACTAGCTTTAATTTTTGTTTTAGACTGTTTCAGTAGCACATTTCCTCTCCAAATCACTTTCCCACCAAACCATTCCATTTGTATACTTAACTAGTTCACAATATAACTCATCTTGACCAATTTCTACTTTCTATTTTCAGTTTCATTTATTAACTGAACTCCCATGTCTTGGTCTTTTTTAAATGCTTGACCCACATATTCTACTGGTGGTGTCTTTAAATCTTCTTAGCTCTGTACCTTATTCCAATACATTACTTTTTGTTTCCATTATTTCTCAATTCTGTATCATCTCTTTTTTATTTATACTTTATAGCTATCATACTCCTGTTATAGTATCTTAAGCAATGTTCTATTCTTTAATTTTAAACATGTAACAAATTCATTATTTTCTTTCATATCCTACACGTTACCTGCAAATCTAGTTGTTTATTAAGAAACTTTTACCTTTCAATACTCAGATCAATACTCAAATATAAGCATTCCTTTATTTTAGTTTGTCTCTTCATAAACAAGTTCACATCTTTATTAAATTCTTAAACACTCCAGTCATCCCTTTATTTCTTTTATCCACAGTTTCCACCTCTGAACCTCCCAACTTAATTACAAAATATGTAGAGCCAAGATGTTTCAATTTCACATCCTTAAATTTGTTACTAAACACTAATGAATGAACTATCTTTTGCTTCTGCACAACATACAAAATCCTAAGCTTCTTCTATGTTACATTAGTTAAACCAAATACTTTAATCACATCTTCTGATATCAAGGAGTTACTACAAACTTGCTTTAAGTCATGCCTGTTACCTACTTCATCTGTATTTTTGTTTCCATTCAGAAAAATCTTATTCCTGCTTAAGAAAAACTTTAACTAATTTCTAATGCTTAGCCCTTATGGCTTTTTTTAACTCTCCTTATGCATTTGCTTATATAAACAAATCCCCCCCCCTTTTATATCCACAATTAATGCTCTACCATGCTATAATCCTCATACCGTATCACCCTTACTTTCCTTTTACTTGTATAGCGACCTCCTTCAGGAGTTTATTCAGCTACTGATAGACTTGCAGTATCCTCTCACTTTTCCATTGTGTTTCTTACCCTTATATGTTGTCACATGCAGCTCCTGCAAAAAGATGGCTTCCTCTTCACTTTCTTTTAAAACCTTGAATATCAATTTGTCATACTCTCTATGCTTCCCTAACTTTAAAACACCTAATTTTATTATTGATATACCACATAGCTTCTGACCAGCCTAGTGACATACAGTGATAAAGCCCTGACTATGACCCAGGTGACATATGGTCGATTAGCAGTTCAGGTGACTGACAGTGTTAGCAGGGAGGATGGACTGTGCCTATCTTGAGAGAAGAGGGAGTTGGTTTTCCAGCCAGCTTTGCCTGTCACTCTGGTGGTGAAAGGTTTAGGTCTCACAAATCACTGAAACAATAACCTGTCTGAGAGGGGCATACACAGTGGCTATGCAAGCCAGTGATACCAGCTCCAATACCTTGCATGCATGGGCTAGTGGAAAACTGGGTAGCTCCTGCAGTGACACAAGTGTGTGTGTGTGTGTGTGTGTGTGTGTGTGTGTGTGTGTGTGTGTGTGTGTGTGTGTGTATGAGAGAGCATCACCAGAGGGAGGTGGGGGGTTAAGACTAACAGAAAAAGTTTTTTGACTACTGGGATTCCAATGACAGCACAGGTGTCCCTCAATGTCTGCCTGGATGATGGCCTCCTGTACAGGATGTCACCAAGGGAGATCTGTAGGGGGATCCCACACCACCAAAGAATGAAGGGGTACATGTACAACTGGGGAGGCTTGATGCATGGCTAGGAGAAAAAATACAAAAAAGTATATCATATAATTTTCCCTAATGTCCTGCAGGCTTTCCAATTAATTTTCACTTTCTGTTTTTTATCCTCTGCTTCTTCACTTTTCTCCCCTTGTAATTCCTGATACAAAGAACACTTTCCCTTCTTTTAAGCATGTTCTTCTTTTCCAATATCGTAAATGAGTATTCCATTTTCTAACTTTCTATCTCACTTTTTTATTCCTTATCTGCTTTTCTTTCTCTTTCCTCCTATTCTTCACTCACATCATCTTTCCTTTCTTATAATATCAGTTGTTTTTAATTTTCCTGTCTTTTTTCCAACATTGCATTTATATCAAAATCTGACCCATACCACTCAATATTTTTTCAGCATTATGATTTTTTAATTCTTCAAATGATATCTTATCACAATTCCTAAAACTCTGTCCCTTTCTTGACAAAATATTACCCCTTATTTTCTCAGTTAATATTTGATTTACTTTGTCCAACTCCTCTACAAGGCTTTTCTCTTGATTACAGTCATACTGGTGATACCCGCTCATACCACATTTATATCATTCATTTACTCGTCCATTATACAAAGCCCACATTCTGCACCTTCCAGGTAAAAAATCCTGGTAAAGGCATTTTTCCTGTAATTTCACATTCACTTTCTGACTGTAAAACCATATCTCAAAGTCATTCATTTCTAGTAATGGCTATGACAACACTGTGCACTGCCAGTACAACCATTTTACAATATTTTTTAATATCAAAGTAATTTTTTAACGAAAAGTACTGGAATAAGCACTGCATGAAAATATGCTACAGTTTTAATCTCAGTAAGTTGTTACATTCCCTCCAAAAATGTCAAGTATGCTTAAAGACTTTAATCTTACTTCAAAGGCAGCCTAATCAAGCAGTAGTACAAATGCATATAGTTCTCTGGGGACAAAGTCACACAACTTCAACAGCATTTTCTAAAAAACAAATGTTTTATCAGGGGCCTTGCCCAAACCCTTGCATATAAATTGAAATGTACAATGTTCATCCGTGATGCAGAAAACACTTCAAGTGCTGACTCAATTCACGAAAGAATGAGCCTCAGTTTCAGTAAAAAAATGTTTGACTACAACAGCCCATAAAGTTGATTATGTCCCCCTTGATTCCAACTCCGCATCTATTCATGCACTTCTTATGCCTTCTATAATGTCCTCTGGTCTTCTGTAAAAACTTCAGTTCTTCATAGCATGTCATTGTTGCTGCTTCCATGTTCTTGCCTCAATAAGTCATCTGCAACTTAATGGTCCTTTCGTCCATTCTTTAACATACGTCTTAGTGTTCTGGTAAAAGCATCCCCCCAAATCCCCTGATCTTATAAATATTACCTCAGGCTTTACTCTGAAGACAGATACATGTTTAGTAGGACTAAGTCAACACAGAACAAATGAATGAATGAATGAATAAATAAATATTGTTATCTTGCTGAAGAGGAGAATCTTTGTTGGTCAGGATGTGAATATACAGGGACTCACTCCTATGTTTTGCAGGATGCCAATGGCTGGTTATTTTTTGGAAAAAGATGGCAGGTGTGTATGTTGCTATAGTTGGAAGAGTTAGCAGATGGGACATCTGGGCTCAGCTGGGCTTCTAGCAGGAGACAGGATGGAAGAATTCTGTCAAGTCACAGAAGGGAATTTTTTGGCTATGGCTACTAAGACTATTAATAGGAGATTTCTTTTGGTGGAGTCATCCCAACATAAGATGCAGGCTGCCCTAGAAAAGTGTGCCTGGGCCAAACAAACATGGGAATTATACAACTCTGACACTACTTGATGTAAAGATTTTAAGTGCAGAATGAGATGTTTCTTTATTGAGAAAAAGAAAAGTCGTTGTAGTCAGCAACGGCAAGCAAACCCAAAGAAACTTTAATAAAATTTGTGAAAAACAAAAACAGTTGAGCGCTTTCGTCCATCCACTGGATTTCATCAGAACAAGTTACAAGACCGTGTTTAAATATCCTTTCTCCAGTAAAAACAAGTTCAATTTAATTACCTAATAAATTAATTAGTTGGCTTTAAAGCTTTTGGCAATTAAGCTATATTCCTCTATACCACAACTAAAACACCTAACTCAATACATTGATGTCCAACGAAAGATAATAAATAAAATAAAATAAAATAGTATACATATGTAATAAAAAAGTATGTATAAAAAGTTAAATACCTTTGTCATATACAGATAAAAAGTAAACAACCGTACTTATGTTTCTTTATTGGTTTAGTGGGTCTACTGGTTGGTATTGCACTAGAGTTTGTTTCACTTCTGTTTTCTTTCCTTCTCTACTTTCCTTTTCTTCCTCTTTCAGGTAAGTATTTGGTAAAACCAGAAAAGTTCACATAAGGGTTACACAGTTTGTGATGAAGTCCTTGGGGATAGCTAGGTCTTTGTTATTCTCATAGCTAGATTTTTCCTTGTTTTTTTTTTTTTTTTTTTTTTTTTTGGTCTAAGTCGAAGTGGGATTTAATCTGCTTGATGCTGAATGCTTTTTAATTTTAATAACATGCATGAGCTATTCAAGGAGCAGGCTACTTTGGAAATGTCTGATATGGTCTTACTGTGAGCCCAAAGTTTGAATAGTTCAAATGTTTATTATTAAGAAAAGACCTAAGAGTGTACACTTATGTTTCTGCATATTAAAAAGTAGAATTGACAAAATAATAGTTATATAAATAAACCACTGGACACTCCAAAAAGTGAAAAGGTGACGCATATGAAAGCAGACAACATTATTATTGAACAATCTACAGAGGCTGCTGCAATAGCTGCAACATACTTAGTGCTTAATTTTTGTTTTAATTCTGTCAAACCATTACATATGAGTAAAACAGGCCTCATCTAAAGCCTTGTTTTCACAAGAATGATATTAGCTATCACTGAATAAAGATATTCTGACCCCTTTCACACACACATAATCAAGGAATAACAAACTAATGGGAAGTTATATAAGGTGTTTAGCCTCAAACCAAAAGCACTGTTCTAACTGGACTGGTATGATGGCATGGAGGCAGGGTGTCCCATCTGTGTCATCAGTAATCCACGTCTGAGAACAGGCTCAGATTGCTGATACAATGGGCTGGGAAGGAAAGCGTGAAGAGTCTCGAGTTCAGCTTTCTTATCCTTGGGAAGGTTCTAAGGAATTGCTGCCTGTGTGACCTCTGCTGGCGACCAAGATCCTAGAAGGTGGCTTATCTGGGAATGTGGCAAAATATCACAACGTAACTGCATATGCCACTTTCCAAGTCAAGGATTCTGACAGACACTACATACATGATTGGCTCCCTGTGCTGCATTCCCTACCTTCCCATCAGATCTTTCAGTCCTAGGACACTACAAATATGTACCACAAAACTGACTCCCCATAAATTCAGGTCAAGTGTCTCACCCACTGATAGGGTTAAAAAGGGGTAGACGGGCATGGAGTAATAGGGAGATCCAAGACACAAAGTCTTTATAACTGTGAGAAGAGACAGAGGGCTAAATGAGCTGGAAGAGTAGAACTACAAAAACTCTTCTTACTTCAAAAATACAAGCTTAGTAGACTCTTTGTAGGCCTCTTTTTCAGCACAAGAATAGAGTACAGATTAGTAGGAGACTTGAAATAGTGACAAAAATGTACCCTGTATCTCAAGCCATATTTCAAAGGATAAATAAATCTGCCTACTTATTTACCATAACAGATTACAGACAGAATTTCTTGGAAAACAAGATAGACAAGTACCTTGAACGGTTAAAGTTGCCTGGGTCTGTGCTTCCCCCAAGTCATTCCATGCCTCGCATGTATACTTTCCTTTGTCCTCTGGGAAAACTTCCTGGATGTAGAGGATATATTCATTGCCTTTCTTCTCAAAGTGGAAATCTTCAGATTCCTGAATTTCTTTGCCATTATGTAGCCAAACTATTTCTGGTGGTGGATTCGCTTAAATAAATAAATAAACAAATAAATAAATAAAGTGCATAAACAAAGCAAAAACTACAAAGTACAAATCATGACTAATACTTAGTCTAAAGAATGCTGTTCCACATTAAACTGAGTCACGGTGATAAAAAAACAAAAAAGCTATAAAACAGAAGGCAAAATAATAAATGCATTATGCTTGGCTATAACCAGTATGCATACCTCTTGATATGGAAGACTGTTCAACTTGCATGATGAAAACATTCCAAGAACCACACACTGGAACTGTACATATTATTTTACCATTAGTTTATTTTTTTCCTAGTATTTTACCATATTTACATCTAATTTGTGTGTGTGTGTATAACAGAGAGAGTGAATGTGGGAGGCATCAGGCTGAAATTTCCATGTGATAAAGCACACTTTGATGTATCCAACATTTATAGATAAAATATATGGTGGCTTTGTATTGCAGAAGGATGACTGAACCAGGAAATCTGACTAGACCAGCTAGCCTGAAACCTGAACAGTCAGCAGGGGTGGAGTAAGGAAAGGTAGTGGTATTTTATTAGCTCACCTGCTGTCCTGAGGGGAGAGGAGAGGTCTTCAGCGCAGATGACAGCCATAGTGATGATACTGGGGATATATGCATCCTAAACTTGTAAATACTGGAGTTTGCACTGGGAGATGTTTATTCCCTTAATGGTCGCCTGTCATAGCATATTGGGTGTGAAGCAGCAGGGATTGGACAGGGCATAAAGCAAAAAAACCCTACGGGCATGAGTATGGTGCTACAATGTGATGCCTAAAGCTCCTCTCAGGTAATGTGAAAAATATCTGGATTAGGTGCAGAGTCAGCATTTACTACCAGCTTCTGAGACTGGGAAAAGACACCAGTGGCAGCTGATGGTCTGATATACAGGGGCCAAAACATTCACAATAATAATAAATAAATAAATGAGGAGTCAAGGGTGGAAATATGTCCAGGAAAAGTGTCTTTAAACCTGAAAATGAGTTTAGCAGCAGCTGACAGCTGATTAAACTGTTATGCTTTGAGAACTATGTGATGTAACAGAAGAACACTTTGTGCTTTGTTACATGCACTTAATTACAGTTTGCTCATATCATACACATATTCCCAGCACTTCTGCACCCATTACATGATAAAGTTAATTTATGGACTGATTAGGGAACTTACACAGGGAAAATGGATAATTATTTACATAGAATCTGAAGGAAATCTAATCGACTGTCTACAATACAGTATGAGTCTATATATAAGTAGTATTAAAATGCTCGAAACTAGTTTAATAAAGAGCTTTTAGCAGATTATTTAAGCAATTTTCTGAAAACATATCTAAACAATAAAGGGTAGCATCCATTTATGGCTGACTTTTTAATATTTCATAACATCAGTGATTTCACAACAGATGAGGAAAGCAAGAGTTTGTCTGATGTGCTACAGGCATGAATCCTTGGTAACATTATTCTCAGTTTCATATGTATTTTTTTTTTTTTACTTTTGTTAAAGTGAGAAATAGATTCTGACAAGGCTGTGACTCCAGAATTTGTTCATGACAGCAGGTGCCAACTAATGCAAACCTGAGTTCTTATGGGCTTCATGACATAGAGAGACTGCTTCAGTCCAGTGCTGGGACTTGTTGACACATGTGCAGATATACAGCATACATATGTCCAACAGAGAAGACAAAGTGAAAAGAGTTCTAAACACATCTGCAATTTCTGCTGTGGTCTTGCTGGATTTTTGTGGAAAGGAAATGACTACGTTTAGATCTAATGCAGCCTTGATTTACGGGTTTCGCATACTTGTAATTGTGACTCATGCACATTTACAATGGATCCTCTCCATACCTGCCAACCTCTTAGTGCAAGAAACCCAGACAAAGGCCAAAAATTTGGACAGATTTTAAATACTGCCCTTATAAACTTTGAAATTTGCTAGAATGACATGATTTGTATTAGCATGCATTTTTCTGAAGGATATGAAGTCTGAAACTCAAATGTATGCCATTACTAAGTGACTTCAATCCTCAGTGATTTCCAAGAAAACCACAACTTTTATGGTGAACAAACCAAAAATATGAGGAAAAAACATGGACATTCTGCGAAAATCAGTACAGCTGAGAGGTACGATCCTCTCTGAAAAGCTGACACAATAAACTAGCAACAAACTGGATAAGTTAAACTCCAATAAGAACTCACCAGCCAACAATAATAGCTCCTTTCCATATTATTCCTATACTGGGTTTTCTCCATCAGTCAGATTCTTTTATTTCTCCAATCACCACAAATATGTTTTCTGATACCAATTAATTTGTACAACCATTATTTAGCATCTTCCCTCCCCCAATATCACATTTTATTTTGTGTGTGTGTGTTGATTATAGATACATGAAATATTATATTCCACATACTGGATCTACTATGGGAGACGGACTATATCCTAATCATACACAGAAGAATGACAATCCCATTAAACTATTCTTTTTTCTAATCAGTTATGTTCAAAACAGAGCCTTCCTAACCCCTTTAACTGGGGTGGGAGGCTCATTGTCATTTGGATGACATGTTAGACAAAGATCCTGTGTGCTTGAGCTGGTGGTAGCTCACATGGGTAAACAAGATGCCCTGGCTGAATTTCCCTCAGCCACAGAAATACCACCTTTGGCCTTCCTTGAAAACAGGCCACTAGGCTAGTGGGACTAATCCTGTCAAAAAAGACTAAATAAACAGAAGTCAGAGGAGAACTTTTGGGGGGCTGGGGACCTTGGAGAGGAAAACTGCAGAGGAACCAAAAATACGTTGGACTCCCAATGTAGGGGCTGCTGCCATGGAATACCCCATAGTGGTTTAAAGACTCCATAAGAAGGAGCTGGAGGCAGACATTTGGCTACCAATATTGAAAGAAGTTTAGTGAAGCCGCTGTCAATGACGTAACAATCAGTGGTTTAGTGACATTGGCCTCGATGACAGCATAACTGATGTTTTGGGGACCACTGCACTGGAAACAATCTGTAATGATGAATTAGCACTACTACAGATACCATCTGCATTCTTATGGCTACTATTGGCCGAAAAACAACCGGTGCTGGGAATAGGACAATTGGCACCAGAGACAGCAGCGCTGGTGAAAAAATCTCCAAGTAGACATGACAGACTTTTTCAACATAGGTAATCAGATGAGGTAAGAAAGGTGGCTTTAGAGCTTCAGTCTTCAGCCCTAACAAAGGCTTCAGCCAATTTCTTATAGTGTATAGTTAGGTGAACTGGCCATTGCAGTTGTTTTCAGCTAGTAATCAACAGTTTGAGGTTGGTCAATGGTTATAGCAGCCAGAGTCCACAACCAAAACAGATGGCATTTTAACTGCTTCTGAAGTATCATAAACTACTTTCACAACAACAATTTTTGGAGCAGAATAACCTGCCATATTGGTGGTTGATGGAAAACAAAAATGAGAAACATTTTTTAAAAGCAAAGATTTATATTCTGATGTTTTGTAAAATAAGGAATTTTAGATCCCTTTCTGAAAGTTGTTCAGAGTGAAATATCTGAAAAAAGCCACAGAGCTAACTAGATTTGGACTCTGGCTGTCAGTCAGACAAAGTTTCCTTTTTTACAATATTTCCTTTAGGTCACTGGATATAAATTATGCATAAAGATATGAAGAAATGGTGACATGACCTACACCTAAACAAACTAAACAATGAATGCATCAGTTAGTGAGTAGAACAATCTAACTAGGTACACTTCATTAACAAAGGTTTGGACATCAGCACAAGAATGGACCTATGCCCAATGGTATATAAGATAAGGAAACCGCTTTCTGTACTCACCAAAATAGACAAGCATTTAGCAATATCACCAACATATGTCAAAAGATAACCTGAATTATTTTCGTGTGACTGATTTCCAACATGACAGAGTAAAACTGAAGAGGGTTGCATGCATGGTGGATTATGGGTAGTAGGAGTGTTTCAAGGAGCCTAAGAATGTTTTACATGTTCAGTGGTCATAAAAATTGAAGATAGAAGTCTTAACCACTTTGCACAAAAATGCACAAATACAGTAAAATGAAGGTAGTACCTTAAATTGTTTATTGAAGTTATTTGTCTACCAGGAAATTCAGCTGGGACATACAAGACATCTTTTTGGAGGAAACCCATGCAGGAACTCTTTAAAATGTATAGCACTTCAAAACACATAAACCTGTTCCAAGTAGCAGTTACATAAAGATAATACTATATCAAATCGAATGCATACCAAACATTTACAATTGCTGGAATGCATAAACAGCATATACAATTATGATAAAACAGTGTTTACTATTGTGGTACTAGAGCAACATTGGCCTATTGCATAAAAATCACAGTTGTAAACCTATGATAACAGAAATAAAAACTTTTGAAAACTGGTGGCAAGATAACAACACACCTAGAGAGTACTAAACAAAATTTAGTATCATATAAACAGCATTATTTGGGAGCTATTAATAGGAGTTACAGGCAAGGCATCCTGAGATTGCAGTACATTATTTTAGTGTGCCTAGACTAAGGGGCAGAGGCACTTTCCTGGTACTGTTTGAATTTGTGGATTAGACAGAATGGGGATGAGCAGTGGCATAACCAGATGTTGGTTAATAAAGTTCCCAGTTTGGCTTAGCTCTGAAGACTTGGTGGCACTGTAGCTAGCTGAGCAATGACGGAATAGTGCTCTAAAGTTTGGCAACGAAGCTGGACTGTAGACATCAGGATGGAACATACAAATGGAAGAGTGAGCTTAAGGATGGGCATTTACCTGATCAGTAGAGAATTTTATGAAGGAGCATTTTTTAGCTAGTTGAATTTAAGGTAGATGGAGCTTTTGGACTGCTAAACAATGGTGATATATGTTGGGGAGATTTGCTGCAAATGTAGGTATTTTGTTACAGCACTGTCCAAGTTTAGTAATTTGAGTTGAGTGTAAGTTCGTAAAAATGGAGGAAGCATACAGAATACTTGGTAGTAGGTAAGAAGATACTATACCTACCCAGGCTTGTTCAGTAAGATAGGCAGGGACACTGATTTATGGTTCTAAAAAAAAAGTGAAATTCCATTTTCATGATATGAAATTTGGGAAATATACCCATAATTTGTAAATGTAAATTCCAGTCTTTACTGCGATTTCATTATAATATTCTACTGTATCGGTATGTATGCAAAATTAAAACAGAACAGTTAATAAAGCAAACTTACAGCATTATAAGTAGTAAATATAAAAATAAATAAAAGATGTAGTGAATGAGTACTCTGGTCTAAAGTGCCAAATTCTATAAAGATGCTGGGTTTGTTTAATTCTCAGTCCATATTTGGAATTTACCAGTATTTTGCTGGAAAAATGGAGAAAAAAATCAGTATGTGTGAAGATAGGGCCTTGCACGGTACAGGAACCCTAGTTTTTTATTAACTGAACAGAACAAATCTAGGAAGCTTTATTACTTTTTAATTACATGTGATGGCAGCAAGATCCCAGATAGTCTTGGTTTACGCTGTAAGCTTGTAAAACAAAACACATTACAACATTGTACACATGCAGAAATATTATAAAACACACAAGCACACACACGTAAGATTTTCTTGGTTCCCCAGTTTGGCTCCCATCTGGGGTGCCTTCAGGTTTGAATATCCTCAGTGTCTCTGCATGGGTTTTCACTGCAGTCTCTTTATCCTTCTAACATCCCACAGAAATGCAAGTAGGCAATGTTAACTTTGCCTAGACATGTGTGGTGTGCTGTGCACCTGAGAGTATGCATATGTGATAGATTAGTATTCCATCTAGGACAAATGTATTCCTTATAATCTGTACTTACAGTCCATAAATGAATAAAACAGGTACAGAAAATGGAAAACTAGATAAAAAAAAGTATTATGAGAGGAATAGCATTATTCTTCTCTGCTGACAATTAACTGTAACTGAAAAGCAATACAACACTTATTACTTGTGTTTTTATTGCTTACAAGAATATAGGTTAACAGGTTCATGGGTAAGTACTACGTAGGCTAGGTGTCCTTGTGGGACATATTTAGCCCAGCCAGTATTCCTTTTTGTGCTCAAAGTAACCTATCCCATTTGATTATAGATTGGCCTTACCCATCCCATGTTTGAAAATTATATATTACTGCTAATGATAACACTGAGATCATACCATTAATAATAATAATGTTTTTATTAAGGTGAGTGTGCTTCTTTGTAATGATATATGGTATCTCTTTTAACTAAGGATTAGCTTAAGGCTAGTGCTTTCTTACTGAATTGCATTTTGTTTAAAGCACTTTATTTTTCTCGGCTTGAGCTTGAATTTTGATCTTCATTCAAACCGCTCTGTTAGAAGATGTTTGGGGTATGGTTGATGTTTGTGATTGTTTAATACAGTTGCCGGTATGTCTGTTTTGATATCCGTATACTGTATTTGCTTTTTACATATCTCCCTTTGGTTCTAAAGCATGTCCTTCAAGCTTGCAGCTTTATTTGTAACATTAACATGCTATGGAAAGGGAGCATATTTTCTCCGTTTATCTGTATATGAGATATGTGGTGATGCTATGTAAATCGAAGTTTTATGTTGTTATTTTTATATACAAATGAGCTTTATTCACTTTACATTTTTACTTTTATTTTTGTCTTGTATTTAAAACTATTTAGGCTGATATTTTTAAAAGCATTGTTTAATTGATGGATGTAATGGCTAAGGTATACTCTGCTAATTTAATCTAATTATTCAATTATTGGTTAATGATCCCGCCAAAAAGGATTGTATTTAAACATGCACTGATCTTTGTGAATTTATCTGATGAAGCGTAGCCCTGCACTTTCTGTGAATCTCTTTGTCTATTAAAGAGTTTTATATATTTCTATGGAGTCTCGTATTTGGAGTTTGATACACTGAAGAACCTATATCGTGTTGGTGTCTCCTACTTTTGTTCTACATCATACCATTAATAATTTGAGGGGGCCCATGAATGGGATAAAGCATTCAGGAGCTGCCTCCATGCATTAGTGGTATAGGGGGCAGTTCCAGGGTAAAAACTTTCTGTTTCCTATCCGCAAATCTAAGTTGTGTTTGAATATGGACAGGGATGAACTTTACTTCATCTGGATGGGGAGTCTGTTCCACAGCAACAGTATCCTCTACGAGTTATACCTGTCCCTTTAAACCATTTTGTTGATAATGCATAAGAGGTTTAGCTCCCTAGACTGAGTATTTCTGATGCCTTTTGACTTGTTAATGTGCATTAAATTTATCAGTAATGGGTCACAGGATGCCTTGTATGCTGGACACTGGTCACTTCTTAGTAGTCTGTAGGATGCTGAATATAGTGACAGGGCTTTGAGTTGGTCTTTGTATAGCATGTTGTTTAGGCAGCCTTGCATCCTTTTAGTAAGGTATCTCTGTGGGTATTCCAGTTGTTGCATACGTCTGGACAGATATATGCTAAAGGGGGCATTATATTCAAGGACTGGCCTAATAAGGCTGAGTAAAGAGGACATTTGTATCCCTAGCTCTAGATGTAATCCATGTATTTATAAGCTGTACAATATAGAGGGACTTTCTTACAATAGACACACATTGTTCAAAAGATAGGTCAATGTCTACATAAGTTTAGAAATCCTGAACAACTGGGTCAGCTCTTAGGAACGTATTGTCAATGTGGTAGCTACCTGAGGTAGATGACTTCCCAAAGGATGCAATAATGCATTTTTTGGTACTTAGTTTCAGACCATGATTTTGACACCAGTTATTTATTTGAGATAAACCTTAATGCAGGATGGCTAAGCAATCTGAGGAGTCAGTGACTGCTCCTAGCTAGCATTTATCTGCAAACTTTGATGGCCGGAACCCTTTGGTATTGACTTTTACTTCAGAAAAGTAGTTGCCAAACAGAAGAGGTCCCAGCACAGAACTCTGTAGGACTCTCCTCATGACTGGTCTCTTCGTGGAGGTAATGTCCCCTATTTTGATTATCTGCATACTATCTGTGAGACAGCTGGAAACCCAGCAATTAATTGTTCTAATTAGCATCTTATCAGAAGTGTGATACCTGATCCTGCGACTCCTCAGACCTTAAAAAACACACCTGCAAATCATACAAGTAACAGCACAGTCTGAAATTCAGTGTTGCTTGCCTCTAAACTGCTCCTTGCAGGGAGTTGTTACCCCACACCGCTGGTACTTATTTATATGCTAAAGCAGAGATCACCTCATATTGGAGAGGATTCTCTGCTATACCACAGCCTTGGCTTCAATACACATTCCCCTACTTTCGCACTTTCTATTCCGGTATTCCACGGCTCACAGGCATAGAATTTCAGTTGGTTCCCATTCTTATTACTGTGCGGCAGTTCTACAGAAAGTGTTTTTATACTCCCCCACACCCAATGCTGAGTAAAGTCATAGAAGTGTAGCTTTAATGGATGCTGGTATGCATGCAGATAGTTGAAGATAGGAGTTTGTAGCCGTGACTGAGGCATGCCTTTCGTGCACAGCAAGCAGTAGTGAACAAAAGCATACAACCTCTCTCTTGGTTAGCGTGTCTTTATTTGTGCTTAAGTCAAACAAAAATGCCATTATTAAAATGCATGGAAGTCCAAGGTTGTTGAAAGCTTTCAGCTGCCCTTGATTTTGCAAAATGCTCCTGAGTTTGCCTCATAACTTTGGTCAGTTTCTTGCAAAATCTTTGGTTTTCTGGCAAATTGTTGAAGACTGCAATTACTAAATAATTATGCAGACATTTGAGTTTGACTTTATACCCTTCAGAAAATGCAGAGTAATATACAAATGTTATCTTATCAACTGTTTACATACATTACAGCAATATCTAAAATCTGCTTCTGATTCTGAGTATCCTGTCCCTTCAAAGAAACTCCTGGTCCTACCCCATATGTTGGTGCTATAGTTCTCTTAAAAGATTACCCTACCATCCAAAAAAACAACATCCGAAATCAAAAGTATACATTGGTCTGCTAAGGACATCATACAGCATTAACGATTACTTTAAGCTTTTTAAACAGGTACTTTGTCTACTTTCAGACAGAAGGAACTCAAACCATGGCTATTGTCAGGTGGATGACATCTGGAAGGACACGTATCAAAAAGAATCTTGCATTTGTAGTTGATATGAATTTCAAACGTTGGGGCTACAAATATACCACAAAACTAGTTGCACAGATATGAGAAATAGATTGCTACATACCCAGGAGAAACCCAGAAAGAGGAACAACAGGCTTGTTGTTAATCTTCTATGAACACAGACAATTCAGGGAATTGTTCTTAAGGTATAAAATCCTTTAATGGTGGGTACAGAAATAAGTTCCTAAATACCTCGCAATGTACTTTGAAATAACACGCAAAAGACCCAGCATCTGACATTTCATCAAAGTGAGCTGACAGAACCGTTCCACAGAAACCAGCCCCAAGCTTCAGTTGTGCCTTGGAGAAGACCCTAACAGCTAACAGCTGTAGCACTCTGCATGTAGAAATGTGGGAATGCATTAGTTATTTGCTGCTGATTAGCCAATATATGAGACACAAGGAATAGCATAGAAGGCACACGGCCCGCCTGTAGAGAGTGGTGATAACCATGAGAAGCTTTGTGGTTATTCAGGTACAGATGACATAAAAAGCCAGCAAGGCTTCAATGTTTGAAGAGTTGCTTTAATGAAGCACAACGCTAAAACTCTCACTTGCAGAATCAGCTAGTTTAGAAGAAACCAGTCTCTTCATTTCACTGGAAAGTATTGGTACTGAACACTGAATAAGAAAAATGTTATTCTCAGTTCATTAAGAAGGAAAAATATACTTCACGACAGACAACCATTACAAATTACCCTAGGAATCCTGTGGTCAACAGTACATTTAAAATGACAAATCTGATGCCATCTCATTTTTTTCCACTTTCCCTTTGTCTTAAAATAAAACATAAAGAAACACAGATGTTTTTTAGTTGTTTTTGTTGGCACTGTTACCGTTTAAAATGCTTCAAGGAAAATAGATGGAAAATATTTTGCTTCCTGGCTCAGGCAGACTTCTGATGTCTAATGCCAAAGCTTTATATCAGAATCCCGCCTGACCTTTTGTATGTTTTTTTTTTTCTTGGTGAGTTCACTTCTCATTGATTGTTTTTCAATATTATGTACTGCAAACTAGTTTTCTTTACTATCTACAGTGATACAAGGAAATTCATGGATTCTGATATACAAAACTAATGCAAAAGAATTCAAAGGAGTACGTCTTCAAGTTGAGGTAGTGGCCAGCCAGCAAATAGACTTTTGCATGTCAATTTATTTAGAAGTAGCAAGTAGAAAACCACTTCCATGTTATTATTTTAACACGCACAAACAAAAGACTTTGTTTCTACATTTCAGAAATCCAAAATATTGGAATGAGAATGGCTCAATATCTTTCTGTTGATTTCTTTAAGTGAAAACCCATCATTCAAATAATTTCTAAAGCCTAGCAATGGAATTACATCATTACAGTTTTGTTAATACATGATGATAAAATGTAGCTGGATTTCAACGATGTTTTGAACCATTTCAACGATGTTTTGACCATTTCAATTTATTTTAACTTCTTTATTATAAAATAGTAATACATAACTGAAGCACTTATGTCCCATTTTATTCTGCGCTCACAGTACAAGAAAGAAATATGTAGGAATGCAAAGTCTAAAAAGTTACACATGCAACAGTCAGGTGGAACAAGACAAAATCCATAATAAATAAAGTACCTAAATGATTAGAACTTCATTTAAAACAGAAATACTAGATGAGTGATCTCAAACTCCCCTTCTGCTCCATGGCCCCCTAAATAATAATGTCTTTTTAGGAAGTTTCCATTACAGCTCCTTAGATGACTGTACGTATACTGCTCAGCTGTCCCTGCTTTTTGGGTACAGCCTTGATTTTGGCTCAGAATTATGCTCTGTTCCTCTTAATCCCTCATAAACGAGGGCTTTTGGGAAAACAGGTGGTGCGTTATGGTTAACAAATAATGGCAATAATTAGAGTTACAGATGTCTTTTACTTTAGAAAATGAACTTTAATCCATATTCTTTTATTCTGTCAACTTATCAAGTTAATAGCATGGAATTTTTTAAAATTTGTCCCAGATGATTTTTGGATTTGTCTCTGATTGTGAAGGTAGGATGTTGGGAGCTGACTGTACAGATAAAACCACCAAGTTCAGGAGGCAACATTTAGAAAAAACATAGTCATTGTCCCTCTTGTTTATAATCAAATGGATAGTAGCAGTAACAAAATTTAATCACACTCATATGGCTGGGACACTTAACAGCTGCCTCGGTAACTGAAAAAAATGCTATTGTATGGAAGTACTTGGTCATTTCAAGACATAGCTGCACAATGTGAATTGGGTAGAACTATCTTCTGGTTCTTAAAAATGCTATGTCTATCTGGTTAAATGATTTTAAAAGACTACCAGTACAACTAATGCATTCACACAGTCAGCTACAGGTATTCTGCTGACCACTTACATATTCTGTTTCAGTGACGTTATTTATTTTTTCATATACTCCACGTCTAGGACTGATGCTTACACAGGTTACACAAACCATTCTAGACATGATGTGACACTGATGGGGATTCTGCCTACTATTTAGTCACCTTCACCATGTGGGAATAGGATGGGGGCAGCTGGCATCAGGCAATGTCTTGTACTTAGCCTAGTTCCTTCTGATACAAACTCCAGCTACTCCTCAGAAGATTAAAAAAAAATGTTTCTTTTACTGCCCATCTCATTCCCAGAGCAGGGAATTTTTAGAGGTAATGAGTAATTTACCCAGAACATATGTACAGGCAGTTTACTGATGTGCAGACAGAAACATCAACATATCACAGTTTTGATGTTCAGACAAAGGTGTTCCATATACAAAGATAATCCTTCCTACTCACCTTCAGTAACCTATTGCAGCATAAGGCTATTACCTCAGTGGACCAGGAAACATCTGTATTAATTTTCCTTTACTGATGATTTTATCCTGAAGTATAATGTAACGGAGCATATATACTAGTTAAGCCATTGACTGTTAACATATTCTTTTTCCTTTCTTTCTTTGTTCCACAAGTGCCTCTTTCCATATCCCAAAGATGTCTTGTAGATAAAATAGGGTTCCTACAAATTGCCCATAACTGTGTGTGCATGTGTGTGTCCGATGATTAGTTCCTTTGTCTTGCATCTGATGTTTGCCATAATAAACTCTGGCTATCCCTGAACTGAATTATGTAGGTACATAGGTAATTATTAGGTATGCAGTCTAGGAGGCCATTGAAGAGCGTATCCCAAATTCCCAATTACCTCAAATTATTGTCTGGTTAAGTGACTTGCTCAAGACTACACAGTAGGCAAATGATGGCTGAGGGGGGTCAAACCTTGTACTATAAGAAGTATTTTGTCAGCAGCTCACAGTCTTAATACTCTTGATGGGTAATTTGATGAGTGTGTGAATATCTCCCACTGCTAGCCTTTATGCTTTATCGCCTTCTAATTTATTACTCCACTGTACCAGGTAATATTTAAGTGTGATTGTGCATCTGATAAGTCTTTCTTCAACAATGGAGAAAGCATTAAGTGGTGGAAAATTTGTACCACTAGCACAGGGATGGAGTTAGGATGAAGGCAGGGCCATCATAATTACGTAAGCAGAAGAGCTGCACAGGCCCTTGTCTTATCTCAGGAATGAGCATGCAATGACAGGCGTCACCCACACACATGCTGCTGTGTGTGCAATGCCAACTCTTCCTTTGTTACTGCAGGGTTATGAACAATTTTCAGCTGGACTTCATAAAGAAGTGATCGCACATTGTCCTCATCCAACATCCACCTTCCAAGACAGGACAGAAGATCTGTCCATTGGTGACTATCGTCCTTCAGCCAGCACTGGTTACCAATAGTTGAGTTGAACATTTTTCCCTTCAGCTATATGGATGCATCTGCACTACCATTTTGATTCACGTTTCACAAATATGATCTTTCCATAGAATACGTCATTGAAATTCTCTGTTTCTTCCAAATACCATTCTAGTCTTTTTCCTATCAACATATTTCATAAATAAAACAAAATATGAAAGGAAACAAATACAGGTCAAAAATAGACATTATCTTACACTAATAACAAACACACATTATACTTTCATTTTAAAAAACAATGCCTAGTATGAATATTTCTATAGTGATACTGTCAGGTGCATAAACTGGCAGTATTAATTTCCTGAAATAAAGTAAGTAGTCCTTTTTTAATATAATAAATAAAACATAATAATATTTTCACCCCCCCAGATCTTCCCAAATCAGCCACAGTATCCATCCTGCCCCATACACATTCACAACTACTTAACATCCAACTTTGCAGAATACTTTTTCCAAGCCACTAACACATCTTTATAGCTAATTATATCACACTGTGGTAACATTTTTCACAGCAGGATACATTCTCCAAGCCATTGAGAAATCTTTACAGAGAAGTATACGAGATTGGGTTAAACAATTACAATGATGGTATAGTAGATTTTAATTCACGTTTCAACAAGTGGCCACAACTTGACATTAGACCTAGATTTTCAATAAGGCATATCCAAGTACTCTACAAAATATTGCAGTATAATCATGTATTTATTTTCTACAAAAAGATTCCCTCTGCAGTAACTTTATGAAATTAACATGCTAACTAATACTTTTGATCATGAGGTTGGGTTATATGATGAATGCACTGGGCTGAAAATATTGGCAGCTGCTGGAGTCATGATGCTGTCCCTGATTTGCCTCGTATTTTTTGCCCTGTTCCCTCGTAAAATTTTTGATTTACTGATAAACCACTGAGGATTATAATCGGTCAATAATTCCACTCATTAGAGTTTCACACTTATTATTAATAAAAAATTCATGTTGATGCAAAACATGTTCTATTAATTTTCTAAGTGACTTAGACTAATATTTAAAAGCTGACTCTAATTTTAGGTCTTTGCGCGCCCACTCCTCCCCTTTCTGATTACTTTTTAGATCTATCCAGAATACTTTCGCAAAGAAGGTGAAAGGTATGATTTAATATACTAAATGCAATCATACAATGTTACTTTTTCTCCTAAAACATTATGACCATTTCTTTTTAGCTCATCGTGAACATGATGCAATCATTGGTCTAGAGCTATGATAAAAAGCATGTTTTCATCCTCTGAAAAGATGATTTAATTTTGCAAAAATCTCCTCCTGTGCCACAGTTAAACATTTTTTATGATTTTCCCTATTTAGTTTTTATCAGAAAACACAGTTACAAAAACTTGTACGATGATAGAAGTAAATGCCACAACATATCACTTAACTAATAACAAGTACACACTCCTTTACAATAAAAGAGAAAAAATATAACTAATTGTGTTGTCACCACTAAAGAAACAACCAGTTTGTCCAAACAGATGACATAACCCTCACCCAGACTAAGGAAAACAAGAAATTTAAAGCAACCATGTAGAGCACGTTATGTTTCCTTCCTTCCCAAAACTACCAGAAGTCCCTGAATCTGTTCCAAGTATTTTCCATTTTTAATTTAGCTTCCTTCATTCTCCTGTGCTTTCAAAATTCTGTGACACACCCTTCTTCTTCTTTCGGCTGCTCCAGTTAGAGGCGCCACAGCAGATCAACTGTTTCCATTTCTTCCTGTCCTCTGCATCTTGCTCTGTCACACCAACCACCTGCATGTCCTCTCTCACCACATCCATAAACCTTATCTTAGGCCCTCCTCTTTTCCTGTTACCTGGCAGCTTCATCCTTAGCCTGTTTTTCCCAATATACTCTGCATCCCTCCTCAGCACATGTCCAAACCAACGTAATCTTGCCTCTCTGGCTTTGTCTTCAAACCTTCCAACCTGGGCTGATCCTCTAATATACTTATTCCTAATCCTGTCCATCCTCGTCACACCCAGTGCAAATCTTAACATCTTCAACTCTGCCACGTCAAGCTCTGACTCCTGCCTTTTTGTCAGTGCCACTGTCTCCAACCCATATAACATAGCTGGTCTCACTACCCTCTTGTAGACTTTCCCTTTCACTCTTACTGGTACTCGTCTGTCACAAATCACTCCTGACATTCTTCTCCACCCACTCCATCCTGCCTGTACTCTCTTCTTCACCTCTCTTCCACACTCACCATTACTCTGAAATGTTGATTCCAAGTACTTAAACTCATTCACCTTCACCACCTCTACTCCCTGCATCCTCACCATTCCTCTATCCTCCCTCTCATTCACACACATATATTCTGTCTTAGTCCTGCTGACCTTCATTCCTCGTCTCTCTAGAGCATATCTCCACCTCTCCAGGGTCTCCTCCACCTGTTCCCTACTCTCACTACAGATCACAATGTCATCTGCAAACATCACACACCCTGATATTATTAAACACCATTGCTTGCCAGTTTCATATAAGGTCCCCCTCCAGCCCTTTGTGATTAGACTTTTAAACCACTTAGGCAAAAGGAAGATAATCACTTTCCATGCACTGATCAACCAATAGCTTCAGCTGCAGTCTCAAAAAGAACTCCTAATTCCTTTGAACACTTTTCTGAAAATTCTTTTCCCATTCTTTAATAACATCACAGCACCCTTCATGGATTAGAATACAGTTTCAAAACATATGAACTGACCCTGATTAAGGAGCACCACACCATCAACATAAACCTTCTCCTATCCTGCACAGCCATTGTAATTGGGTTAGCATCCTGCACCATCTATTCAAGAATCTGGAGTGCTGATCCAACATTTGGCAACACTTGTAGTTTCTTGTTCAGATTAATAGCAGTCATACAAGATTTTTTATTGAAGGTTAACTCCTTCTGTTTCTTCTCACTTTCATCTCATTTTCCAAATCTCTCCTCCATATTTCACCTTGATCAAGACACAGCAAATTCTGCTACATGCCCACTCACTTCTTGTCCCTTTCTGTCACACTCAGAATATTGCTTGACAAACAGAAGGTCCCCCAGTATTTCCATCTCTATACCTAAAAGCTCTACCTACTCCAACACTGCATTTTTAAATTGTTCAAACTGTAGCCAAGCCTCGTCGTGAAACTGGCATTTCCACTGAAATGCTGACCAGTTAATGCTGACCAGTTAAAAAATTACATCTTGTTATTTTCAATCTTTTGGAAGAAGTGCTCGACCCTGCATATACCTTCCTGTTGCCATTTCCTTCAGCAGACCTTCTTGAGGCAAAAGAATAGGAGATGTAAATGTTTACACCATTACTAAGCTGTTGTTCAATATAAAACAAGGAAAGCTGGAACGTAACAGCCAGCAATTATATTCCCAACTTGCTACTAAACCAGCACAGCTCCTGATGCCAAACAGCAGGACTAAACACCTCCCAAACACATGTATGCTTGTTCTGGAAGTCAAAGGCAAAAACAACAAGCTGTTACTGAGCCAACACAGTTCCTAATTCCAAGCAGCAGAACTAAACACCTCCAATAAGCACAGTCAGAGAGGTGAAACTCATCAAAGATAAACTCAGCCAGATAGCCAAACTCACTGAAGCAGGTCTTTTTAAATTCCAAAGGGATAAGCAAAAAAGACGCCAATAAACGAACGACTTCAATTTTATTAAGCACCACAATACTGCTTTTCGTCGGCGCCCTGCACCAACTTCTTCAGACTTTGGAAGCACCATGATACTGCTTTTCGTCGGCGCCCTGCACCAACTTCTTCAGACTTTGTAAGCACCATGATACTGCTTTTCGTCGGCGCCCTGCACCAACTTCTTCAGACTTTGAAAAATAACAACTCACACTTAAGTGCTGCTACATTTAAAGCCATTGCAAGCAAAGTCTATTACAAAACACACCCTTCAATTACCTTAAAGGAACAGGCACAAGTAGCTTCAATCTGACTAAAATGTTCCTATCCCATAAACACACAATATAAAAAGTTGTATGTGATATAAAATATACAACTGTAAAATTAATACTGTTCCTTACATAGCACTAATATTATAATTATAAATATTAATAATATTATAAAAGCACACTTACTTTGAACCAAATACGCATAATATATTTCAAATATTGATAAAAAGACATTCCATCTACCAAACATGGTATAAAATATATATCAAGATCTCTCAGCCGGTCCTATGAAAGATGATGCATGGGGGGTATAACATCGGGTGTGATTTGGACATAGGTCTGGCTGAGCGATCCTGATATATATTTTATACCATGTTTGGTAGATGGAATGTCTTTTTATCAATATTTGAAATAATATGGCATGCTTTTTATTTATTTTAATGTGTCAGTTTTATTATGCGTATTTGGTTCAAAGTAAGTGTGCTTTTATAATATCATTAACTTTTGATTGCATTATCTAAGTGCTATGTAAGGAACAATATTAATTTTACAGTTGTATATTTTATATCACATACAACTTTTTATATTGTGTGTTTATGGGATAGGAACATTAATAACTATTGAACTCTAACTGTAAAAAGTCACAAGAAAAACAAAAAAAATGTTAAATGCAGGAAAAGGGCAGAACTAATGTAGAAAATGAAGGCATGCTACTTCTGCAGAAAAAAAAAAAAGAACAAGAGAGAAGCATCCCAAGGCTTACCCTAAGAACAGTGGCTGGCTTATTTGTTTATCCAGGCTTTTAAATTTTTTTTCCATCTTTTTTGTCTATTTACTTTTTGCCTTTTGTCTATATTTTCCCCTGCTTCTCTGTGTGGCTAGATGGCCCTATCAAAACTGTATTCTTTCGAGATACGAGACAGAATGGAAAGAGGCAGGTTGAGTGAATCAGCCTAGGCAGCAGGATGTTTATAAGACCCCATAGCAGCACATATTCTGAAGTTTTTGGAAGATGCCATTCACAGCTCCTTGGCCCCCTCTCTCTTCCTCCTCAGTGGAAGGTAGACACTCAGACCAATCAACAATGGGAGACAGTTATACAAAATCATCCATTCCTCTCTTAGAAGAAGAGCCTAGGTTATAGGAAACATCCTGCAATGGATACCCTTTTCCTCTATAACTGCTGAACATACAATCCACATTTTGCAAAGTTCCCCCAAATCAGAATGGCCAGTATTTTTTTCTGTATCCCCTTTGCCCTCTGCTAATCCTGTTGTAGGCCACAGTCAATAGCATGGGTGATCTGATACACCACTCTTGGAGCCATCCACCATCCACCACTACCACTAGTATTGATGGGTAGGCTATCCAGGAGACTAAGGCCCTTTTTTCAGCTCCTGATGAATCCCAGAGAAAGCAGATCATTTTAGACACAGCATTTTTGAGTAGTACTGAAATACTCCGGTTACATTTCCATCAACCAGAGTTCCAAGCATGAGGTAGACATTGTTTAAAAGCGATTCACTGGCAGATAAAGAATTCAGTTATAAGATGACTTGTCTGAGATATCTAGGACAACTTCTCTTGTTGCCAACTCTGTGGATTCTATTGATATTCATGTCTGTAGGGACAGTGAGTCAGAGTACAACCTTGTAGATAAATTACACAGGTCACTATTTTACACAGATTTAAGCAAGCCCAAAAGCCTTATGTGGCCTCTGTTTTGTCAGTTCCCTGCAACATTCAGTTTGTACTGCAACTATTCACTTTTCAGATGTAAGCTTTCTATCTCTGCTGCCTGATAAGTAGCATCATCAACCCGTGTCTTAGCTTCCTGTTCCATGTGCTGCACATCTTGTTGTGTCCACACCAAACTTTCCTGCTGATTTTAGATCCATTTCTCCATGTCTCTGGTTTCTAACAAAATGGTGTGCAACATGTACATCATCCGAGTCAAAACCTGCCTCTCCACAGGTTCCTTTTGTGGGTCGATAGAAACTGCTACTGGAGATTTTTCATTTGAGACCACGGGTTTTTTCCTTTTTTGCAGCCAAAATTAAAAAAAGACTAGTTTAACAAGGGAAATCATCAGAACTCGTAAGAAATGAGTCCTCTATGTTAGTCTGACAGCTGTACAGACAACTGCAATAGTAAAATAATAGGTTTTACTTTCAGTTCTTGTTATGCATTCAACATAATGTTGTGGTTATAAACCAAAAATAGATTCAGGAAAACATAAGGTACAGATTATAAGAAACAGTATACAGTTATAGTTCCTCCTGTTCAGATCACCTCCATGGGATTATTTTAAACTTGTGATAAATACCTGGAACACCAGTTCCAGCACATTACTGAAAATAAAAAAAAAAAAAAACTAACATCTGCATTATGATTACACACTTGCCCATTTTTGCATTAAGTAGAACATTTGCTGTTTCTTCATTGTTATCAGTTGGATGACAAGTGATTTGGAAAGAGGCAGAACATATTACATTTACTAATCAAAAGAGATAAGCCAAGGGAAGAGCAAAGGGTATGCCTTTCTGCCCTCAGTTTCATTTTTCACTTTTTTTTATTTATGTTAACATAACAAAAGAAAAAGTTATGTACTCACCATAACGTTCGATGTATGTAGTCCATCTCACCTCACATTCTTACCCTTGGGTTCAGAGTCGAATGTCGGCTCCGACTCAGCCAACTTTTGTTAGCTCGAAGTCTTTCTATTGGCTGGGCTAAGATGGTATCCCATGCTGCACTGCTCTCTATCCCCAGATCTAGTTTGCTGTGAGCACCAGCACTCATTCTCCATGCATAACAATACCTAAGGAAAGGAAGAACAAACCAAGAATGAAGGGAGCTCTGAAACCAGACCTAACCTCCAGATCCTCCAGGATGGGGGAAGGAGGGGGGGTAAGTAAGAATGTGAGGTGAAATGGACTACATACATCGAACATTATGGTGAGTACATAACTTCTTGATGTTATGTAGTCCAATCTCGCCTACATTCTTACCCGTGGGACAGCGTCCCCAGCACCTAAATCCTGGGAGGCTCAGTGGAAAATACTCCTGAGTACTGTGGAACCAAAGGAAGACCTACCCCTAGATACCACATCCAACTTGTAATGAGTAACAAAAGTGTGAGGAGATGCCCAAGTAGCCGCAGCACAAATATCATCCATAGACAATCTGGCCTGAAAAGCTGTAGATGTAGATACAGACCGAGTAGAGTGAGCCTTCATCCGGAATGGTAAATCTTTACCCCCTGATGAATAAATGACAGAAATATAACTGGAAATCCACCTGGACAACGTGACTTTGGAGACAGGAGACCCAATTCTGTTTGCCAAAAAGGAAACAAACAACTGATCAGATTTTCTGAGGTCTTTCGTTCTGTGTAAATAAAAACGTAATTATCTGTGCACATCCAACTGATGAAATTTGAATTTTGCCTTGTTTGAAAACGGGAAAAACACTGGCAATTCAATAGATTGATTAAGGTTACTGACGCCACTTTGGGAAGAAAAGAGGGGTTTGGTCTAAGAGAAACCCTGTCCTTATGAAAAATCAAATAAGGGAGTTTGATTGATAAAGCTTGAAGCTCCGACATGCGTCTGGCCAACGTGATGGCTACTGAAAAGACAGTCTTCCAAGTTAAGAATTTTAAATCGCAAGTGGCTGCAGGCTCAAAGGGGGGTGAAGTAAGACCCTGTAGAACAAAGTTTAAGTCCCAAGGCATAACAGGTTCTGATACCGGAGGACGAAGTAACAATGTGCCCTTCAGGAAAGCCTTACAGAGTCTATGAGCCATCAGGCTAGGTTCGTCTGCGACATGAAAGGTAGAAATCGCCGCCAACTGGACTTTAATGGTTGCAGCCCCTGAACCCTGGTTAAAAAGCACAGACAAGAACTCCAATACAGACGAAATTAGAGCTGCGTAAGGGTCAATCTTTTTGGCACGTGCCTAGATTGAAAACCTCTTCCATTTGCTGTAGTAAATCTTCCTGGTCGAGGGCTTATGAGAGGAAGATAAGATATGAACCACCACCGGCGAAAAATGATGAAGCCTGACTAATGACGGAAGTAGAGTAGCCAGCTTGTCAACTGGAGGGTCCGAAGAGAGGGATGGAGCTGCCCTGACATGTGTGTCAGTAAGTCTGGTTGTGGGTCCAGAATCCAGGGAGCGTCCATGAGATAGGGATGGAGAAAGGGGAACCAAATTTGATGAGGCCAGTGTGGGGCAATCAGAATCATTCTGCTTCCCAAGGATTGCACTTTCTGAATAACCTTTGACAGTAAGGGGACCAGAGGGAAGGCATATAGTAGACCGGAGGGCCAAACGTGGACTAGAGCATCCCTGGGTGACTCCCCCTGAGGGGGGATTAACGTGAAGTAGCTGCTGCATTTGGCATTGAGGAGGCTGGCAAAAAGGTCGCAGCAAGGCTGACCCCACCTGCGGAAGATCTGTTCTGCAACTTGACAGTTCAGGGACCACTCGTAAGGCATCAGAATAGCTCTGCTTAGCCTGTCTGTGATCACTCTGGACTTCCCCATAATGTGCGTTGACACCAGAAAACATTGGGAAGACACTGCCCACTGCCACACTCGTATGGCCTCTCTGCAAAGGGGGTAAGACTTGGTTCCTCCCTGCTTGTTCAGATACCACACCACTGACATATTGTCTGAGTGGATTGCAATAGTCCCGAAAGGAAGAAAACTGTGGAGTGCTTGCAACGTTAGTAGCACAGCTCTCGTCTCCAGGACATTGATATGCAGATGCATCTTGTGCTCTTGCCATGTGCCTTAGACTGTCCTGCCTAGATAATGACCCCCCCCCCGCTCACTGCATCTGGGAGGCATCCATGGTCACCGTGGCAACCGGGGGCGCAGGAACGAAGGGCTTTCCCGCATTCAGGTTGTCGGTGCAAAGCCACCAACTGAGATCCTGCTTGCACCTGTCTGTGAGTAGAATAGAGTGAGAAAGTGGAAGACATTGAAGAGACCACTGGGCAAAGAGTAGCCACTGAAGGAGCCTCATATGTAACCTTGCCAGAGGGACTAACATAATCGTTGCAGCCATTGTCCCCAACAGTTGGAGGACCCATCTTGCTTTCACTCAGAGGGAGCAAGGCGTGAACTTGTTGTTGTAGGACTCTGATTCTTTCCTGTGGTAGAAACGCCCACATGAGGATGGTGTCTAGTTTAGCACCTATAAAAGTGACACACTGTGAGGGCAACAAGGCAGATTTTTCCCAGTTCAATGTGATGCCCAGCTGCTGACATAGGTTGATAGTAACGTCCCTGGTCTGAAGTAGTAGATGCCTGGTGGTGGCAGTAAGAAACCAGTTGTCCAGATATGGAAACACTTGGAATCCCTGACGTCTCAGGTGAGCAGTCACCACTGCCATGCATTTGGTAAACACCCTGGGGGCTGTGGTGAGACCAAAGGGCAGGGCTCAAAACTGAAAATGACTGGCTCCCAGCCAGAATCGTAGGTGACTTCTGGATGCCCTGTCCATCTTTATGTGGTAGTAAGCATCCTTGAGGTCGATGGAGCACATCCACACTTCTTTTCCCAACAATGAGAGAATAGACTGCAATGTGACCATTCGGAACTTGGACTTTTGCATATGGGTGTTCAATTGACTGAGATCCAATATGGATCTCAGGTCCCCTGTCCTTTTCGGCACCAAAAAGAATCTGGAGTAAGTCCCTAATCTGATCTGGTCTGAGGGGACATGTTGGATGGCTCTTTTTTTCTAGCAGCTTTGAAACTTCTGAAGCTGCGTAATCCCTTTGACTGGGTGGAACATCCGGGATTTTCTTGATTGGAGGGGGATTTGATGAGAAGGGAGTGACATATCCTCCGGAAATTATTCCTAGAACCCATTGGTCCTGGGTGATGTCTTTCCAGGTCTCCGGGTATAATGAGATTAGACCCCCGACTGGCTCCGGAAATGCACAGTTGGGCCTCCCATCAGGAGCAGTGGTAGGGAGAACCACAAAAGGAATCATGGTCTCCCGAGTTGCGGGGGCCTCCTCTGCCCCTAGGGCAGCGTCTCCCTGAATAACCATCCCCTCCCATGCCTCTGGAGGGGGGCTCACCTTGTGCACCGGGAAAAAACCTCTGTGATTTCTTGAACCACATTTTGCCACCCCTCTGGGCCTTGGGATAAGGCCTAGAGGGAAGGGAAAAATGGACTCCTACGGCACACAGTCTTTCCCTCCTGCTCGCACCTGGTGAGAGTGTCTTTCATCTTGGTTCCGAACAAAGAGGAACCATCAAAAGAGGCGTTGGTGAATGAAGATTTGAAGGCCTCTGCGAAATGACAAAGGTGCATCCAGGCCTGCCTCCTAAGAGCAACTCCTGAACTTGCTGCCCTACTTGCTCCCTCGGCTGCATAGGAGATTAGCCTCATGGAAGAGTTTGCAATGGAATTGAGGGTAGACATCTGAGCGTTGACCGTCTGAGCCACCGCCTCAGAAACGTTACCTGTGAGAGAATCTCCAAGCTCCTTGAGATCATCTCTCTGGAGCCGTGTAAAGTGTGATAAATAATTCGGTGACCATAAAGTAAAGGTCGCTGAAGAGAAAGTAAGC